>NC_092587.1:120067045-120373863 GCF_047663525.1 Anas platyrhynchos | reverse complement strand
ACATTCCTGAGTTTTGATGTAGCCCTTTAATATGTTATAGGAGAAGGGGACAACCTGAGAATGGGATTCATATGTCCGGTGTGAGGATTAACCCTTATCTTCAAGTCCTAATCTCTCTCTGGTTTATCCTGCTGAGACGGTAAACTTGGCTGCCAGACTTAAATGTTGAAATCCACTTCTTTTCTAGGGTCACACTGATATATGCTGAATCCGATCTCCTAAATGGTGCCTGGACAGACAGTTTATTGTTGGGCCTTGTTTTCAAATTGTTATTGGGTTCTTCTGAATTGTCTCCAGTTTTGCATTACTGTCATGCTCTTACCATTAGAAAAGAGATATTCTCAACTTTATCAGCACTTCTGTTTTGAAAGGACTTCTCAAGCAGCAAAATAAACAGCCTCTGTATGAAGTATTTGTTAATGGATAGCTGAAAATCACCCTACCTCTTTCTGCAAAACAGATGATTTTCTTTCATTTAACCCATTACTGTTTGTGAAAGAGGAAGGCAACGTTAAATTAGAGCTGCAGCTATCATTTGAAAACAAAACAAAACATCTTCATTGTTCTAAATTTTCTAGATTGCCCACCATCCCTGTAACTGAGGCTTGCTCCTATCCCCTCTTGTAGCAAGGGCCTTGCAATCTCTGAGCACTCAGCAGAGGTGCTGCCAGCTGGAGCCTGCTCCTTACAGCATCTAGAGGGAATGGTGAGACAGGCAGCCTCCAGGGAGGCTTCCAGCACTGGATGGGTAACCAGAAATTACCTGACACAGATATACAGCAAGGCTATGGCTTGCTTTCTGTTTTTGAAGAGAGCCAGAGCTTTTAATGCTGGTTCAGAAAACAAAAACAAAACAAAACTATAAACAAGCAAGGGTGGTGTGTCAAAATCATAAATTCAGTTCCACATTATAGATGGAATATATATGTATACACCATGCTGGCCAGTAGGCCCAGACAGATGCATATAAAATTTCTCAGTAGAGTTGAAGTTTCTGTGTATAAACCGATGCTGAAAGTAGACTTTAATTTTAAAAGCTTCTCAATTTTCTTTACCCCCTAAAAACCAAACAAACAAACAACAACAACAACAACAACAAAATACACAAAACCACAGTTAAAAAGACAGTAGGTTTGACCACTGACTTTTGTTATTTCTCTCTATGGCCCAATAAGCCTTGACTCTTTTCCCATTGAATGACAGAGCTTCAGTACCATAAAGGGAAAACATTTCTGGGATGAATGTTTCTGCACTCCTGTGCAGGCCCTGCAGCTCTGAATGACCCCAGCAAGAAGAGAAGAAGCAAACCTGGATTTCCTGCATGTGGTAGGGGATTATTTATTTAGAAAATCTTTCTGAATATTACCACCAATCATTTATTTCAGCCGTGTTTTAGGAGAAAATATCAAGTAGTACTGAATTTCTTGTAGAGCCTGATCAGAGTCTTCTCTGGTGGTCTCAAATACATTACCACTGAAGATTACTATTCCACATTGTTTGTGGGTTATGGATGAAATTAGGTGTAAAACAGATTGCAGAGAGCTCTGTCAAACCTAAGGCCCTCAAGAGTCATACTCGGAAACAGATTTAGGCACCTGAATTTTTTCTATTCAAAGTTTTGAAGAGAAAGTTAGTTACCTTAAAAGATTGAAATTAATAGGAGTCAGGAGGGTCACAATTCCAGCATTAGGGACCTACCTTCAAGATAGCTTTTCCTCTTGGTCCTTACATACATTGCTGAGGCTCAGTTATTAGCAATATGAGTTATCGAGGGTGACCGTAAACATTTTAAAAGAACTTTTGCACAATAAGCAGTTTCTCTCCTGAGTTTCCTCGGTTTCCTTCTCCCTTAAATAATCAAAATGCTGCTGCTGTCACGGAGTGCTCTGCTCTGCTACAGATTATTTTCTACATCGGTTCATGAGTTGCAGTTCTTGTGGACTGCAAATTAATCCGTAGGAGTCTGTTGGCATGTGCTGTACCTCCAGGTTCTCCAGGGTATTAATTTGACTATTGATGTAGAAAATGCCAGTGGCTGTAAAGGTATATTACGCACTTTATTTTTTGTGTTTATTTTTCTGTATAATCCAGGAATTTACTTACAAACATGTAATCACTGTGACTGGATGTTTAGCCTTTAAAGTGGAATAACATATTTTTCAATTTTGGGGGGATAGATTTAAAAAAAAAATAATGAAGAAAGTAAAGCACATTATTTTAAATGATTTTTCAAATGAAGCCATGAATTAATAACATAATTCTTTGTGACCCATCTCTACAGGCCGTATGTACTCTACAAAATATATACTCTAGAAAGTAGCCGTATAAAAGTCCGGATTTGTGTGGAGGACACTCAGTCCTGTTCCAAAGAATTATGTGTATGACTGTTTTTAATTTCTCACAGAAACTATGGGTCTGGGACCATGAGAAACCAGAGGCCTGGGACTGATGCAGGGGAGGGTCCCACCTGTCTGGGGCCCAGACGTTTTGGGATTTGGGAGTTAAGGAATGTTCCTGTGCTTCTGTGCACTGTGTTTTCTGCAGCTTGTTCCTGGGCTGTGCCTAGCTACAGTACTTGCATGGTTTAGTTGGGAGTGGAAAGGTGGAAAGGTCAAATATAAGTCATTGGTTTGTTTTGGTTTGTTTTTCTCTGTAAGTAGGTACTGACTTACCACAACCTGTGTTTGTATTTACACAGTTTGGAAAGAACATTTCCCCCCCCCCCCCATAACTGTGAGAGTAATTGCAATCCCAAAAGGATAGAGCTGCCACCCCTCTCCTAAATAGGGAGGCTCCTGTCTGGGGATGGGCTAGGGGTCATTTGCTGGGGAGGGGGAAATCTGGCCCATAGGGGGCTCCGGGCAGCTGGGCGAAGGGGTCAAGAAATGTCATCGCCCCACTCTGCCGTGTTAAATGCTAACTGGAAAGCCCTAACACATAATTTAAATCCTTTACACATGCCACCCTGGAAGCAGAGCCTTATATGTAGAGTGCATGGGCTGTCCTATTATGGGAAATCAACTTTGTTTTGAGGGAAGCACAGAGCACTGCTTCTGCGCAGGTCCTGGAATTTGAAACATGTAGGGGCCTCCAAAGAGCAGGGCATGAGTTACGGTGCCGGCTGGGTGGCAGCGAGGATCCCCAGCTTGCCGTGCCCGGCACGGACCCTGCTGGCTGCCAGCTGCATCCCACCGGGGCTCTTGCTGCGTGCTCCCCCACAACCTTGCCGGGGCTTATGCAGGGACGTGTGTGTCATTCTGCGGGGACAAGCCTAATTCAGCGACTGGAGCGGCAAAGTGGGAATATACTTTGCCAAGAAACACTTTGCTGTTGTTTTCCTTTTCCTCTGTTTTGTGGAGAGATTCATGTCTGCTCACGTGCTTTGGTATGAGGAAGTGGAAGATGATTGTAAGTACGAACAGACTGACATGATCTATCCCAATATTTGTCCTGACAGAGCAGCAGAGTGCTACGCAGCCCACTAACAGCATGCATTTTTAAATGTTTGCTTTCAGGGTCTTTTAAAGAAGGAGAGCACCAGGGAGGGGGGGAAATAAAGAGAATTTTGTGGTCTCTGTTAGAGGGTAAAGCCCAGTGCGTTCTATATAAAAGCAGTGTTCCAGAAGCGGTACCCAGCTCTCCTTTGAATAAAAATAATGCATTTCTTCCTGAGGTTGACCACTTATTAAAGCGTGGGGTTTAAAAATAAATAAATAAATAATGAGAAGACAGACCAATATAGCTGGAAAAAAGAAGTGTCATTGTTATAATAATTTGGCAACACATCAAAGGCTTAATCAGTTACTTTGAACTTTAATGGCATATGCAGTTTCAATGCCTCATATTGAGTTAGGCAGTAAGGGATCTCTTCTCTCATCACTGAGCTGTCTGGTAGCAATGGAGAGAGGGGGCGGCAGCCCTGCTCCAAGCGAGCAGCAGCTGATCTCTCCCATGCGCTTCCCAGAAAAGAGCAGGCATGCTTTCCAGACTTGCGCTTGTTTGTTAGTTTAAAGCTATCCTTTATGTGCAGCAAGGAAAAAAAAAAAAAAAAAAAAAAAAAAAAAAAAAAAAGATGATGCCAGGAGTAAGAGAATGAAGACAGCCAAGAATAAAAGAATGAGAGAGCGTTTTAAAACCCATCTCGCACACTCCCAGACAATCTTTCTTCTTCCTTTCCCACCCAGGCTCCCAAAACAGATTGTGCTGAAAAAAAATCCAAACTGTCAGTATTGTCCAGACTTAATCTGTGGTCCCCACCCCCTGCTTTATAATCTATTTTTGCTCTTCCACTTTCAGCTTAGTCCTCTGTCTGTATAGTAATAGCATTCCTGCTTTTCTGTTATTTTTCTGAAGCCATACACACTGTCTTTTTCCCCAATGACATGGGGTAATGATGGGCTGTGTGGTCACTCTCTTCTGATGAAACTTCCTGAAAATAATGTTAAATTTTGTTGTGTTTGACAAGAAAGAAGCTTAAAACAGAAAATGCCGGCATGCAGGCATGGTTTTATACTATAGTTTACTTTATTTTTTTCAAAATGAAATCAAATTGCATTTTCTTGGGCAGCAAATAAGACTTAAATCAGCTTTGTGCTGCTAGGAGAGGCTCTGCAGTGGACCCTTTACTTGTTCGACACAGTCTGACAGTTCAAGAAGGGATAGAATTATGAGTTCAGCATCATCACATATTAGGGGGCAGATTGATATCATCACATATCAATAATTAGGAGGCAGATCACGTCTGAAAATACTAGGGGTGGGCTTGGGAAGAAGCACTCTCATAGGATTTTCTTCAGTTTTCCTCCTGGTGGGCAAGAGATCACATTCTAGAACCAGTGACGTAGTGTCCAGCCTTTTCTGCCAGTCCTCTTTTGAGAGGAATAAGGAGGATTTGTTATCTTCCTTTTTCCATCTACTGCCTTACCACGAAGGTAGTCACAACATCTGCCCAGCCGCTTGTCCCTAGCCTTGAGGAGTGGGAACTGAGAGGGAAGCTGGGTGGGTGCTTGCTAAGTAAGGGCGAAAGATCTTTGCTGCTTAGCACAGAAGTTATAATTGCACTCTGAAAACATAGTAGGTGAAAGAAAGAAAAAAATAGCTGTGTTAGAGCTTTTGAAAAATATGAATAGCAAACCAGAGTTGCATCTAGCAGCTGAATAGCATTCATGAGAAGAGCTATTAAATCACTTGCTAAATTATGTCTAGATATGAGTCTAACTGCTCTCATATCTAGACTGAAAGGGAGCTGTCCTAGCACTTCTTGGGAATTATTTAGCTGAATTGATTTCCTCACCTGTATCCTGAGTCTTCTAAAGGACAAGGCATTCTTTCCTATGTGTTTTGGTATCATGTTGTGAAGGCTTTTTATAGTCACTTTTCATCAAAAAAGGAAAGCCCATATCTGCACTGTTTTACAAATGTATCCAAAATAATCCTCTCAAATTTATCCCCAGCCTTCACTTGAGACGTGTCACTTCTCCCACTTTTTTCTATGCTTGATTTGCTTCTTTCTCAGTATCGGACAAAAACTGTTTGCTCTTAGTGCTGAGAGCAGTCATTTAAACCTCTGATTTTCTTTTTTAAATCCATCCTTTCTCTTTTCTTAATGTCCCCTCTCAAGACCTACATCCATCTCTGCCCTTTTCTTTTCTTCTCTCTCCCCATGCCACAGCAGTAAAGGCAGGTTCTCATTTTCCTGCTTTCTCTCACTTCTGTTGAAGATGACCTTTCACAAAGGTATTTATTCCCTGCCTTGAGCTTTGTTTTCTTTCTTGAGCCATTCAGTGTTTACTGAGTACTTCAGCCAGAGTTAGACTGGAAACTCCTTGGGGCATGGACCATCTTTTCCTAGATTTCTACAGGTTCATTGACAGTGACCCCCAAATAATAAAGTGGCAGGGAAATGAGATACCATAAATTTCATTTGGTTTTAATTAAGATGAGATTACTGTAAACTTTATCTCAAAAGCCACCCTCCCTAGGGTATTCAGTATCATATGCTGTATTTCTTCTTCTGGCAGATATAATCCTCTTTCTGTGTCCTTAGTCTCAAATGGAACCAAATTCTGCTCTCAGTTGCACACACGCATCCTCTTTCTGCTTGGATTTGCACAAAATGGTGACTAAAAATAGAATTAATCATCAAAGCAGGGCAGTGCAGAAAAGAAACTAATCCTGCCTGAAATGTAGTGGCCACAAGGACTGTCTTACCAGTGTTACTGTAGCAGGGGTCCATATAGATTTGGGTTTTAGCTCAGGTCAGGAGTTCATTCCTGAAGAGAATTCCCTGATGCCCCTGCTTATTGCTGTGTGTTGGTTGCTATCCCAGACTGCACGCACTGCATCCCTTTGGGAGGAAGCCAAACTGAGGGATGCTCTCTGAGAGCTTGTTTGATGTGCACTAACACAGCTGCTCCAGAATGATCCTGGCGAGGCATACACACATCAGGTGCTTCACCTTGCCTAACTAGCATATGTCCTTAGATTGTGGATGTGAGGAAAGAACTGATGGTGAAGCCTGTCCCCCTTACTCTCCTGTTGGCTCCAGTCCAGAGCCTGCCCCTCACCCCCGGACCCCAGTCTGCCCTAGAGCATCGCAGCCAGACCCTGCATACTCCAGGGCCACTCTCTGGGAGGGAACTGCAACCAGGAAGCAGGAGTCCAGCAGCACGGTGCATGTGAAACTTGTGATCTTGTGACAATGCCCCCCCTTTTTACTTTTATTTTTTTTTAAGTAAAAAGATTAGTTTATGTTACTAGTAGAATATAGTTTACTGTATAGTTATTGACCAGATAGAGTTATTTATAAGTGAAAAGGTAAAATATTTGGAGAGGGGGAGAGGAGAAAGATTAACCCTTAACTAATAGTGTGAAATTATTTTAACCTCAGATTTACTCAAGAGGGTAAGCATTTTTACATGATTGCCAGAGGGAACAGGATTAAGCTCATATGTATTTGTCATGGATTACTGATAGACAAAATCACATTCAACTGGATTGTGAACCAAGCAGCCTTGATTTGAAAAGGCTGACTTGTTGATTTTCACAGTACATTTTCAATTAAATGTTACCCCAAAGCTTAATCATCATTTAGCAGGATAACCATTGTACTGTTATAGCTAACCATTGAAAAGGCCTCCAATAAATTTAGCAGAACTTTATAGTATCACAGTGCTGTCGAGGAGAGTGCACTTGCAATAATACCGTATCATTGTCAGGGGATGCAGAACAGCACCAGAAATTTTAAATAATTGTGCCTTATCAAAGACTGAGCTTTATTTCTGCTTTATGGAAAGCAGAAATAATGGTTAGCAGACTGTGGCTTTGCAGAGAGGCTTGCCAGCTGGGCTGCGCCAGAGAATGCACTCGTTTGTCTTCTCAGGAAAAGATGTGGAGCAGAGATGTTTGTTTTAGTTCATGGTACTCACTGCAGGTACCACAAAGCCTTGCACTCTGGGTTACTTGCTGCATGTGCAACAAGTTGGAAAAAAAAATAAAAAAATAAAAAAATAAAAAAATGATGTGCTTTGAAAGACAGATACACTGAGTTTTAAGAGAGTCATAATCTTCCTTGGTTCTGTTTGCAAGTCCTATTTCAATCTATGTTTGTCATTTAGAGCAGGAGGCTGATAATTTCTGGGAGGTTTTTTGTTCCTTTCTCTCTCTGTGTTTTGTAAATAGTCTATATTTATAAGATTATTTTTTATCATTTGCAGTCTTTTATTCCTAAAGGCAAAATAATGTTTGTAAATAGTGCGAGCATGTGTAGAAGAAATACTCTTATTCAAGCAAAAGGGTATGTTCTTGTAATTTTGATTAAATACTTTCAAGACAATGATTAAGATAGCACGTTTCTTAGAAGAATTTTAAAAGGGTCATCATCTACAACTAATAAATTAGCATGATACAGGTCAAAAATTATAGTTGTAAAAGCTTCCTCATAGAAGACATTGCAAAAGTATGTAAGTCTTAAGGATGGTTTCTTTTCTGTAGTATTTTGCTATGTTTTATACTTGGGAATTCCTTTTTAAATAAAATAAAATAAAAAAAAAAAGGAGAAAGAATAACATCTGCTGTTTGCAGCCTGAAACTCTGTGATGCATACAGATATGATATAAATGAGGATTCAAACCAAACCATTTTGCTTACCCTGCCTTTACTAAAAGACCCCAGGAGATCCCCAGGGACATAGTGGGATCATGAACACTGTGGAACAAGAGCACATCGTTTGAGTCAGTGTCAGTCGGGCTCATCAAACCCTCTGCGCCTGCTTCTTTCAACCACTTTATTTCTCTGGCTGTCTGAGTTAGGTCTGAGAAAGCTGTGGGTCTCTTCCCCTTCAAAAGTGTCCCTGTAAAAATTGCGAACCAAGTATCTGATATACTTTATATAAACTTGAAAAGAAGGAGGGCTGGCATTTCCTTGCAGCGTGTGCTGGGCTAGCTTCTTGGCGTTATTCCATGGGAAGACGGCTATACATTTATGTCTTGCATAGCATGGAGGTTGCCATCACAAAGGGGATTGTGTTTCTGCTGACTTTGGGCTTTCAGTGCATGTCCAGGAGTCTGCCTGCTTGCCACCCCCCATGGGGGTTTGCCACCTTCCAAAATGTCTGCCTGCTTCCTGTGGCTGAGCATCTGCATGTGCGCGTGTTTCTCTGTGAGGGAGATTGTCCATGAGTGAGGCTTTGAATTTTGTGTAGTGTAGGGGATTGGAGGAATTTAAAGGGTGATTGGAATTTGACATTCCTGCCTCTTTATTCTGAAAGATACTTTGATTAAAGTGCTGGAAGGCTCAGCTAATGGAGGCGTTGCAGCTATTTCAGATATACTGGGTATGTGATTTGAAGGCGAGCCAAATCACAATGAGACGGAATAATGATGTCCTTGGTTTATTTTTTACTTTGTACATTCAGGTTTTGATTGGATTCGGAGCAAGGCAACAGTTTTCTCTCCCAGAAAGCCGTGCAGGTCCTTGGGGGCTTGCAGCCTGCTGTCAGAGCATAGGCATCTTGTGAAGGTCATGGATTGCAGACGCAGGAGAGGGAGAGAAACACCAAAGGGGTGGGGGAACAGTGAGGGAAAAGAAAGGAAGATTTCCTTATTGGACCTAGCCATGTACAAGCTTCTCATAAGAGACATTTCTGTAGTGAGACCTATTACTGCTTTGACCCACCTAGCACGATGATGATGGTGTACATATCAGCTTGTGGAGAACTCCGACATTTCTGTCTATCTGTCCTGCCTCCAAGCTTCTTCCTGCTCATCACACACAAATATTTCAGTAGTTCACTTCACCTAGTTCTCTCATTCTCTTCATTCTCTCTCTCTCTGCTTTGTTTTTTTTTTGTTTGTTTGGTGTTTTTTTTTTTTTGTTTTTTTTTTTTTTTGATTCTACATTTCTCTTTGGAAAAGACTAAAAGACTAAGACTATTCATGAATTATTTTCTCTCTGAACAAAGTTCAGAGCTTCCCAGCTGTTGCTAAAGTGGTAGAAAATTAATGCAGACACTATATCTTCTAAAAGGTTGGTAACATTGGATAGTTAGCATTTTCAGAGATTTTAAAGAGCATCTTGTGGAGTGTCTGGATGATGGACACTGAAAATAAGCTGATAGGAACCTAGGAGGTGTTCTGATATAAATGGGTGATGTGAGAAAATTTGTGCCTATTTCCTACATACAGAGAAAATACTGTTAGACATACAGTTACCTTGCAGCATTCCTGGGCTTACAAAGCCTCAGCCAGCTCCCCAGACCTTCCTGTCTGTCTAACCTATCCCAAAGTTGATCAACTTGTAAGGAAAACATGAGGATGTCTGTTGAGGAAAAGGAGTGAGAGGGAAAGCAGCACTCCTTGCTGGAGAGACTGAGATGGGATGACCTCGGGGCAGTGACCCTGCCCAGCTTAAAAGGGGCTCTGTAAACAGCTTATTGAAAAGAAAGGGAAGAAACTCAGAAGGTGCTAACCAGTGATGAACTGATTGTGAATTTGCAGGTAGCCATACTTATTCAGATGAATTCAGTTTATACTATTTTGTGTTGTGAAGATTGTTAGCAGCCCCGAAAGAATTAGTATTTTGCACTGGACTTCAGAACAAGTGTGTATACATATATATATATTCATTTAACATGATTTGCAGTCAATCTTATTACCATATGATTTAGGACATATTTAATGCTAATTCCCTGCCCCATCCTTTTTGCACCACATTTTTACACCAAATTCTAAGGCCACATTTATAAATGCTTGGTAGTAACTGATGGTTACTCACTCTCCGAAAATGTAGAAGATCCAGATTAAAGTGTTTGCTCTGTTTATACTCTGTTTACAGAGGAGAAAAGCTTCAGTTGCATTGGATGTCAAATGGAAACCAAAGGTGAAGCCAAGTAACTTTTCACAAAAAGGAATTCTTGTTTTCTCGCCAACATGAGAACAATTCCTTTTATAGTAATCTGTAAAGGACAAGTGCATTATAGAGTTGATTCTGTCCTTTCTGTTCTTCCTAATAATTAAAAAAACAACAACAACAACAAAAAAAACATTCTGGAAGCTCCAACGGAGCAAGGAGAGAAACATTATACTGTGAAATAAATGGTGAATTAAGGAGCAGGTATCTCACAGTAGAATGTAAAATGCTTGATGGGAAAAAAAAAAAAAAAAAAAAGAAAAAAAAAGCTTTGTAAGCATAAGAGATCATCACAAATCTGAATTTTAAATATTTTCCTTTAATTGTTTAAGATTCTGTGATATCTACATCCTTATAACTGAATGATACAGGATGGCTCAGTGATATGGATTTAAATTTAAAAGGTGTTGCTTTAACCAGTCTTTTCATCTTTATATAGAGCCTATAAGTTGAATTTGTACCTAATTACACCTGCTTAGTCTATTTGGAGTAAAAGATATCCCCAATGAAGTGGCATTTCCCACTTGAATGATGAAAGCTTAAGAGACCGTAAGTCGGGGCAGAATTTTGCCGAGAGAAAAGAAATCTATTAGATTACATAGTCTATCTCTACTTCCTGTCCAAAGGAAGGCGAGTCTATTCAGAGTCAATCCCCAAATCCTTCTATTTTTAGCACAGTGACTAGCTTAATGCTGTTATTCAACTGTTAGAGCAAAAAGCTGTAACTGGAAACATGTTCTGTTCTGAAACAAACTAAATGATTCTAGATGTTCAACATTCTGTCCTGTATCGACGAACCTAGTCTTCTTGGGGAAGAGCTGCTGAATTGTGAAGCACAAACTCTTCCTACTGATACTGCTGTCAGCTCTCTTTATTTCTTCCTTTAGTCCTTTTACCGCTTTTCCTTTTCTCTGAGTCATGCACATCCATTGCTTTAGTGCTTTAGCTGCTTTAAATAAGCTCTTTCCTCCTCCAAGAAGGTTTGCTAATTTTTGCATATTATCTTAAGCTGACTTAACAGTCATTTTGCCAAGTCTTCCCAGCTGTTGCTACTGCTGAATTGATTCATTTTTTCTCGTGATGTGTTGTAGGGAAATGTGAAGCAAGTTTACTTGACCTGTAATCCTCCCCATAACTGAGGAAAGGATGCGGTTTGAAAAAAGACTTGTTCCAAATGTGGCCAGAGTTTTTTGTTTGTTTGCTTGCTTGCCCTAAATCTACCTGTTGTAGGCACAGAGGGTCTTGTTTTTTTTTTTTTTTTTTTCCTCTTACATGGGAAATTCTTATCTAGAAAGTGAAAAGCATCTTGGCCCTAAATAGTAGCCAGGGAATTTGGTTTCTCTTTGTGCCATAAGTCAGTCTGTGGAGGTTTTTCACCAATAAGAAGCTCCTAAGAGATGTGGTGGCTGTCTTGGAATGCTTCCAGAAGCTGTTGCTCAGCCTATAAACTGATGAAACTTCACAGAGTCACAGCCCAGCTGAGTCTGGAAGAGGCTGCTGGAGATCGTCTAGTCCAAATTCCCTGCTCTGAGCAGGGTCAGTGAGGACAGTTTGCTCAGGGCCATGTTGACTCAGGTTTCAGATATCTCCAAGGATGGAGACTCCACAGTCTTTCTGCACAGCCTGTTCCAGGGTGTGGCCACCCTCACAGTAATTTTTTTCCTTACTATTTTTATGTGAAATGTCCTGTATTTCAATGTATGCCCACTGTTTCTTGACTGTCAGTGGGCCTCAAGGAGAAGAGTCTGGGTCTGTCTTCTCTACATACCAATCAAGTATTTATACATATTAATAAGATCCCACTGATTTTTTTTCATCTGAACAGTCCCAGGTTTCTCAACCTCTCTTCAAAGGAGAGATGTTCCAGTCCATTAATCATCTCCATGGCCCTTCACTGGACTCTCTCCCGTAAGGTCATGTCTCTCCTGCACTGGGAAGCCCAGGCCCAGACTCAGCACTGGATGTGTCTCACCAGGGCTGACTAGAAGGGAAGGATCCACCCTCCACCTGCTGGTGATGCACCTAAATTATAAACTGTATTTTTAATTATAAATTGTTAAAGTGCAGGGGAAAAAAATATTTAGCTGCCACTTAAACTATTAAATAGCATGCCCTGCAATTATGTGAATCTGTAGCACTCTAAGTGTTGTCTGTGTGGTAACATGATCCTCCCAAATTTGGTCAGTATTTTACTTTTGGGAATTTAACATAAAATACTTGAAGTGAGGTTTTCTTTACCTGCAGGATCTAGATTTAGAATCAGAAATCAATCAGAAGTCTTCTAGTGTGAAGGGCTTCCATCTGGGAACGTAAAAAATCTGAGTACTCTTGATTTGGAAGATGGACTTACATGCATCAGCTTTTTATTCAAGGAGAGGGTATTTTTAAGCCAAAAAGAAAATATACTGTATGCCACAGCTTCCAGGATTCCTTAAGTTGATCCTACTTCTTTTAAAATTATATTCTGTTTCGTTATATTCTGTTTCAGTTTTGCAGCCTGTGAATTTGCATCCTCTCTTTGATCTATTTTATTATGTTATAATCTTTTGTGTTTTAATTTGCAACCTCTGGAGGCTATTTCTTGGTCTACAGCTATATCCACAGCTGCACCCATTCATGAGAAGTTGCTTTTAGAAATCCTGTATTTTGTTCTCGTGCAGAAACAGCACAACACTGGAATAATTGCCTGAGGCCTTTTCCTAATAAACACCGGAGATTATTGTTGTCTGTTTATAATGATGTAAGTCTATGTTTTCTACACTGTAAAAATCCCTGGATTTTTTTCATTGTCAGTTTCTTTTGGTGAGAATGTACTCTTGGGAAGTTGTACCTGACTTCAGAATATGCTGAGAGTTTTCAACATACTCCATATTTTATACTGTCTGGAGCATACAGTTTGAAATAAAAATGAATGCGTCAACTCTTTGCTTCATAGATACGTGCCACAGTTAATGAGTCTACAAATGTTAATTGGCTATTAATTGCCAATATACTGTGCAAAATCCTGAGGCCAGAATGTGATTCTGAATTTGCAATCATCATAAGAAAAAGAAAAAAAAAAGAAGTTTGTTTTGTTTATTTGTTTGTTTGTGTAGATGAACTTGAATACTGAAATTAGGTTGGCAGAAGACAGTAAAAATATTTTTTCTGTATGAAAGAGAAGTTGTCATTACTGTGGCCAGGGCTCCTAGCTGGGAACAATCAACAATGTTGCAGGAAAGAGGAGAGACCCAGGGATGAGTCTGTGAAGCATCAAGTACTCTGCATGATGGTGGTCACAGTTATTAGCTAGTATGACAATTGTGAAAAGATCTAGTTATTTTGAAGGGTGTCACAGGGTACGTGGTAACATGATAAAAAAGGGAATGAAAAGAAGATATTTTAATAATTATAACAACAACTCAGTAACAAGATGCATATATTGGAGAAAGTTTTCAAAATGGATGTTTATGAGGAAAAAAAAGGAAAATGACATCACTTTGGTTTATATAGTTTACTCCACTATAATTCAAATAAATTAATAATCGAACACTATCATAATCTATGTGAAATGAATGTATAAATCATTATAATTAATATTGATATAACAATTGAAAGTACTATTTGTAGGAAATCATATGCACACTTCAATTAAGCTGTAATATAAATGCAATTTAAAATGTAACTGCAGATTAAGTGTAACACTCAAGCCTGACTTCATGCAGAGAAACCTTTTCATAGGGCCCTAACTATTAACAATATCATTATCATTTTTAATAGACAAAAATGTCAGTGCTGTTAGACAATCAGAAATGCACCACCAAATCAGCGAATCACTTGTTTCTGGTACTAAAACAGCTAGCATCCTAGATTTACAAAACAATTACAAGAACTTGTTTTGATGATGCAAATCATAAAATCATAGAATGGTTTGGGTTGGAAGGGGCTTTAAAGGCCATCTAATTCCACCCCTGCCACTATGGACACGGACACCTTCCACTAGACCAGGTTGCTCTAAGCCCCATCCAACCTGGCCTTGAACATCCTTAGGGATGGGACATCGAGAGCATCTCTGAGCATCCCATTCCAGTGCCTCACTACCCTTACAGTGAAGAATTTCTTCACAATGCCTAATCTAAATCTACCCTCTTTTAGTTTAAAACCAACTCCTTGTCTTATCCCTACACAACCTGACAAAGAGTCGCTCATCAGCTTTCCTGTGGGCCCCCTTTAAGTACTGAAAGGCTGCTATAAGGTCTGCCCTTAGCCTTCTCTAGGCTGAACAACCCCAACTCCCTCAGCCTGTCTTCATAGGAGAGGTGCTCCAGCCCTTTCATCATCTTTGTGGCCCTCCTCTGGACTTGTTCTAATAGGGTAATAGGCCCATGTCCTTCTTGTGCTGGGGGCCCAAGAGCTGGACACAGGGTTTCAGGTGGGATATCATAAGATATCAGAGTAGAGGGAGAGAATCACCTGCTGGTCATGCTTCTTCTGATGCGGCCCAGGAGGTGGTTGGATTTCTTGCACACATTGCCAGCTCAAGCCCAGCTTCTCATCAACCAACACCCTCAGGTCCTTCTCTTCAGGGCTGCTCTCAGTCCATTCATTACCCAGCCTGTATTTTTGCTTGGGATTGTCCCAGCACAGATGCAGGACCTTGCACTTGGAAATAAATGTTATGGTAAACAGTGGATGCCCTTCAAAGAGTAGGGTGTTTTGGAGACAGTAGAGACTGATGGAAAAACAGGGAGGCTTTATGAAGCCATGTGGGAATGTGTGGGTTAGAGGGAGGAAAGCAGGTGGACAGAATGCAGCCAGAGAGGCTTGAGGAAGGAGTAGAGACGTGAGCAGGAGGTGGCAACCATGGAGCTATACCAACATAATGTACACTTGCAAGGAGCTTGCATGAGAATGTAAGGTGCAGAAGACCGTAAAGACATACAAGTAGGAACAGTAAGTATGGGGGGATATTTTAGCTGTCTTTGTTTCTCACCTACATGTTTGTCACTGTCTTTTCACACTGGTTAGCAGGTAGGTTTGAAGACCTTGCTGCTGGAGTTACAGCTTTCACAAAGTGAGTGTGATAATCAGCATGAGAAAACACAGTTTTCTAACTCAGAGCCCTTCCCAGTTCTTCCCTTCCCAGTGTGACAGGCCTGTTGTATGTTGCTTCAGGAGGTCTATGTGTAGTCTAAATCATCTTGTTCTCTGTCTAGAGTAAACCATATGATTGGTTGATGCAGCATGACATAAATTACAGATTGTGCATAAATTGTAATGGATCTAACTCATCACAGCCTAAGTTAATTTAGAATTCACTTGCAAAACAAAAGTTTTTGTTCAGTTTTCACAGCTATCTGGAACATCTGTGTTATATATCTTAAGCTCTCACCTGTTTTGTGGATAGGCAGGACTTGGTATAAGATTGCTTTTTCTCATTCAAGTTCAGAGGAGAGACCTGCATAGACACCAGTACCTAGGAGGAGGCTCTAGGAGGCCATGGTGCTTTTCCAGACGTCATTGCTGAACTGCCTTCAGTTCTCTGTGCTTGCTGCATCCATCTGGGTTAGGACACTTTCTCCAGCAGAGTCTGCGAGCCATGGAGGGAGTGTTGCCACTGTGATTTGGGATAAAGCCACAGCCTAGCAGACCCACACACTCTTGAAACAGAGATACATTCATTGGAGACTTGACCGGGGGAAGAAAGGAATGCTGCAGTTTCACGGGGCCCCGTTTGCGGCAGTCGTCCTGGTGCTGGCTCTATTATTTATTGTTCAGATAGCAGTGCCCTTGCCAAACCACCCCGCCAACTATGTGGCTCTGGGTCTCTCTTGCTAATGTGTTGTCACGGTTCTCCCTTTGCCCCTTTCCTCCCACCTCCCCAGAAAACTTGAGTCAGTTTTTACGTAGTTTGTATAAAAGAAGGTTTGGTGCCTTTTACTGCTTAGCACGAAAAGCTGGGAAAGTTGAAAGGAGATTGATTGCCTTTCTCTGCAGGTAAGGGGACCACTGGCACATGTCCTACTCAGTCTCTTTCTTCACTCTCTTTATTGTCAGTAACTTGAAGTTTTTGAAGTAGTAATACGAATTGCTGTGGCCACTGATATTGAATCCTTCTTTTCCCTTTTTCAGAGAGCTTCCTCATTACTGCTAAGAACCATCCCAGCAGTTACACTGCCAGGCTTGACCCCAAATCATCGGCAAGATACACTAATCCCTTCTCACTGCCTGAAAGGATCTTACTCCCTTGCTGCTTTAGAAAGCTAACACCAGAACAAAACAAAACAAAAGACTATCCTCTCTGGAGCTGTAATCATCAAGCAACAAGCAGGAGTTACCATGGATTTTATTTCCATGGCATAGATAATATTGCCTCTTGATCTGTGAAAATGACTGTTCTCACCTATAGTACTTTGCTGTTTATCTCCAAAGAACACAAGTCTCTCACTCTATGGTGAGGCTCCTCTGAGCCAAGAAAAATAAGCCAAGTACTCCCCATAACATGTTGGGAAAGTCCAACTGTTCCTCATCTTCTTCCTCAAAATTAGATTTGGAGACATTCCAGTGTCTTCAGCTGTGAGGCAATTTTGTTTTCTAGTAAATCTCTACTTCCCAAATCATTTTCTCTGACTGACCATATATTTTTAATTCCCCCTTGATCCCTGTAAACTCCTGTCTCTTTTCTGTAGGGATTCTCAATTTCTCTTGCTGCTTTCCTAGTCCTTCTTACTGCTAGCTACTTGTTTACTGAGGAAGCAAGCAGGTGATACAGAAAAATGTGGTTTTCTCCTGGGAACCCAATTCATATCCTCAACTGGGATAAAAAATGTGTTTCAGTGTTATCAGAAAAAACAATCCTATCATTTTCCTGTATAGTGAAAACATCTTGTAGTGTGTTTTCCTAGAGAAAGTTGGAAAAATATACTATTTTCATATTTAATATACACTACATTTAGTGTTACAATACCATGAAATATTAATACACTTACAAATCTTTTCCCCTGGCCATTTCCCACGAAACTTGACTGACTGCAGCTTCTCTGATTTACTAATTCATATGCCTAAGTCTAGTGCAACAATGCCATGTTCAAAGATTTCTTTTGATAACAACTTTGAATTGAGTCATACTGTGAAGAATGTCTGTGATGATTTTCTCTCCTCCTTGTCTTGTGCTTGCAGAGAGGGTGACCTCATTGCCTGTTCAAAATTACTGTTATTTGTCTCCAATTAGGTTCTCACAACTCTGTGCTGCAGTTCCTTTAAACTCTTGGGAACCTGCAAGCCTGCTGTGGACAAGATGTTGTGGGAATTTCCCGGTTCACCCTTGGATAATAATTTTGCTATTCAAAGATCACTGTTCTTGGTATGCATGTATAAGAATAAGTTTCTCCACAATGGCAATTAGTTACAATGAGGAAAAACAAAACAAAACAAAACAAGACAAAACTGAAACATCACCCAGTAAGGATCCCTCCTGGCTATTTTAACATCTTGGCTAGAGAGCGAGGCTCACTGGCCTTGCCAGCGCACTTCAGGGCTTGACTGCCTTGAAGAATTGGCTTCTGGGAGACAGGCAACCAGTCTCTACTTGAAGCCAACAAAGAAATTCTTCCTTTTTATGTGTTCCTTGTTCTGTGTGATTTGGCCATAAGGTATCACGAGATTATCATTCCTTTTTTTTTTTTTCTTTCCTAGTTCATGTATGTTTCTCTTACATACATTGGTAATAATTGGTAATAGAGTGTTCTGGTTCTAAAATAGAAGCACTTTCTCCTTCTTTGTAGCTACCCTACAAAAAAAAAAAACAAAAAAAAAAAAAACAAAAAAAAAAACTTTTCTCAAATAATAATTTCCATGATTTAGAATACTGAATTTAAGGAAAATTTGCTCAAAGATTATGTGTATCTCAATCCACAACTGATTAACTGATTAGAAGATGCACTTGCTAGATATAGATTCCTGCTAACGTAGATGTATTTGCAGATGCATTTGCTTTGTTCAAAATTTGTAGAATTGTTTCAAGGGTTATGTCATGAATGTGTTATTTTTAGTGTCGTTATCATATGTAATTCAGTTTATGTAGTTAAGATTTAATTTTGCCACTCATGGTTTCCCTGACCAATCTCTGACTTTGCTTCACACATCTTTAGACATGTTACCTACAACATAGGTAACTCTGTGCACATTTAACAATATAATGTATGTACATGGTATATGTATTTGTATAAGCATTTGTATGTGTGAGAGGAATGCTGTGAACGTAGGATGCTCTAATCCTTTTATTTACTGCTAAGTCCATATTTAGTTGCAAACTGAGAAAGAACTAAAATTCCATCATTACAAAAAATGTAGGAACTGTACAGAGTGTGCAACTGTACTCTCCCTAGTGATGAAAGTAAAACTACTGTGCCAATTAGCCATGAAAAGGCTAAGGGGGGGAATCTAATTGCTGTCTTCAGCTGCCTAATAGGTAGTTATGTAGAATATTAAGTTAAACTCTTCTCAGGGGTATACAGGGAAAAGATGAAACAGGTTTCCAAAATAAAAATTTTGACAAGGTACAAGAAACATTTTATATATATATATATATGATGAAAGCCACCAGCTGAGCACTAGGGCAGGTTGCCCAGAGGGGCTGTGGAGTCTCCTCCCTTGGAGGTGTTCTGAACTCAGCTGGACATGGCCCTGAGCTACTTGATGTAACTCTGAAGGGAGACCTGCTTCGAGCGCAACATCAAGACAGATGGCCTCTGAGGATCCCTTGCAATCTATATTATTCTGCAATTCTACGTTCGCTTTATGAAGAATGATATAAGCATATTTAATTCAGAATAGAGATATAGCTCTGAAGATCTGCTAAGGAAACCACTGAAAGTCTGGGTAGTCCTATAGCTTATCAGTTGTCCTTGTAACTTATCAGTTGAATGAAAATATTATCCTTGAAAACTATTATTTATTTGATTTGATTATTCTTTTTTTTCCATAACCTGAAGAGTTTTGTTTTTATTTTATTTTATTTTATTTTATTTTATTTTATATTTTATTTTATTTTATTTTATTTTATTTTATTTTATTTTAATTTAATTTTATTTTATTTTTCCTCAATTATACATATCAAGAACACATTCTAGAATAAAAACATATCTTATGTACCTAGTAATATGATCAAGAATGAGCTTTGACACATTTAGATTACGTTATTTACTGGTACTTATGTCAGAAGGTTCTATTTCTTTGTTGCACAGTGATTTTGCCCCAAGCTCTGCATAGCTCTTTTTCTTGATCTGCGGGCCTTGTACAGGCCTTCTGAAAATAGTTTCCACTGCACACAAATAAGACAGATTTGACCTGGATTAACTGGAGCAAATACTCCTAATGAGCCAGATGGATGAGCATTCCCGTTTGGCAGAAATGATAGTTACAATGTTTGCCACAAAAATGTCAGCAGTTGCCTTGGTTTTCTCCTAGAGAAAATAAATAATATTCATCTTGGTCCAGAGTGGTTGAGTAGTGACTGCTGTGAAGCATTTCCTTTCTGAAACCTCGTCTTCTGTCATTACCAATTTCCCAGGGAGGGTACAAACCTGGAACTGTGAATGAGATCCCCCCCATGACCCTGCCTGGGAACAGCACCTGCCATCTAGCCTTGAGCTGGGTAAAGCATCTGACCAAGTACCACTTTAGTTTAAGTAGGTGGTCTCCAGAAAGGCTGATTTAATAAGATTTACATTCAGGGAGGGAGGCAGATTCTTCTGTCATGTAGTTTTGGTGTTAATGGAACAGAACCTCCCTCCTTTCTACCTTTAAACTTCAATTTTCTCTTAAATTTATTATGTACATTGAATGCTGGCTTCACAAAAGCTGATGGGTATTATACCTCTAACTCAAATTTACTGATCAAAGCCTTGCTTGTTTTGCCCATGAGCAGCATGAAGATGGAATTATTCTGAAAAAAAGCATGTAGGTGGACTTGCCAGGGAGGTGTGGAGGAATTTATTTCATCTATGTGCCTTGGGTGGAAAGTGGGGAAAGATCAGAGAAACTGCTCTCAGGTTATCTGTCAGGTAATACTTTGCAGAATATAGCACTGAAGATCCCAACTGTCCCCTGCCCAAGCACAGAAAGCCTCTCTGTGTGGATGTTCAGGCTGCTCTGGCCTGGCAGAAAAAGAGTGTGGCTATCCCTGGCTGACCAGCCTTGTGAAATATTACCTCGGTGCTGCCTCTTAGACAAATGTCGATGTGCTGTGTGCAGCTTAAACAGATGACATTCTCAGTGCAGCTCTTTTATCACCACCCCTTCTGCCATCTCATTCAACTTCAGAGAGTTTTCCCCTGGACTGAAAGTGCTTTCACAAAGCATGAAAAGGATGGGGTATCTGACACATGCATGTCAGCTGCCCTCACTCAGCTCTACTGTGTGCTTGTGCTTGTGTCATCTGCCTTCCCAGAGGAGCAGGGGAACACTTCTGAAATAGGCTTCCATTAGTTTTGAATAGGTATAGATACATACGAAAGCAGGGAAATACACTTAAAAGACTGAGTGTAATAGAGGAGATTATGTACAAAGGGATTGGGTTCTCCTACTTAGACACTGAAAGGGAACAGGTCTGTTCCCCAGGGCAAAAATTCCTGCAAATTCACTGGCAAACTGTGAATGACACATAAAGGCCATGTAACTTAATAGCTGCTCTTCCAAATTCTGTTTTGACCTTTCTGCTATAAAAGGCAATTCCTTAGAGTTTCCAAAAGTACAGTTCATTGCTCTTTGGTTTAGTGTTACAGAGCAGTGTAGTAAGTAATAGACCTTATTACAGTTACTTTTTTTCTCTTTGCAAAACCATTATACACCTCTTTGACCTTTACAATAAAAAATGCAAATACAGTTGAGCAAATGTTTCCAGTATTTATTTCTGTTATTAAAAATTATAAATGAGTGTTAAACCATATGAACTGTATAAAGCTTGTTTTATTTTATTTTTTTACCTGTTGTTTTGATACTTTTTCTCAGTTCTCCTTCATCCCTTATCCTACTTTGTTCTTAGTCCTTTTCTTGTTTTTTTCCTCTACTTTTGTCCGAACAAACTAGAACAGAATTTTCTGTACACCATGGGATTATATGACAAAAAAAAAAAGCCTGTAAAGCACAATAAGTCAACCATATAAAATTGATAAGGTATTTGCAGTTTCCTGCAGCCCTGGGCAGCCTGTTAATCCTTTCCTTCCGCTTATAAACTTAAAACCTCAAGGTGTTTTTGTTTGCCCTTTCTTCCCCTCCTTGAGCTTGTTTGTTTAAATGGGAACCTATTACTAAACAGTGTGTATATATGAAAACCAGAACATTACCAAATTAATGATGGAAGCAAGAATAATCATAGAACTTTTTGATTGTTGGGAGAACAAAGCAATTTGCCCTTCAGGGGTGTGACCATAGTAAATGCATCACTTAGCTGTTTTCCTATTAATCTTTAGGAAAAAAAGGAAGTCCTTTTCCAAGATCATCGATGTATTATTGCAAAACTATATGAATTGAAAAAAAATAATAAATAAACTGCATGTTATCTTACATACAGATTTTATTTCTGCTTGTGGGTGAAGTTACCTGTGAGGACACATATATTGGTTTTAAAGGTGGAAGCAGGGTATCCATTGCTGTCATGATATCTATTATTTTTGTGGTTTCCATTTTCCCGAGGGGAAGAGAGTGAATTTTGTGAAAAAGTGAGATAGAACTTGAAATAAACACTTCATGGGCAGGTTTTTTATTATTTTGTTCAACCAAGTTCTTGAATATTTGGACAAGCACACACAAATAATGGTTCATCAGCTAATGGTTCATCAGTTAACTCTTGCTCTGACACACAGTTTTCTGCACTCTATGAAATTTCCTCTACTGAAGTAAGTGCATATAATTTACTTGACTTTAATTGAGGATCTGGACTAGGGTTTGATCTCTTTTTAGAACTTGTCCAACTTTTCCCTTTATGGCCAACAATGTAGTACCACATTTCTTCTAGCTGAATACATGTACTATAAATAAAAAGTAACTAATGACCTTTAAATAGTTACCAGTGGGCAATTTTTAACTTGTAATAGTTTCAAGTTATTTGGATGTCCTGGCCTCACTGCAGTATGTAGCACATTAACGTTCCTGAGCCTACAAGGACATTTACTATGAATTGCGACAGTGTTTTCCTCAGTGGTGGCTTCCCAGCTTTTCACTTAGCCTTCTGATCTGGGTGACCATACAATGTGATAACAGTAAGGAGCTCTGTAAAATACTGCTGTTGTGGGCAATCTACCAGAAAATAGATTTCAGTCAACAGCTACCTCCTGCACCCCTCCTCTGCACAGACACACACACAAAGCACGTTCCCTGGAATTTAGAAACTACCCATTACTGGCTGGTGAAATACACTGCAAACCACAATAGCTGCATTAAATTTCAACACATATGCCATCTGCATCTAAATACAAAATAGAGGTTGCAGGCTAAGATTTAGAAAAATGGGGAAATCTTATGTTCTGACATAATAGTGTTGAAACCAGCTTTATACAGAATAGACTTTCATGCTGGGAATTTTTATTTTTTATTTTTTTATTTTTTTTGTACAAATAAAAACCTATTAAACTGTCATTGGAAATGATGGTCTTGTTAAGTGGTAATCCTCAACACCAGAGGACAAAAATTGAGCATGGTAGTATATGGTCTCTGTACATACATGCTTTCCTAAGCCTGTGGAATGACAGAGTGGCGAATATGTTGCTTGTTTCCTGTTTTAATTATATCTTTATTTTCTGAGCATGTTGCATTAATTAAGCGTAGTTGGAGCAATATTATGGAATACAGTATAAAAGGAGAGATCTTGAGTAAGGAATAAGGGAAGAAATAGCTACTTCCTTCAAAGTACCTAATAAATGACATAAACTTTGCATGGGGATAAATATGTGATTAGAATTGCTCAAGTTTATTGAGAAAAAAATATCAACAGGGGGCCATAAATCTTGGGTTTGATATAAAAAAGCAACTTTTATTTTATTCTTTGTTACTTTGCTTTTAACAAGACTGACCTTCTTATTTTGTGAAAAGGTATTCATTTCATTTAATTTGTTTCATTGTGCATTTCATTTTCAGTTTGTATTTACAAACTCTCAAAAGCAAGCTCTCAAAAGCAGTGCTGGGTTTCACCAGCCAAGTGCCTGCACGTTGGAGGACAGTAGGGTGCTGCCACTCTGACAGTACCATCGCTTGCCACCTCCTTGGATACTGTGCAGTGCTGTGGTGTCTGTATTTTTTTTGTTGACATTTGCAGAAAACATGTTGTGAAATGGCTGTAAGGTATCTCAGAGCTTTTTAAAAATTCATCTCTAAATCAGAAAGTGTTTTACTGTATATTTTCCCTGCATGCTGACTGCATAGCATGCAGCTGAAGACACTCTTATTGTAGCATAGAGTGTATACATTGCTCTTGTTTGCAAGCACAGTGAGACCTTCGTGAGTTGCTGTGCTGGGGATGGCTCATGGCACTGCCCTCATCCTGAGAAACATGGATTGGCAGTAGCCTCATCACAGAAACTAGAGAGGTGACAGGAGAGTATTCTGCTCACAGATGTGATCTGAGCAAATGCATGAGCATTTATGAGTTGGTCTGAGCTTTAGCATACGGTTGCAGTAGTCTTTCTCCAGAAAAGCCCAAGTTGAAATTCAAGCTGATTGCCGAGTCTGGCAAATTGAACCAAACTGTTATTGCTGTTTTCTGATGTGTAAAAATAGGCACAAAGTTCAGAAATAATTTCCTGGTCCCCTGTGACCTACACGAGAATCTGATTCCCCACAGATGAAAGATGAGGGCACTAACAGAATCATCTAGGTTCAGGTAATCAGGCAATTCCATTGGCCCCTTTGTGTTGGTTTTGTGGTTGAAGGACTTCTCTCTTAAGAGCTTTCTGTGCTACACCGGAGTAGAACAAAGTAGAGTAATTTTTCTGTATCCCTTCCTTGTCAAAAACAGTGAGTGGAGAAGTGACCTTTTAAAAGTGCAGCATTGAAGAAATGTATTTTGTATGAACTTTTTTTTTACTGTTAATAAAGCAACCCTGTCCTGCAGAAGACAGAATATAGCATATGGCTATGAAGAGAGCAGTGTAGCACAGCACAAAATTTCTAAAAAATCATGTTTTGCTATACTTGCCTAAAAATACATAGATTTAGGTTTTAGTACCAAAGGTAGGTTGTTCGTCTTCAGACAATTAGTTAATAGGCATGTTAACATGAGCTTGTACATTTGACGTATTCGGGAGCTTGTAAAGAGAGCAGTGAATCTCAGGTTTGCAGAAAAGCATTTTAATTTCTGTTTTGGTGGAAACTATGGAAAACTAGTATTGTGAAAAGCTTGGCTGTTTGCATTTAGACTTGTTTTTATTTGTTTGTTTTTCATATTTTACTTGTTAACACTTGTATCAGAACCAAAGCCCACCAATGTCATGGCTCTGATACTGGGTGATCATGGAGGTAGGAAGGAACAGTGGACCAAGTTGAACTTATTAAGATACCTCTTAAGTTCTCCTTCCCAGTTTCCAAAACTTTAAGGACACTCTCCTTTGGAGTTTCTTTGGTTTGCTTTTCTTGGAATACAATTCCAAACCTCAATGGATCCCCTTGTTAAATTTGCTTACAGTAGAGCTCAAGCTGTAAATGCAATTATGTTTTGGTATTATCTTATATGTCTGTTTTAATATATACAAAAGTGATGAAAAGTCTATAAGACAATGTAATAATTGCATTATACATAAAATTGGCTTGAGCAATAACACTGCATCAGTGGCAATGTGACATTAAAACCCAATAGTTTGGTCTATGTCATTATAACTTAACCTTTAGTTTTTATAGTTGAGATCAATATCTCACTGATTAACTATTTTTATGTAAAAAGTCCTTGAAGTTTTTTCACAAAGCAGTGATTAGTTTGCTAGTAATATTTTCACTAAAGTTTCAACCTCTATGCCTTAGCAGAGCTATTTTCAGTAGTGTATGAAAAAATAAACCACAAGAAAAAAATATTTTAAAAATCGGTCTGATTAATGTCACACTGGAAATCTGAAATAACCCCAAAGACAACAACAGGTCATAGTAAAGTCATGATCTTCACTGTTCTCATCATTTGTTATACTCACAGAATTATTTTTTACCAATTAGAATATGCTATTCAGCATTGCTGTATAGCTTGAAAACCAGCTGAGGGATGAAAAAGAAAAGGCCAATGAAAAATTAGCTTGATCATGGTTTTTGTTTGTTTGTTTTATGGAGGCTTACTGTTGCTTTCTGTGCCAGAATCAATATTGATTTACTCAACAGTAAGGATTCCAACATTGTTTTGCAATTTTCTCTAGTTTATTTTCTATTCGAAGATAAAAACAATGGATAAGAAACTTAATCTGTAATCTTGAGTTAAAGCAGTAATTTGCAGGAAACTATGGTTAGGACTTCCACACCATTCAGGACAGTAGCTTTCTTTCCTTGGATTTAGATTTGTTATGAAGGATTTCTGTTTTCACTGACCTGAGGCCTGCTGATATCTGATACCTAATTGATGATTTTTCTCAATCCAAGAAATAATCTGCACTAGGGAAAAAATAAACATAGGGAAACTAGGGAAAAAAATAATCATAGTCCATGGCATAACATTTTCCTGGTGTGATTGCTGTGCTATACTGTTCACAGCTGCCATGTGCAGATTCCAGTAGAAGATACAGGTACAGACTTTGAGATATCAGGGTGGAGTAGAAGCACCATTCAGTAGATATGAAAATAAATCTTGAAAAACACGGGTTGAAAAGAATGACAATAGACTTTAGTATGACAAGCAGTTTGACAAAGTCGATGCATTTCATGATGTGAACTCTGGATGTTTCAAGCCTTATAGGTGTTCAGGGGATGGAGAAGATCCATCACAACTGATGGATCATCAAAAATCAAAAGCAAAACAAATACAAACAAAATAACTGAATAGATAATCAAAAGCCATTAGCTTGTTTTGTTTTGTTTTCCTCAGAAGTTCATATACAGTAAGATGTTGCTGCATGTTTGCATGTTGTAAATGTGTGAAGTCTGGTTCATGAATAATAACTTTTAAGGAATGATTTACTAAGTGCGGATTTTCTCTTTTCAGTGTATTAAAAAAAAAAAAAAAAAAAAGAGGTCAATATGATTTGAAGTCTGAAATGTAGAAAAACATGCAGTGGAACCTGGAGGGTAAACGTAATCTTCATTTTTATATAGCTGTCAATCTACCTGCTCACAAAAAAAAACACACTAGAAATTTTAAAGTTTGAGATGACATAACTGATGTTGACTCGTTTCAGGTAGACCACATGAAATCTGATTAAGTGCAGTGAAGAGCAGTAGAAATGATTAGAAGGTAAATTTCTGGTGAAGGGCTCAGACTTTTTGTTGCAATCATATTTGTTTGCAATTAAATTTGCAATATTAGGTAGGTAGGGATTCTGGGGAGATTAGAGAATAAGAGAGTGCAGGATGAATAT
Organism: Anas platyrhynchos; assembly: GCF_047663525.1. Lineage (NCBI taxonomy): Eukaryota > Metazoa > Chordata > Aves > Anseriformes > Anatidae > Anas > Anas platyrhynchos. Next base: position 120,346,936 of record NC_092587.1, on the reverse strand, counting down.
CAATGAATTGATATTGACAGTAAGTGAAAAGATGAGGTGTCCTGATACTGACGTTATTTAGTTTTAGAAAGATCTTTGGAAGATTGGTAACATCTTGCATGCTCAATTCCTTGAGACTTTCATTTAGGCTTGGAGAAAAAACAATAACAACAAAACAAACACATGTACAATAGGGAATAGCTGTGTTCTGTCAGGAAGACAGGTGGATCAGCAAATCGGTCTTTTCCATCTGTATGTGCTGTCATTCATTTCTGCCTCTTGCTGATAAGAAGAGCTTGGCCAAATGGTGGTGCCAGTTGCACATCCAAGACTTGAGGGTAAATTAGAACAGAACCTGGCTGCCAGGTTCATTTCTCTCCCCCTCTGGCTCACAGTCAGCATCTCTGACTTTTTTATTTCCCGTTTTTTTTTTCATTTTTTATTTGCCATTACCCCCTTTGCCTGTACTTTACTTGAGTTTTCAAGATAGTATATAGATTCTCTGCCTCATTATCAGCTTCCACGTTACACAGATCTATTGCCATTTTGCTCTAATGTCCAATGAATGCTGAGAGTTAAATAAATACAGCGTCAAAGCAGAATAATATTTTAATCTGTCAAAATCCTCTGTCCTGTCTTCCTTTGTGGTCATCTCTGTGTACACGAACTTTCATTGTTCATAGGAATTTTTGACAGCTGTTCTTGATTGACAAAATGCTGTGCCAGCACTTCATCATGATAGTCAGAGGAAATTTGTCATGCTGCCTTCATAGCTTTGACCTGCAGCAAGTGCAAGTGCCTGGGAAATAAAATTGATCTCCTTCCTGAAGCCTCCTATGTTTATTATTTTTTCCCCCTTCATTTTACCTATTTTTTTTTTTCATAACATTCCTCAGTTGCTCTTTCAGTTTTTCCATTCCTTTATCGAAATACTTGTTCTTCCTAATTTTCCTCTGTGTACAGAATCACAGAATCACAGAATCATCTAGTTGGAAGAGACCTCCAAGATCACCTAGTCCAACCTCTGACCTAACACTATCAAATCCTCCACTAAACCATATCACTAAGCTTTACATCTAAATGTCTTTTAAAGACCTCCAGGGATGGTGACTCCACCACTTCCCTGGGCAGCCCATTACAATGCCTAACAACCTGCTCAGTAAAGAAGTTCTTCCTAATATCCAACCTAAACCTCCCCTGGTGCAACTTTAGCCCATTCCCCCTCATCCTGTCACCAGGCACATGGGAGAATAGACTAACCCCCACCTCGCTACAGCCTCCTTTAAGGTACCTGTAGAGTGTGATAAGGTCACCCCTGAGCCTCCTTTTCTCCAGGCTGAACAATCCCAGCTCCCTCAGCTGCTCCTCATAAGACCTGTTCTCCAGACCCCTCACCAGCTTTGTTGCCCTTCTCTGGACCCACTCAAGCACATCCGTGTTCTTCTTGTAGTGAGGGGCCCAAAACTGAACACAGTACTCGAGGTGCGGCCTCACCAGAGCCAAGTACAGGGGGACGATCACTTCCCTAGACCTGCTGGCCACACTGCTTCTTATGCAAGCCAGGATGCTGTTGGCCTTCTTGGCCACCTGAGCACACTACTGGCTCATATTCAGCCAACTATCAACCAGTACTCCCAGGTCTTTCTCTGCCTGGCAGCTTTCCAACCACTCATCTCCCAGCCTGTAGCCCTGCTTGGGGTGGTTGTGCCGCATGTGCAGGACCCGGCACTTTGCCTTGTTGAACTTCATACAGTTGGCCTCAGCCCATTGGTCCAGCCTATCCAGATCCTCCTGCAGAGCCTTTCTACCCTCCAGCAGATTGACACACACACCTAACTTGGTGTCACCTGTGAACTTACTGAGGGTGCACTCAATGCCCTCGTCCAGATCATCGATGAAGATATTAAAGAGGACCGGCCCCAGCACCGAGCCCTGGGGAATGCTACTAGTGACTGGCTTCCAACTGGACTTGACTCCATTTACCACGACTCTTTGGGCCCGGCTATCCAGCCAGTTTCTAACCCAACGAAGCGTGCGCCAGTCCAAGCCAAGAGCAGCCAGTTTCTCAAGGAGAATGCGGTGGAAAATGGTTTCAAAAGCCTTATTGAAATCAAGGTAGACACATCCACAGCCTTTCCCTCATCCACCAAGCGTGTTACTTTGTCATAGAAAGAGATCAGGTTTGTCAAGCAAGACCTGCCTTTCAGAAACCCATGCTGACTGGGCCTGATCGCCTGCTTGCCCTGCAAGTGCCACTTGATGACACTCAAGATAATCTGCTCCATGAGTTTCCCTGGCACTGAGGTCAGACTAACAGGCCTATAGTTTCCCGGGTCTACCTTCCGGCCCTTCTTGTAGATGGGTGTCACATTTGCTAGCTGCCAGTCAACTGGGACCTCCCCTGATAGCCAAGACTGCTGATAAATGATGGAAAGCAGCTTGGCTAGGTCTTCCGCCAGTTCTCTCAGCACCCTTGGGTGGATCCCATCCAGCCACATTGACTTGCATACATTTGTAGCAGGTCGCCAACCATTTCCTCGTGGATCGTTAGGGCCACATTCTCCTCCCCATCCCCTTCCACCAACTCAGGGTAGTGGGTATCTAGAGAACAACTGGTCTTGGCGTTAAACACTGAGGCAAAGAAGGCATTAAGCACCTCAGCCTTTTCTTCATCTCTTGTTATTGTTCCCCTCGCATCCAGTAAAGGATGGAGATTCTCTTTAGTCCTCCTTTTCGTGTTAATGTATTTATAAAAACATTTTCTGCTGTCTTTAACAGCAGTAGCCAGATTGAGCTCCAGATGAGCTCTGGCCTTTCTAATTTTGTCCCTACATATCTTTACAACATCCTTATAATCCTTCTGAGTGGCCTGCCCTCACTACTCTAGAAAAATTTTCCTCCTCTTACTCATCTCATTTGCACCTTACTTTTCTCAGGCTGTGGGTTTTGCTGCGCATACATATGCCTCCATAGCCATGTCACAGAAAGGTGTTCTGGAAGGTCATATACCATCACTTTGTGGCCTATGCATAGGAATGCAGTACAAACTTCAGTTTTCTATTCCTTTATTCTGTTTCCACAACTTGTCTCTGAATCATTCCTGACAGACATCTGGGTGTACCCTGGGGACCAGGACAGATGCAGGTGCTCCTGCTTGAGAGCTTGAAAGATACATGTCTTTGGCAATCCCAGCTGGTACCCATCAAAGTCACCCTGAGCTAGCCAAGTACCAAAGGCAAGCCAGTATCTGTGTTCTTTGTGGAGTCAAGATCTTAACCCTAGTGCTTTTTGAAGCAAATGAGTAGGTATTTCCATATATCTCAGGAACATAACTGAATGTTTTAACTATTCTCTTAGCTTCTGTAAATAGGGAAAGAAATGAAAATAAGACCTTCAATACAAGTGTCATACGCACTAATGAGACCTGCAAAGTGACAAGAGATAGTACCATAGTTCCTCAGTTCTTTGTAAAATGCACAACATTTCTACCCAAGCAATAAATTAAATTTATCTGTTAAATCAAAAGTCTTTTTAAAAATTAAATGCAAAGGACATTTTAGTAGCTTTTTTATTATCACAGAGATACTTTCATAGTGTTCTCTGAATTAATTTTTTTTTCTTCAATGTCACTGAAAGTTCACTTGAATCAAACCAGATTTGGTAAAAGAGAATTCACTTTCAGGCTGACATTGTACAGTGAGATTTAGCCTGAATATATTACAAAGTAGTTACTTTTTATTAGTGCTGTTAGATTGATCTTAACTAATTTTGGTCATCTAAAAATTAATCCTCTGGGCTCCACTGTAGTCAAAAGGAAAAAGAATGGCAGATCTGAAGGATCCATTTCACCTGTAACTTAAATATCAAGGGTGAGATAAATCCTTCTCTAGAGGTACCTGTTCTTGTCTGAACATAGAGGGGGCCTAAGAAACTACTTTATCTTACAGTCGCAATTTTGAATTGGCTTATTTACCCCTAAGTGCCTATGTTTGTCATACTCTGTAATGTGTAAAGAGAAGGACAAGGTCTGTGATGTACAGGGGACCAGAGAAAAGGCTCTCCCCAAGAGACATAATTGTATCAAAGCCCCAGAACGTATTTAGTAACTTCGTGTGTGCTGACATTTCCTGGTCTGTCAGGCCATCCTGCTTCAAAATTTTACACGATTACTAAGAAGAATGTGCTTCTAGACAGCCAGTGCAAATCACAGGTGCCTGATTTTTCCCCTTTCCAAGCTTCTTCTGTGCTTTTACTCTGCTTGGCTTCCTTAATGTGTGTGTGAGGAAAAAAAAATAAATATATATATATATATATATACATGTATATATAAAATCTTTTTGTTATTAATGCAGAGAGTTTATGTAGTTTTTCTTAAGAGGCAGTTAGTCCCCATTACACATAATTGACCAATTACTGTGTCAACACGCAAAGTAAAAACAACCCACTTTGGTATTTCCTATTGGTATTGTATAATTTTTTTAAATGTGCTAAATGAGTAACTTATTTTCCATCAAGGCAGGATACTAAAAAATAGGATACTAAAGAAGAAAAAAGTATTTTCTTTTAGTTTAGCAAATCTTGAGTATATATTTATATGAAATGCAGATGCTTTAATATATATATATGTATAATTTTAAATTGTAATTTCTTAAGGATATTTTTCTTAACCTCAAGCCCCTGGGTATTTGCCACTTGTTTTACGTTATCTAGGAGTATAAGTAGGAGGACAGTGGAAGTGAAGCACTTGATTTTTTTTTTTTTTTTTTTTTAATATTCTTATGAAAAATCTAAGGGAAATGTAATCATGACACATTTTGCTAGCCAAAATTTCACCCTACCTCAGAACTCCAGTGTCCCAGACAAGAGTTTTGTCTTAATGGATAGTTTTAAACTAAGAGGACACCTTAGGGAATTGTTTCTCTGTAACTAGCCATGTTTTTTATCTCTTATTTTAACAAGTCATTAGATGAATAGGAATGTGAGTTCAGTGCATAAGCAAGGCTTTGATTTTTTTGATTGAAATTGGAACTGTGATTTCTGACACCTTATTAATTTGAAAGTCTCTTAATAAGAAACCTGTATCAACATTTCCAATACTTTCATTGGGTGATTTCACAGGTTAAAATATGAGCAAAAAATATTATTGATCTCTTGAGTTCATAAATTACAGTATTAAGTACATAAATTTAACTTAATTTAAAGACAGAATATAATATGGAAAAAATGTAAAGAGTAAAGATTTTTTTTCCTGTGTAACACTGGATTATGCAGGCTTTTTCTTGTGTTTGTAAGAAAAAACACAGAAGTAGTACCCAAGACCCATCATTCTATGTTACAAATCAAGTCAAGGTGTTAGCCGTTAGTTATTTTTCTCTGGATCCAAAGATGTAAGTTAAAGTTTTGCACATGCAAATGATATCTCTGGCCAGCTGCAATAATGTGTATCTTGTTTTAAGGCTGGGCAGACTTATCCCTCTCTGATAAGTTTGTTGGCTTCAGGCAATTTCATTGCCTAGCAAAGTTTTTTGTTGGACCATATATTGGATTACAGTTGGTGCTCAGTTTAGGACACCCCAGTGTCAAGACACAAGAAATGCAAATTAAAACAAACAAATCAACCTCAGCTTAGTAGAAAGGGAGCATTTCAATTTTTTTGTTCTTTTCTTCCTATGAACGTTGGTTTATTTATTTTTTTTTATTTGAAGATGAAATTATAGCTGTTTGTATTTTCTGGTGTGTGTGTGTGAGGAAATGTGATGACTTGATGACATTTTTTTTTTTTTTTTTTTTTTTTTGCATATGGCAACAGAGAAAAAGAAGTGTAGTGACTGTATTTGTCCATGGTATTTTTTTGTTAGAAAAAAATATTAGTGATGTAAGATGCTTTAAAAATCTGTAAGACATTTATACAATGAGAGGTGTTGTGTCCAGGCTACAATTAGAAACAAGTAAAGAATTTAAGTTTTCTTTCTCCCTGTTAACTCCAAATGCCAGAGAGAAAAATAAGGTTAGTCTTCAGAGTGTTGCAGAGTTGACTGGCAACTGAAACCATAGATGGCATCCATAGCTTTTACAGTTCCCATTGGCATCCACGTGTTAGTGAAGGTAACAGCATTCAGATCATGTTCTGCGAGAACAGCACCAGTGCTCTATGGGTTTCTGAAGAAATGCACATCCCAGAAATGCACTTTTTGATCATTATGGTAAGGAGACCATAAATAGCAGGTCTCATGATGCCCTGAACATTGTCATAGAGCACCAAACAGTGCTTTCTATCTTTTTATCTCTTGCCACCTTTACCTCTGCCTGGAATGGTTTGTCTGGCAGAATAGAAAGCATCATGCTTAATTGCGGGCTTGGAAACTTTCTGAAAGAGGTTGTTCTATCTATCTAGTCCTGTTTTTTTGTTTTGTTTTGTTTTGTTTTGTTTTGTTTTTGTTTTTGTTTTTGTTTTTGTTTGGTCTTATTTTCTTGCAAACCTCTTTGATTCTGACTGGCTGCAGTACTCAGGTAGCCTCTGCTGATAGTAGTGTATGCATTTTGGATGTGTTTTTCTTACAACATGGTATACCTAGCACAGTATGTCTTCTAATGTGCATTATTTTTCTTGCATTAGGGTTTATATGTAGTAAAAACCTTCATTTCCCAGTAAGCAAGTTCATGTAAGAAGACCTCTGTTTTCCTCTGGCATTAACTGAGATGTATTCTGACAGTGAGTGGCACAGAGAAAATGAGTTGTACGAGGTAGAGCCAGAGTTTTCCTTGCACTCACAGGTGATATGTTGGAGTCGAGCTTGATGCAAATTGGCGTAGTAATGTAGGAGACTCACACTGTGTCAAAGTCTGTTCACTGTCATCAGCTTGGTATTTCTTATAAGGACTGAATTTTGCCTAGACAAGATACTGTTTTCCTTCCTGATGATGCTGCAAAATATGTTGTAATTAAGTTTGCCTGAAGTTAAGCTTGCTGTTGTCTTTTTAAATCTGATTCAGAATGCATGTAACCAGTAATTCAGAGAAAGTTTAGAAGAACTGACCTATAAAATGCTATCACAGAACTAGCCACAAATACCTCCTTGAAGTCAATGGCAAATGTCTGGAAGTCAGCAACAAGGTAGTCATTAAGTTAAAAAGGGTTAAGTTTCCATTAATTTTTCATATAGGTAAAGTTAGCCAACCAAAGGAAAAATAAAAATAAAAAACAAACAAAAAAAAAACACAAAGCAAAATATAATAATAATAATAATAATAATAATAATAATAATAATAATAATAATAACAACAATAATAATAACAATAATAATAAAACAGAAACCACCTGTTTCTGCATAAATTCTGTTATCCAAATCATAATAATTGTTACCAAAAGATTCAAATAAGTCCATAGAACTTTTGCCTCCCTTATATGTCACTGAACCTGTAACTGATAACTATGCTATATGCATGAGACACAGGCTTCGTAACAGGAGTTAATCTCAGGCTAGGCCTTGTCTTTGTGTGCTGTACAAAATTTTTGAATATGAAACCCTGTGGATAAAAACATCTGTGCAGGATCGGTGTGGTGTCACGTGTGGTGTTGATTATGATTTTGTATGCAGGTGCTGTGGTCGATGAAGTTGATGAACAGTAACTGCATATGCAAGTATTCAGGGAAGCACTAAATTTCTAGGCAATTTACACTCTCGTGCTCTGTTCGGAAACTCGGCTCTCAAATTACAGCTAATGAGCAACAATGGGTGCATTTGTGGGTATGAATAAAGGGATCAGAGAGGAATTTGCATCATCCAGCTTCAGGCATATTATTTAAATGCCTACATTGGGATACTGGGCTTCCTATGCAGCCACTGAGGCCGCACCTTGAGTACTGTGTTCAGTTTTGGGCCCCTCGCTACAAGAAGGACATGGAGGTGCTCGAGCAAGTCCAGAGAAGGGCAACAAAGCTGGTGAGGGGTCTGGAGAACAAGTCCTACAAGGAGTGGCTGAGGGAGCTGGATTTGTTCAGCCTGGAGAAAAGGAGGCTCAGGGGTGACCTTATCGCTCTTTATAAGTACATTAAAGGAGGTTGTAGCGACGTGGGGGTTGGTCTATTCTCCCATGTGCCTGGTGACAGGACGAGGGGGAATGGGCTAAAGTTGCACCAGGGAAAAGTTTAGGTTGGATATTAGGAAGAACTTCTTTACTGAGCAGGTTGTTAGGCATTGGAATGGGCTGCCCAGGGAAGTGGTGGAGTCGCCATCCCTGGAAGTCTTTAAAAGACATTGAGATGTTGAACTTAGCAATATGGTTTAGTGGAGGACTGGTTATTGTTAGGTTAGAGGTTGGACTCAATGATCTTGAGGTCTCGTCCAACCTAGACAATTCTGTAATTCTTTAATACTGGAGGGGGAAGAGTTTCCATCCTGAGTCTGTATCTAAACTATGCAGCTGGTTTGCAGTGAGGTAGGCTGTGGTGTTGTGGCTCCCTGGCTGTGAAGACAAGGGATTCAGCTGCCTTGTGTGTGTGGTGGTCTCCATGGGGCCAGAGGTCCTTTCCTTCTGGGCAAATGGATGAATAGTAGGAAAGAGGGAGCTTTACACTCATGGGTCTTATTTTCATATGGAGCTGAGATCTACTCATGTGCTCAAAGCGACTTCAGGGTCAGGAAATATTTCTTAGTCCCCATAGTTGAGACAAAGTCTAAATTCTTCCCTTTGCATCCTATTTGGTATAAAGATTAGTTGAGATTCTAATTTTTATATTCAGTCTGGGCAACATAAATACCCTCAGAAAAGTTATGTGTGCCAATACAAACTCAGATACAAATATATTGCAATACAGCATGTTGCCATATGAGACATCTTCAATATAATTTTGCATAATTATCCACGTAGAGTGACATCATACAGATTGACATCACAATTGGTATCTTATGTCTGTTAACGTCAATGAGGTTGGCAACTAGTAAATTATTTAGAGAGTTTAAAACAAACTGTAAGTGCACTTGCATGATAGATCATTATTTAGTTATGAACATGAGCCTTAGTCTGATTTCATTATGCAGCAAATTTTCCTGCAATCAAATTTGCCCCCTCTTCTTCCCTCAGGCAGCAGTTTTTTGTAAAATCATGCGAAAAAATGTAAGGTGAAACATGAACTACAGAAATGTTGCTGGTTGTCAAGAAGTGAATACCATGTCTTAAATTTTAATTTATATCCATTGTAGTTTAGAGTGTTTTCATTGTTTGGTTTCCTGTTAGGTTTCTAATCACAAGATACCTCATTTTCAAATAATGGAAACATGGACTTGGGGTATGATTTAGGCTGGAAGGTGTAATGCACCAACAAAGGGGTGCCTGGAGTTTCTTTTGTGTTCTCGGAGTAACCGTGTAAATCACTCAGGGAAAACAAAAGTAATGTGAAAACAAGGAGGAAAAAGGCAGAAAAACAACATCAACAACAACAACAACAAAAAAAAAAACACAAATAAAACAACAAGAAAATGAATGTTCGTTTAGTTCTTCTCTACTGCAGCTAGACAAGTAATTATGTTTGATTAATTCTTTAATTAATCTCAATAACAGGGGTGCACAACCATAATCCATGTCCTGTGAGCCACCCCTCTGACATCAGTTTCCCTTTTAATGTCGCCCCTGTGTTTGAACCACAGCAGGTTGAATCTCCTCTTTGGCAGCTGGCATCAGGGGCTTCCCCACTGATGGGGGGGTTGTGGTCCCCAGGCAGGTGATGGTGAGTGTGAGTACACACCAAGAGTAGGTAGCTCCTTTGTTTACGCCTCTTCTTACATCTCTGCGCTGCCCTATCAAACCAATTGCACACAAATTTGGTGCTCGTGGTGGGTGTCATTTGGTTGCTAGTGTGTATGTGATAGTGTGTCTTTGAGTTCGTACAACACTTCAGTCCTTTTGTTCCCTTTATCTCCGCATTAGCCTGCAGTGTCACCGCTCATTCTGTAAGATTTAGGGAGAGGGAAAACCAGCAGGCTGCAAGCTGTTGTGGTGGGGTTTCGGTCAACCTGCACAGCACGGTGACTCAAGCGAAGACACATCAAGTAATTTCACCATTTAAGGGTACCCCAAAGGTGGTCTGTGTCGTCCCAAGTCCTGCTCTTGCCTGTGCAGCACCTGCTGCAGGAACCTCTCAAGGTTATTGAGACTAAAGCCTGTACACAGAAGGACTGCTGATGATCTATATCATACAAGTGGGTCTTCAAACATAACAGATGCTGAGATCAAAAGGAAAATCAGGAAAACCAAATTTATAATGGAGACACTAATGCATTTTTAGCAACAGATCTCATAGCAGACTTCAGGCACACAGTCTTCATACTGTCATCTTTCAAGAGATTTTGTAGCTGTGAATTTCAAATAATGAGCTTATTTCAAGATTAATTTCCACAATTCAATGAGAGTGTCTGTAGACTTATGAAAGAGCTGGGATAGTGTGAGCCTGGTCATTGAGCTGTGTTTTGCTCTTCCTTAGGGAGGGATCTACCTGTGAGGACACGACCCCAGCCAGAGCTGGCTGATGCAAGGTGGTGTCTCATAACAGTACCAGGCACAGCTGAGAAAGCCCTTCTGAGAAAACACAGCTCAGGAAGGAGATTTCTCTCTGCTCATGAGAGGGAGAACTGATGTGAAAGGTATTGAGAGTCTTTGAAGAAAGGGATGGGTATCTTAATTGCAGCAGTGTAAAGCTGAGCTATTGTTTCCCCTCAGTGCCTCAGATGAGGCCATATTACTCACATTGGCATCTGCAACCACAGAGCAACATGGAAGTGTGCTTTTGGCATATGCTGAAGTGCCTCTATATCCCTCTAGTTGATGTGGCTAGCACTGAGAAGCTGTGACAACATATGCTACAAACCTGAGTGCAGGCTCTCCAGGCACATGGCATACAAATAAATAAATATATAAATAAATAAATCAGGGTTTCAATTGTGTTGCGGTCCTCTCTGTTGGCTTGGTGCAGAGACTTCATCTGGGACTTCTTCTGAGATGTTAGGAAGGAAGGAGTCCAATGTAGGAGTAAAAGGGAGACAGGACTTCAGTTACTACACACTGCTATCTAATCAGATTTACTTGGTAAAAGGAGAAAGAAAATTAACTCATTTTTAATAAATCTGAGCATTCATCACCAATTTTAAAAAATGTTTTTAGCTGTAAATCTGAAAATACTGCATTGTTTTCAGAGGAAATTTTTTAAACATCTGTTCTTCCAAGATGAAAGTGTTGAAACGTAAGCTGACCCAGTATTGTAAGTAACTGATTAATAATGAATTATAAATTAAAAGTAGCAAAGATTTTTGTTTTAGTTTCAATATATGTCTGTGCATATTAGCTACATGTGTGCATGTGTGCCTAAAGGCTGTGTATCTGTAATATATCTAATCACATTATCCATATAAATTAAGGTTGAGTGAACACTGTACTTAGCATTTTTTTCTGATTTGCCATATATGCAGCCTTACAAAACAGTTGGATTGTCATATTGTGTCTTCAAGTTGCCAGAGGCAGCAAATCTATAGCATGTTCATTTATTTCAACTGTTTAGCTGTAAAACGTGGCCTGTGCAGCAGATGAAATTATGCCCAACAGTTTTAGAAAAGAAACAAGCATATGCCTGAACAAAAAAAAAAAACAACCAACCAACCAAACAAACAAAAAAAAACTTTTGGAAATTCATGGTAATAATTACACATTCTCTCCTATCTCCAGAACTAATTTGCAGACAGAATCTGCTGAATGAGTGTTTTTATTCATTTTAAGGGTTTGACATATGTTGTACTTATGACAGAATGTTTCCAAGCGTAAAAATGTCTCAGAGGAAATCAGAACAAGCCCTGTTACCTGTGTAGACCAGCTTTTAAACTGGGTTACATGTTCATGAGCTGACAAGGCCAGGAGGCATTTTGGAGAGGAAAGTGGGAGGGGAATCATTCAGGGTAAAGTAGGCATCCTGACAGATGCTGAATACTGGAAAGGTTCAATATCTTAAGTGTTTGACCTGCTTGTTCCCTCTGGACTGAAAAGGTAGGGTGCAAGGCATATAGTAAAGGTAAATACAGTTTTATACTGTAAATACAGTTTTATATCTGCCTGTCAGTAGTATCACCCTAGAACATATTATTTTCTGGTAGTATTTCTCATTAAAATACATCATGATATTTGTGTCAGCTTTGATTGCATTATTTTACAGTACAAAACTCAGTTTATACTTAATCCCTCACTGTGAGCAACAACAATCAAGCCCCACAACAAAGATAGTTATTTTTCAGATAAAATAATTACTACCACATTTTCAGAAAATGTGTCACTCGGTGTATACGAGGGGAGGGAAAGGAGGAGTAAAGTTAGGGAGACACTGGAAAATGAAGGAACAGGAAAGGATTTTGTGTTGTTATTGTATTTTGTTTTGTTTTATTTTATTTCATTTTATTTTGAACCATGCAATTAACTTAAGGTCAATCCTAATACATGCAAGAGCCAGGGAACAGTTATTTTCTGTGAATGTCTAGGGTATTTTAATAGCCAGTCTCCTTTGGGCTTTTCATCTCTTTGATGTTAAAACAGGTACACGTCTTCTGGAAGCCAGTTCACAGTATGTTTTGGTGGGATGCAGATGAGAATATGCTTTTCTCCAGCAGATTTACAGTGTGCTCATGTCACTGTGCTTGGCAGGAGCACACCTGGATACCTCATTGTTCTCCAATCATCTGTCTCATGTCTGCCTCAGAAACCATGAATTATTCACGTTCTTTTAGAATATTCCTCTGGATTTTCTGTGCGACACCCTCAATATTGTTGCTTTAAAGTCTGAAAAGTAATTTTAGGGATTTTTATCATACCTCTTCTGCAAATATTTTCCTGTGGTGCAACTTAACCCTTTACGTGCATGAACTGTTTTTTGTTTTTGTTTTCTGGTGTTTTGTTTTCCCCAGGAGCTTCCTCTTGCTTACTGTCATTTCCACTGAATTTATTTGAAGGGTGTTGATTGATAGCAGTGGGATCATTTAGAATTTAGTCTACCTAAAACCAGCTGCTTATCATTTGTGTAACATCTGTGCTACATGAGTGCAATGGGCTTTTATGATGGTTAAGATTTTACTTTTTATTTGTGTTTTGCCATTTCTCCACTATGATTATAAATTTCCCAGTAGGTCTCCATTTTTAGTTTTTTGTGCGTGTGATAAAATCTCTGTATTATTAAGTCTCTCTGAAGGATATCTCTTAATCCTCATGCCCCTTTATTCCAAAGCTATATGTATTACTGTAGCTCAGCAGTAAGTACAATTCAGCTGGCCTAGTGTCCAGCAACTGAACTCAGGCTCAAATCCCTTGCTGCATGCTTCACATGACACTAAGCTGTCATTTTAATCCCTGTTGTAATGAATCCCACACATTCAGAGTGAATTGCATTATATTGCAAAACTGGCTTAACATTTTCTGGCAGAACAGTTTTCCACTGGAAAAGGTTGGGTTTATTGAAACAGAACAGCTTCAGAGGTTATTTTCAAGTCCTTCATTAAGAAGGACTTGCACCAACATAAGTTATGAGGGATTTTCCCTAGAGGTCTTTGCTGGATGTTGCATTAGACCATGGACCTTCTGTCCATCAAAACATGCAGAGAGGCTGAATTTCATCTGATCAAGCAAACTTGAAAAGAAAAAGGAAAAAAAAAAAAAAGCTAGAACAAATGAACTCTGTACTGAGAAACAGTCCTTGGCCATCTGTACTAACTGGGTACATGAACAGACACACACAGAGTACATTCACCCTCTTGGCAGAATTGTGGAATATGGATGGAATGAGTGCTTAATGAAGTGCGAGTAATGGAGATAATTTCAAAAATTTAGCAGTGGAAATTTGGTCCAATTTAGGCAGACGTTCATGCTATTTATTTCTATCTTTCACATTTCAGTCAATTTTACAAGCTTTCAGGTGTTGCTGCCTTTAGGACACACTGACTCAATACAAATTAACAGTTTAACAAGAGAACCTAATTTACAGTGTAGAGCAGCATTTAATGGAGAATTCCCAAATTAAATTTTATTATCATTCTGCGCAGAGCCCTGATGAAGTGCTTCTACCTCTGGAAATGGAAAGCAGCAATGTGTACACACACACGGGATGCTGGGAGAAGTCTTTCCTGACTTTAGTGCCCTAGGATTTGTAAAGGCTACTTCTCTCCATGACATCAGAATGACAAGACTCTAAAAGCAGTAACTGAGCAACGTGTTGGCAACAGAGGTGGCTGAATTTTTTGTTTGTTTGTTTGTTTGTTTTTCCCCCAATATACTAATGGAATGTTTTGGAGGAGAAATCATAGGTGGTCTTGAAAAGCAACTGGGACAAGTCACAATAAATAACACAAGGGTGCAAGGGTGTTTGGTATGTAGTGCCTGGGATGTAGGAATTCCTTTTATTGTGGACCACTGAAAGCATTTGGATGGCAGGGGGAGGCAGGTTATCTAGGCATACCCTGCTCTCACATAAATTTCATAATCTCTGCTCTGTCCAGTAAAGGAACATGAAGTGAGATGGTCTTCTCCTTACGTTTATACCATATAGCTGTACCTCCAAGGTGGTAGGTAGTCACTTCAGGCTCCCATTTATTCAGTGGGGAGAAATAAGCCCTTCAAAGAGATTTCAAAAAAATGATTAATTTGAGAATAGATATCTGCTCTAGGCTGATATTATTAAGGGAGCCCAGATGCCTAGTTCAGATAGTTACAGAGTGAGTAAAACCACCACAACCAGTCCTGAGTCAACTGTCCTTGTTTCTCTCTACCAGCTGAAAGTGGAGCTTTGGGTGACTAAGAGGTGGATACTGGTCTGCATTTGGTCACATCAGTCCCAGTGTTTGTGTGGCCCTGCATATGAAACTGTTTGAAGTGTGATTTATTTCCAACTAGACAGCTAGACCTCGTTTTCCCATTAAAAAAAAAAAAAAAAAAAAAAAAAAAATTTGCTCAAAAGAGATTAGAGGCTGAAGAACAGGGCTTAATACAGATTACAATAAGAAAACAAAATAAAACAAAACAAAAATGCTTATTATCCTCTTACAGGTAAGGATTAAAACTGGAAGTTTAATAGAACAAGAAAGAAGTATACCAATCCCGTCAGCTAAAGTGTGCATGTTGCAAACTCATTTCTTATAGATAACTTGTAGGCAAGGTAACTTAACTACCAAATTTTTGCTGGAAAAAACATCATGCAGGAGACTCCCTAGGTCCACAGAAGAGATATATGACTGTGTATGATTTTATGCTTATTTTGATTCCATTCTAAATGAAAAATCCAAAGGACTCAAGGACATGCACATCATTTGTGATACTCCCTGGAGGACACTGTGTTCATGAAGCAATAGTTTTTATTCAGTCTCACAAAGATGTGTATAATCCAGGCTTTTATGTATATAATCCATGCTTTTCTGTCTCTTTTACATAATGTATCTAAACATTGCAGAGGGGCTATTGAACATACATAAACAATTCTTCTAGAACTAGGTATACAGCACTGCATCCAGATAGGTTAAGAATCATGAAAATAATGTCTCTGAGGGAAAGGACTGTGACAAATAGAAACAATTCAGATGATTCAGTCCCAGCTATGTGTTAGGAAGCCTAATGTTCAAACTAGAATAGAACTGCAGATTAATTAAGCAAGCAAGCTAGGATAGTAAAAGCAAATATTGTTAGCAGTTTGTTTAACAGTGAAGACAAACTTCATGACCTTCACTGTTAATGTTATCTGACTGTGGTAAAATAGAAGGAAAAAAAATATGTAAGTAGTATATATATGTTGGAAGAAATGAAACCATCTATTAGTAGTTCGATCCTAGAATTAACATAGCACTACTGGACAAAAATACTAGAAATCATAATATTTCTAGAAACTGGAGAGACATGTACTACAACATTCAAAATATTTTCCTGCTAAAGATGAAAAATAGCACACAGAATAGCAAGCTAACATACTTATTCCCAGCTGGGAATGCAGTAGATAGCAGACCAAATTTAGAACTCACCTAAGCCTCTGTACAGAAGACAACTCTCAACCTCAGGCTTATTCTTTCTACTGGTCTCATCCATCAGTGCTTCATAGGTTTTCTTGCTGAAAGCCTAACTTCTGAAATTTCCATCATGAATTTGACAAAGGCATAGGAAATTTTAAGAGCATATTACTATTTTTCAGTTGCCTGAACCCAAATTCCTATGTGAACAGACACTAGCAAATATGTTTTATGTTTTTCTGCTAGGTGGGGGAAAAACAAACAAACAAACAAACAAACAAAAGCAAACAAAAAACACAAACAAAAAGTATTTAATGGAGAAGGGGCAACCACTGAATGGTAATGTAGATATTTTCTTAATATAATTAGTTCTGGAAGGAGTATATAGTGAAATAAATCACTAGAGACAGTAAATACAAGGAAGACAAATGGGCAAAACCATACAGTATGTTTTGAAATAAATCCAGTTTTCTGGTATTTGTTATCTGGGAAAATATTTTTATCTGAGGTACCAAAACTTTGATTAGGAATAATCTTTTCAGTTGTCTGTAAACTGCAACATCACCTTTAGCAGTGACTGAGAACTGATCCATGCTGCTGTTTGTTTAAACCAAAGCAAAGTTTCCCTGACTCGAATCAGCACTAGGTCACACCCCAGCTGCTTCTGTATGGAGAACATATACATGCCACACGTAGAGGCAAACACAAAGTTTAGGCATTGTTGGGAATTTCTGTAACTGAAGCCTAGATTTAATCCCATATTTCACTTCATTTACAGATTTTGCTTTGTGAATCACTGCTCAAGCTGCATAACTCAGTTTCTCACTGTACAAATGGGAAACCTTGCTACCAAACAGAAAAGACAGCCAACACAATCAAGTAAAATAATTGAAGAGTATTAGGTTTTACAGTTGGAATGGATAACTGACAGAGCAGGGAACTGAAGGAACTTCACTGTTTATTAGTTACTTAGTTCTTTCCAATGCCAGCTGTATAGAAATTTTTATTCCTTCAGGTCCAGTGCTTCAGGATGACATCCTGACACGAGATTTCTTCATACTTTATTGTATTTTTAAAATAAATCATTATTTAAAAAAACATGCATTGATTGTCTCAAGGAAAAATAACTTCAGCAGTGATATAAGTGGTCTGCATCATGCTGGTTAGAACACCAACTTGTATCACTCTTTTCACTGCTTTCCATTCTTGCTTCCATAAACAATCCTTAACAAATGGATTTTATTATTCTAATAACTGAAATATTTATTAAACATTGCCATGTTTTAAAATATATTTATATTTTATTTCTTTGTATTTTGTAATTGAAAAAAATTATTACATACTTTTTGGCCGTCAGGAGCAAACTAAATAAGAGGATGGCATAAAAGGAAGTATCTAGGAAAGGAGAGAGTGAGAGAAATGGGAATAAATATGACTAATTATGAATGGTACAAGGAAGAGAAAGCAGAAGTTGTAGCTTTTTAAATTTTAATGGTAAAGAAGAAGTTGTAGCAGATTTTTTTGAGAGGTAAAGAGCCTTTCTTCATTTTGTTCTGCATAAAGCTGATCATGGAGCCTTTGTGAAGCCTTTGCCATGACATCAAGTAGAGCTGTGCCTGGATGAAGATGAAATGATCAGTCATTGTATGGGGAGATAAGGGGGGTATTTTAAAATGGATTCACCCTCAACATTTTCTTAAATACAAATTTTAAAATCTTTTGTGTGCAGGAGTTAAAATACCTTATGTAAAAAGCTGGTCTGCATAGCTGTCCCCCAAAAAGAATCAGAAAATGTTATCTGTGAATATTTTATGGAAATTTACTTTTGATTTCATAACAGTGTAATAAAACTGCATTGTGTAGATTAATTTCCACATGGAGCTCTGAGGCCTGGGTGAACTTTACCAGTTACCAAAACATCCCAGTCTGGTTACTGAAACTGTATACAAATATTGTTGGTTAAAAAATTGGTTTAACTGTTAGTTAAATGTATTCACTGCACAACATAGCTGTATCTTCTAAAGAGGAGAATCAAAGTGAAAGAAATTTTGACCTAAATTTTTCATGATCTGCTTGCTCTCCTCATGTCTCTGTCGGACTACAATTGATATTTTTGTATCTCACTTGTGTGTGTGGTCCCTTGTGGGTGAAGGTTGTCATTAAAAACTACTTAATTGGCAACAGGGAGGAATAGTTCACTTTTACCTTCCTGAAACTTTAAAAAAAAAAAAAACAACAGTTATTTACTTAATAAAGCACAGTTACATAAAATTGATTCAGACTTTTTACCAACTTTTTAATCTTTTATAAAATCAATTGAAGTAATTGGACTAAGTAATAATGACACATTTAATTTGAAATATTTTTAGATTACCCATAATTGATTTCAAGACATTGACTGATTGCTGTAAAAAGCTTGGTTTTAAGCAGCTGACAAGCTGATGACAAGCATTAATGGATTTTTCAATGAAGAATGTGAATTGGAGAAGAAATTTTGTCAGAAAAAAATGTGTGTTTCTGTCATTAAAAAAAATGCATAATAGCTAAGGTGGACACTACATCACTGAAAACATCCTAAAAACAAAGTTTGAATCTTTTTGGCAGAAAGTATAGTGACCTATAAACACAACACTTGTGATTAAAAACAAGAGATTTGAGGTTCTGTGACTGCTGTCACTACTAATCTACAAATATGAATCCACTAAAAGTATGTAGACTGCTTAAAGTACTAAAAAGAAGGAAACAAGCACACTAAGAGAGATGCATAAGTGCCAGAGTAAACCTAAATCAGCTCTAGAGGGCAGGAAATCTCACTGATATTAACTATCCAGGACACAACTGTCCTTAGTTAATGGCTTGATCCTCAGCTAAGGACTTAAGTTTGCAAGGTGTTGCACTCTGGTTTAGAGTAACTTCTGCTCTCATGGACCTACCTGTGGGTAGTTCATTTGAAGAGCAGCTGTGAAGACAGGAAAACTAGGAATGCATACCTATATTGTCCTAATATTTCAGTTCTGTCAGGAGACTAAAAGAGACTTGGCTATTTTAGTTTTTAAAGTTAAGTGGTCAGTAGAAAACATTCATAATATCTGGTAGGGTCGTAATAATGTCATTTGATATGGTAAAGGTGAAAGAGTTCTAGATTTTTAATAGCTCTGTTGGGCTGAAGAGAGAGGGGTTGACCCTAACTGTAAAGGATTATAGTAGTAAAATACAGAATATTTTGTTGTATAAAATAATTAAAAAAAATAAATCTGGAAATAAGTGTTTGATAACAGAATTGACAGTGTATGTGTGCAACAGTGACTGTCCTTTGTGCAATATACCCTCTTGCCAGGACAAATTAAAGCAGGGGAAAAATTGAGGGAAATTACTTCAGGCAGGAGACATATCCTCAGACATTTCTCATTTTGCTATAATACCATTGAAATCCTGAGTGTGATGCCATTCAATACAGTCATCCACAAACAGACTGAAGTTGAAAATGGAAATTCTTAATTCATTTTTACATCTGGAATGTCAACAGTTGTCCATTTTAAAGGAATACAGACTAGATGTTAATATCTTCAGAAAGTAATAGCTGATTTTGGATATACCAGTTTGCTGTCTCACTTGTAACTCAGCTGTATTACACATGCTGACATTTACTGTAAGCAATATATCATGAAATAATCTGTGCTGTAAGAATGTGTTGCAGTGCATATCTTGGATAAATTTGTATGTTCCTGTATCAGTTAACTGGATAATATTCACAGGTCTGATTTTCTCTTTTCCTTATATACACATCCTCCAAAGTTCTCTGCATTTTTGTCAAATCTGTGCATCTCTGTATTTGTGTAAATACACACATATACATGTATATACATGCACACGAGATTTGCTGGAATGGTGACTCCCAGTCCATAGGGTTAGAGATCGATCATAGCAAGGTAGCTGTGTCCAATGATAAAGCAGTACTGATGTCTGGCAGGGAGCAGGGAGCTGCTGTTCAAACCTGACATTGCTAGTTCATTGCAGATGTTAACAATATTACTATTGCTTCATCTGACATGAAAATGTATCATCTGACATAATTAATTATTGCATTTCTCTATTCTTATAGCCACCTTCCACTGGTAAATATGGGTTTGCCCTTAAGGCACTCAAAAAATTCTTGACTCCACAGCATTTAGCAGAAATTCCATATTTGTTGATTCTTCATTTTCTGTTATTGAATTTCAGTCCATTTCTATTTAAATGGTCCTGAATATTGTCTAACTCTTTTTGTCTAAGATTTCAATCTCTGTCTTTCCTGACAGTGATTTTTTTTTTGGTCATCATTTGATGTTATTGGCATGACCTGTTTGTGCAAGTGTCGCTAGTGCCTTTTGTCCCAGGTCTGCTTTTTAAAAATCTTTTCAAGTAAATATCAGCAAGTGATTATCTTGTTGCATTAATTGACATTTGCCCTTGTTCTTACTGGCCTTGTGATTCTTTTATGAATTTGTATTTTCTCAAGGTTGACTTGATTAAACTTGCCTTTTTTTTGTAGCTGCCTTCCACTGCTAGTCAGCCAGAGCTTAGCTACTCGAGTCACTGTCAAATGCTGACATTCAGAGACTAAATCCATTTCATTTCTTTGCCTAGAAGTTCAGTTATCTTCTCAGAGGAGGATATCAGGTAATCTAGTGCAATCTTCTTTTTGCAAACTCATGATTCATTTTGTTCCATTTTCCATTTACTTCTATATTTGAAAGCCTAAAACCAAGGCTATATAAGAAAACAAATTCAATAAGGAAAATGAAGTGGAGAAATAACTAGATAGTACCATATCCATATTTGAAACATAAGACAGCAGATATTGTAAATTCAAGCTTCTTCTAAGTGTCTGTCACATTCCATATGCACTAAAATAAAATGGTTAAAACTAAGGCATATCTTTAATCTCACATTCCCTTTGATTCTTGTGCTATACAGAACAGAGAAGCCAAACATAACACTGTTCTCTTTCCCTTTCCCTTTCCCTTTCCCTTTCCCTTTCCCTTTCCCTTTCCCTTTCCCTTTCCCTTTCCCTTTCCCTTTCAGTTTACCTTTTGTTTTTGTTTTTGTTTTTGTTTTTGTTTTTGTTTTTTTGGGGGATTTTGAAGTTAGTCTTTGTCTCAAAAAGGAAATTTCCTGTGTAGTCATGTATCCCCTTTATTTCTATCACTTCTACAGAGCTGATAAGCATTTTCTTGTCAATAAAGGTAACCTTAAAATATTTGCTATGCCACTGCTTAGTCTTTCTTAGATGTGACTCCTATCAAATGGATCTCAAGCAAATATAATTAAATACAAAATACTGTGAACGTTTAGGAAGATACAAATTAAGCAATCAGAATTCTTCAAGAACTTTTAACTATATTGCAAATATTTGTTTAAAGACATTAATACAGAGCTTTGATGACATATTTTTTTTCTGCTGCCATTGTCTGGTACTGTGGTTTATTCTAACAACAAACGTTTGTGGCAACATTAGCCCAAGGCTAAGTGGCTTTGTGGAAAAAACAAACAAACAAACAAACAAACAGAAAAAGCTGGTTGGGGAAGAAAATCATCAATATGAAATGAGTTATTTTTTTCCCTGTTGTTAAAACACAATTGTTCTTGCAGAGTAGCAACTGTTTCAACAAGGTTCTTGCTATAAGAAAGCTTTCACATTCCAAGGTGTTCCTGTCACTACTGGCAAGGAGAAAGAGGGTTCAACTGAACCTGTTTGATCTGATATTTCTACGTATAGTTATTTTGCAAAAAAAATCAATTAGGAATATATTGGCTTAATTCCAATGAGAATATAAATAAGTAAATAAACTGCTAGTCGTCAGTTCTCTTCAGCACAATAAATGATCAAGCTTTACAGAAAGGCACAGCAGGTTTTCCATCACTTTTTCTTTAAGGCAAGTATTGAAAGTCAGTTAATGCTGACAGCTTGCCAAAAGTGCTTAAAAACCTGCTTAATATATGCCCTAGTCTGAAGAAGAAAGTGAGCTGTCAGTACCTGCTTTTTTTTTATTTTATTTTTATTTTTATTTTTCCTGGTCAATACTTAGTAGCTTTTGGGAAGAGAAGCTTTTAGATGCTAATGTTCTTTAATGCCTGTTGTATTTACTTCTGTAAGTCTACTCCAGAAATGGGGGAGGAGAGGGTTGACAGTTACAGTACACCAGGCACTGATCCACTTAAAAGGGCATCATTTGGTATTCTCAGAGATCTTCCAGGTAGTCTGTTTCTAGCTAAAATGACATTCTCATTTCCATTTACTTGCAAGCATAGCACAGACTACTACAGAGAGAGTACAAGGACACAGCTAAACCTTTGTTTTATGGAGAGTTATAACCTCCACTTCATGTGTGAGTTGGAAGGCAGTGGATATATTGAGGGAAAGGAGAAAAAATGACTATTTCTTTACTTGGTGTGAAATGTGCATTATGTGACTTGTTAGATAAGACTGAGCTCCATGCTGTCTGTGCCAGCTGACCCTGCTAGGAAACAGAGCAAGCAGGGAGCATTCAGTGCTGCCAGGCCATAGGGCCTGGCCTCGTCCATGTGTCGGAGTCCTTCAGCCTCTTTGAGGCCCCTTCTTCTTCTTGGTCCTTGGCTGGGCCTGCAGGCCCCATGCCCTGTCTGAACTAAAGAATTATTTAGATGTTACCTAAAATTAGGAAAAAATAGTGGTTGAGGAGCAGAAAGGAGGAGCAGGGATCAAAAACACAGAAAAGGAGACCAATAATTGTATTTTACTAATTCTCAGTATAGTTCTCAAGCAAAAACCTAAAACTGAGCAGTTGGTTGGAGCAGTACATCAGCATTTCCAGTGACTGGATACTTTCTTCACACCTTTTGACCTACTTAGTGGTGAAGATTTATGTGTCCATTTGCAGCTAGAATCTCACCTTGTTTTAAAAGACAGAAATGTAAGATTGCGCTCTTTGCTTTTAGATATACTTGTTATTTTAGATCCATGAAAAGGAAAAAAAAAAAAAAAAGGCTCTGAAATGTTTGTGTATGATTAACAATTTATCAAGTTGTCTTATAGCCACCTCCACTTGTTTTCTACATGTTTAAAGGTTTGCAAAACTGGCTGTAAAACTGAAGAGAGAAGTAAACAGCTCATGCTTTCAAAATATAACTGTAGGCATGTCTTAAGTCCTAATTGTACAAGTATTTGCAGACATTTAACTTTAAATTCAGTAGGATTACTCATATGCTTAACATCAAGCATGTAATAGATAGGCCATTTTACAACAGGGACCTAAATGTGTAATTGGTATAATACTGATCCCCAAACTGGTTTTGAAAAAGTAGAAAACATATGTTTAGATGCCAAACTGAGGAAGATACAATTCCTGCCGGTTTCTCTGTTCTTCTTAATGCTTTACCTTCTGCTTGTTCAGTAGGAGTGCTACATTTAGCTTTCATTAGGTCCCAGGCAACCTTCTGTATTAATTTTTTTCCATTGGCACTCCCTGACTGGAATAAAATTCTCCACAAAGTTTTCTGTTGAGATATGTGAATGCTAAAACAAAATAGACTATTAGTGGTATGGGAGCTCAAAGTGACTGTAAAGCTGCAAACCCCTTCTGTTAGTTGTTTTATTGCTCAGTCTTAATTGCACTGTATATGTGGGGCAGTCATTTTAGCAGTCACATTTAGTGAGTCATTACCATGTTTTGTACAGGATTCTAAAGATACATCCAAGAGTACGCCATGTTTGACAAGGATGATGTCATTGGAAATATTCCATAAAAAAAAAGACATTCTCATAGTAACATGTTATCCCTATGGTGTTTGAATGTCTGTCTCTGTATTTTAACATGTGCTTATGGCAGTTTATCAACCCCAAAATGCTGGATCTTAATCTAGACCTGGGAACATGTCTCAGAAAAACTCAGTCTCTGTTAATTAGAGTCAAATTCAGCCCAAAGTGTAAATGGACCTCAGTCAGTCTTAGGTTGTTTAATAATTATGTAATTACTATTCCATTTATTCTTCACAGAGAGCTAAAGACATGACCCAAAGTCAAGTGAAATCTCTAATGGAACTGATTCCTTAGTGTTAAAATTGAGTAGACTGACTTCTTAGTAATATATCTTGGAGCCTCTGTACCAAATCTATAGTTTTAAACTAGCCTCCAGCTTTTTTTTTTTTACTTCTTTTTTTCCCGGAAATCTATCCAATCATGACTTAAAAATCTGGAGAGAACACCAGAACTTGAAATATTTTTTTGGCATTGTTCACTCTTAAAAACGTGTGATTGTATTCTCAGCTTGTCCAGCTTCATCTTGCTATTATTACAGATTTCTTTCTACATAGATATTTCCAGACAATAATCCAATTCTAACCTTGTCTTAAAAGACTAGATAAATTAGGGAGCAATCAAGAATTGTCAAAATAAAAAAAGGTTTTCCAAAGTTTTGGCACAAATGAGATTCAGATATGCCAGAGCTGCCCAGTCTGTAATTATAGAGATGACTTTCACTCTTTAGAATAATGAATTTGATCCTGGTAGTTTTTCTTAATTGTGTGATAAAAATTCAGTCAGACTTGGTCACAAGACTGTTTATATCTGGTCCACAGCACATATTTGTTCATGCATCAGGGGATGATCACTCTTGTCCTTATATGATGCTCCATCCCAGGAATTAAAGTGAAATTCCCATGTTACTTCAGATGTGTCTCTTTAAAATAGCTTTTATACTGATCTTTGTAAACCGTTTGTGTGAAAAAAAAAAAAAAAGACATGCAGACTAACAGCAAAATTTGAGTTTTGTTTTAATCTCATAATCTCATAAACTGAAAATGTAGGTAGAACATAAAAATACTGCATGAGGCAATCATTGAATCTATTTGTAGTAAGGTCTGTGTCAGATAGATACCAATCCCTATTTTCCAAATATATGTCTCTGAAAAGAGACTGCAGACAAAAGGACATTTGATGAACCACAATTTGATTTTATTTATGAAACTCCTTACTGGCTTGATAGCATTGGATCAAAGTTTCAATGACTGTGAAAATAATGGAACTCCTTCCTATTCGCATTGTTACCTACATTTCATTAATCTTTAAAAATAGTAATTAATGAATTAGGAGTAATTGTTTTTCTAAAACTCTTAAATATAACCATTACTTGGTATTTCCACAAGTCTGTTTTCTTGCAGTTTAAAAATAACTGTTTCCATCTACTGGGTAGCAAAGGAAAACAGGAAGAGTAAGAAGAAAAGAACTACATTTACCACTGTATTATTGCTTTTTGCTCGAAGATAAAAACCTCTGAATAATTTCTTTTCTTAGATTCAGGTCCAGCATCAGCATTGATTTTTGTATAATTGTAACTGAACTGGTGACTATTTTAGTGTATTTTACCATACACATCTTGGATAGTATGTCAGTTTGTGTTATCATACTGCGCATTTGCAACTTTCATTCTGTATGCAGACTCAGGACTGTTTAGCTAATTAGGATCAAACCAACAAATCTTTGGTAAGCATTCTAGCAAAATTATTGTTAGAAGGTTTTGGAGTTGAAGGTTTATTGTGAAGGTTTAGAGTTGAAGAGTGAGGGAGGGGAGCAATGTAAATAGTATTCAACTGAGCACCATAGCTCATTCTGTCTGGAAACCTCAGATTTCTTGTTTTGTGTCAAGAGATTATCAGCAAGTCTGAGATAGAGCAATTCAATTTACACTAATCTTAGTGGTCATTTTAATTGAATTAAGTCTTATCAGTGAGGTGTATTCTAAGAAGGTTTAATTGTACTGCAGACTAGAGCTATCACTCTAAACGTGGTCAGGTAAGAATTCACCAGGTAAGCAGTATGGGGCTTGGACTTGAATGAGAAAATGAAGGACAAAAATGTTCTGGGGATTCAGGTCCAAACCAGGGCTCCAGAATGGGTGAATAATCTGCTGCTAGAAATGTGCTACTTGCTGCTTTCTGCATGTTTGTCATTTTGGTCATTCATATTTTTAATTTCTTGGCATAATATATAGCTATACTCTGGGATCAGACATATGGCACTGGTCAGTGGAAACCATTACATATTCTGAAGCAAAAGCAAACTACTTGAATGTAAATATAGTTGGTTTTGATGTTACAGTAGTATCTTTTTCCTTCTTCAATAAGTAACTGAATAAGTTTTACTGAAAACAGAATATAAACATTAGTTCCAATTT
Organism: Anas platyrhynchos; assembly: GCF_047663525.1. Taxonomy (NCBI): domain Eukaryota; kingdom Metazoa; phylum Chordata; class Aves; order Anseriformes; family Anatidae; genus Anas; species Anas platyrhynchos. The sequence continues at coordinate 120,320,754 of NC_092587.1, read as the reverse complement.
TCTAGTAGAGTAATTAATTTTTGTTTTGTTAAAGACAGACTACACAATGGGAATGTAAAATGGTCAGGAATTTCAGGCAAAAGAATAAGAACAGAAACCAAAGAGAATACAAGGCCAAAAATCAGGAAAGGTATTAAAGCGTCTCTGTTTCCAAAGAAATACAGAAAAAAGCCTATGGCATAGACTGAAGGTTAGGGAAAATGTATGTGCTTTCCTTGATTCAAGTGGACTGCGAAAGGGCATGGGCTTGCATCTCGTTCGTCTTTCCTGAGCAGCGTAGGGAGCCCTTACAATGAGGTCAAGCCTTCAAGGCTTCCCAGAGATGTATACAGCATGGACCCATCTTCCTGAGCGGTCTGGTTTATAATTCATCTTGCCAGGGCCATTCAGTTGAAAGCAAACACTGACATACACTGGGAGTGCCAAAATACCGTGGTTCTTGTCTTAGCTGGCATAAAGAACTGCAGGAAATGTAAAGCAGTGCTTTTGAGGGGTGGTGTGCAAAAGATGGTGCAGCAATGATTTGGGAATCTGGTGGGAATGAGGAGGTTGAAATTGTGGTTTCAGTGGTTTCACTCAGAAGCTGCCCCAGATGTTTCCTTGTAGCACTGAAAGAAGAAAAAAAAAAAAGTAACAGAGTTGAGGGATAAGGAAGAAAATGAGGTGCAGTAGAAGGGAGTGTCAGTAAGGACTGCCCTGGGGAAGTCTGGAGACCTCTACCACTGCCTGAAGAAGCACAGGGCAGCAGAAATGTTTTACATGAGAATGCAGGGACAGCAATATTTTATAATAATTCTTTCTATATAGCTTGCCTAATTATTACACTATCCAAACTCCATATAAACATTAATTTGCAGCACATTGGGATTATAAAACTCAGCAAAACTGTGATTTATAAATTTATCAGAGACAATTATATCCAGCAGACAATTTCTGTATCTTAAGCTTTTCTGACAGTTGTCTGCAGATAAGATTGGCCTTTTTGGCAGTTCGGTAACCTCAGAAGTTGACTGTTCTGTGAGAGTGGGTTTGTGTGGAGATAGGGATTTAATAATGTTTCTTTTACTTTATCACAACGCCAACTGACAATTGGACAAGCTTCAGTACATTATGCTATATCTGATAATATCTTTAGTTCTTATGTGCACAGTTTAAATTCAATATGTATGGTCTTCCAGGGCAGAAACTGCTTTTTATCTCCATTCAACCAAGTAGTCATCATACTGCTACAGTAATAGCAGTCCTTGAACATTCCTGAAAAAATGAGTCAAAACCTATCTAATTGTAATGGTGAAATAATTTTGGAAGGAATTAGGATCAAACAGATCTTTGTTGTACCTTAAATTTTAGGTATATTACTCCTGAAAACACCTCTGGCTCCAAAGATTTATTTCTCATATTTATACACCAGTTTTCAGGCAGATTACAGTGGGAAGCACAGTAATAGCTCACTAACGTATAATGTCTGTCATCCTCCAACTTCAGGTGGATAAAAACCTTTGCCACATATAGGTAATTTGTTTATGTTTTATTACAGCTATGTGGCAAAAATTGCACATTTTGATTTTCTGACCTAATGAGGCAGTCTTTTACTACCACAAACAAGACGTCAGATTGAATAGAAACATTTGGGTTAGGCTTACATACAGTATCATCAGGGAGTCCAAGCTGTGAATGCATAAAAGAATTGTAAATGGAAAAATGACAGCCATCTGGTGTAAGGAGTTACATTTTGGGGGCATTTGAGATGTTATCAGGGACTGCAACTATGATATAGCAGTAACGATCTTCTATTTCCTATTCATATCTTCCTATTCAGAACAAAAAAAGTCAAAATGTTGTTATAGCTTGTAACTTAAGAAAACACTATTTTAAAAGCAATGTACTTCATTGGCAGAGCCTGCTATTGCTTCATAACACTGGCAAAAAGAAGCATAAGGCAGAAGTAAAAAACTGGGGAGCAGGTTGATGAAAATAGAATTCTGTGGTTCAAAAATATACACACAAACATCCCGAAACCTGTGGGCTATAAGGATATATTAAAATAGTATGTATCTGCACATGCATTGCACATGCATTATATATAAAGGATACAGAAGTATGAGGAAAATATTCAAAAATGTAGAATAGTTTTATGTGTATACACTTAGAGTATAGGAACATGATCTCAGTGTCGAGCAAGGCCCCTTGAGCACAGTACAAGCGAACAGCTATCTTCTTCCATAATGCGACACTAAACAGCGCAGATGTTGACTTGTGATCTTGAAGCAAAATCAATTTCCAGTGGAGTTTTGCCTTTGACCTATGTAGAATCAGGATTTTGCCTGTGATTTTATCAATTTATCCTTTCTGACAGCCTTTGCGCGGTTTTTGTTTTTGTTTTTTTTTTTTTCCCTCTGCTCTAGCTATTATTTTTCTAATCCTGGATTATCAAAAATCACTTCAGCCTGAAGAAAATGTGTATCTCTGTATAGAACCCGTTCTGTAGTAACAGCTCTCAATTATAGAAGAATATAACAGGTTTCCTTTTAGAAGGCTTCCTCTCATGAGCTGTTTGTAAGAACTATTTATATTCTCTGCATAAACTCTGATTTTCTTGCAAAAGCATTCAGGTTTCTCAACTGTGTTCCAAATTACCTAAGGAGACGAAGATAAACAAGGTCTATTCGCTGATATCAAACCACCTACATGTGGTTTGTTTTTTTTTTGCTTTTCAGTGGCCACATTACCTGTAACAGTATCTGGTCCCTCGGCTTCTCCATAAAACACCCTCCTTCCCCAAGTCAACTCCTGAGTAGTGGGGGCAAAGAGGCTTCAGTGATGTAGGAATAGGGAAAAGACTATGGCAACCACAGCAAAGTGAGAAGCTACTGAAGGCTCAATGCAGGTGGGGTGGGAGAGGGGGTCCATGAGTGCTCTGGGCGGCCCTTCCAGACGCCGAGGTGGATGGAGGTCAGGGAAAAAGGATTGGTGTCCAGTGTTCAGAAGATAAAGCTGTCCAAAACTAGAAGTCCCAGGTGGGGTATGAATCCAAAGGTAGACTGTGGTGTACAATATGGTATATTGTTTTTCCCATCAGCTGATTTATAGCTAAATTTCACCCATGAAGTGACGGGTTATGTGTGACAGAAGAGTTTTATGGTTCTTTTGGATGCGGGAATGAAATTTTGCAGATCTTCTGGTGCATTCAGTTTACAGATTGTAGCACTTCCTTTAGGAAGAGGTTCTCTTTTTTCACTAAAAGTTCTACATTTTTGAATAGCAGTAACTTTGTTTAGGTGTCAGGTAACCTAAGCAATGGTGCTTAAATGATTAGGAGTATTTTTTTGTTGCATCAGCTAATGAACCAGTCAGGATTGTGCCTATAAGCAAATGAAGCCCCACAGTGGAAGCTGGGGAACAAAAGAACAGAAAAGCTTTTGATAAATGCCAAACAAAAATCGTTAAAAGTAACTGCTTTGGTGAAATAAGAATTTTCACAAACGTTTTGCTAGATGAGGCCTGTCCTTGTATTTCTGTGGTTCTGAAATACAGAACAGAGGTGGAAGGGACTGCTCTTTGCAGTCTGCCCTTTTGCAGAGCAATGGAAAACAATTTCTCTAAGAATTAGTAGATTGCAGTAATAATTGCTATTTCATCTTCCCAACTAAACTAAGAAATTGAGCAATGTGCTCTGACTCGTGCTAGAATCCTCTGTACTCTCTAACCATTATTTTATTGTGAATTATTAATTTATGTAACTGAGTAGGTTTATTCCTATTTTATCTCTTTCATTTCTTGATTGCTTTTCATGCTAGTGTCAAATTCTTCTAAGTTTTGAAGGTCTTGGGAACAGACACTGTCTTTATTCCTGTGTTTTTACAATGCCTGGTTTTCCAAGACATGGCTGTTACAGAGTTGCCATAGTTTTAAACAGTCATGTTATCATACAATCACATATCATGTTATCACTGTTACAAAGAGTAAACAGGTAAATAATATGGAGATGACCATATCATCCTTATTTATAATTACTAACCTTGTTCTGTGTTATGCCAGTGCTGGAATAAGCTTGCCATCATATACATTTTCAGTCATGCACAATTTCTGCCAAAATTTGCTTGAAAAACAGGCAAAAGAAAGAAAACATGCAACCTAGTGCTTGCTGTTCTTCTTGCGTAGGAAGTTTGAAATTGCCTTGTAGAAGTGCATCAACATATTATTGTGGCTTGAGGTGCTCTCAGCCCTGTTATAGGCACCAAGACATTCCCACTACTAGTAAATGGAGTATTATGGAGAAAGTGCCCAGATTGCATCTTGCACATGCCATTAAAAATAAAAAATAAAAAAATACCTGAATTCTTTCTTTCCAGCAGCCTATTTAAATTTATTAATTTTATTTTCTCTTGCAACTGACACAGAAGCAAGATTAGTAATTTTAACAGACCCATTTATGAATATGTCTAGTATATATGATGCTGCCTGTCAGCTCTGTTTGTCAGATCCATCATGAAACGTGGAGTGGCTTATAGAGAAGATATCCATATTCTTAGGAGAAGGGCATTCTTGTGGACTTCTGCTTATTTTTTTAAGGGGCAGGGGTGGTTAAAAGGAGAGTTTTCAGGCATGCTGACATCTCCTTCATGTGAAATCAATGCCTACAGGTGTTTTTTTGAATATTTTTTTTAATCATCTGGATTTCCAGATCTCTACTCCTATTTTCTCTTACTATTGAACTTTAAATTTTTGCAAAGAACATAACTGTCAAACTTGTCTTTTTGCTTCATTTGATGTTAGCAGGCTAACTAGACAAATTGACTTTTTATTTAACACTTGTGTGGCACATTTTTGGGAAAAAAAAAAATCTTGAGAAAGGAAGTTCTTACTAAGGAACTCCACAGAGGTGTTAGCAGGACCCAGGACCATGAAGCCGGACCTTTCCAGCAATGATCCCACCACTCTCAGTACAGGATTCAAGGGGAGACAAGAGTTGTGGTTCACCATATTAAGTTTGGGAGAAGCCACCTTAAGTTCAGAGCATAGAGAAAGGTTCAGGTTCTGTCTATTCCCTCGCAAACACCGCTGGACTGGACTGCTGTCCTGAAAACAGAGAATAATGGTGCTTTTATTATTATTATTATTATTTTTAGGAAGCTGCCATACAGCTTGTGACTTCTTTTAAATTATTTATATTTTTTATGGTTCTTGCCTGCTGTCAAATGAACGAAGACTAAAATCTTTTTTCTCTATGAAGATTCCAAGGTTTATGATAATTCATGGTTTTACACTGCACACAAAACAACAACAGCAACAAAACAACCAACGGTTAAACTTAATGAAATCACCAGATTTTAGAGATCTTCAACTGCTTGAAGTACCAGAGTAACCTGGAATGGAGCAGTGCTAAATATTTACTGTCTCCACACCTGCTGCCTCCTGGCTGTCATGGTTTTATGCTACACTGTGCCTGACAGACCACACACTCTACAGCCCAGCTTGAACTACTAGAATAAATCTTTCCTTGATCAATGCTTTGCCCCCTGCTTTCTCTCTACATGTTTTTAAAACCAGCCTGTTAGCTAGTAAAGAAACTTTGAATTCTTTCTGACATAGTCTTTAAAGTTGGATTAGGAGAGTTTTCTGGGAGAATAACAGTAATGTAATAATCAAATAAATTGGAATAATAAAGACAAAAAAAAAATAGAGGAGAGAAGAAAAATGTTTGTTTCCCCCCAGCCTCATGGTTATGAAATAAAAACCACAACCTTTTCAGGCGTGGAGCAAGCATGCTGGTGAAGTTTGCTGAAAGACAGCAGATGGTGTTAAAGTTGGTTATGGTAATATGTGTTACCATCTTCTTTTAATTTAGAAAAGAAGAAAAGGGAGAGGGAATTGTGCCTCTTCTATTTTATCTGCTTGTGAGAGCGAGGGAGGAATGTACTGCAAATGGCAATACACTGTCATGTACCAAAAAGACTACGCTGGCTTTAGGGAAAAAATACACAGAGTAGCGGGCGGCCTTTTTTTCCTTAAGGACTTTAAGCCTGTTTGAATAGGACTGTAAGAGCAGGAAGAATAACCTCCCCGCCGTACAGAAAGGAGAAAGGCGACTGCTCCCCAGGTGCTCCCCCTGCGCCCCACGGGCGGCCAGCCGCCCGCAGCAGCCCTGCCTCGCAGATCCCGCATGACGCCGTCGGCCCGCTGCTGCCGGGGGGGCTGAGATCTCTGATGAGGAGGGAGCGTAATCAGGTAGATTGAGCCTGTGTAGGGAGAAACCATTTCTGCGACCAGGGAGGGCGTGCAGCAGGCGCTGGCTGCCCACCGCGGGAGGGTAGCTTGCTGCGTGGTTCGAGGCAGCGAAACCGGGCGTAATTCTCCCATCGGTTCCCGAAAAGGTTGCGCTCCCCTCACGCCCGTGAAGCTGGAGGCAGGTTACGTGTGTGCATTGCCTGCGCCGGGCAATGAGTCTCCCTCCAGGTTCTCTGTATTTGGCAGGATGTGTTAGAGAGAAGTACCTACAGGGAAATCAGCAAAAAGCTTCCCCATGAAGGTAGCAGGGCTCTGCGCGATCGGAAATGTCTGGTGATTCGTCGGGTGAGTAACAGCTGAAAGGCACACGGCAGACATTCGCAAGAAGGAGCAGCAGCCGTGCGACCCTAAAGATAGCATTTAGGTCAGTTTGCTGCCTGCTGGGACAGCCCCGGCACGCTGGGGCACCGGGTGCCTGCATGGGGTGGGATGCGGAAAGTTTGTGCAAGGGACTCCCAGGTGAGGGGTAGAGCGGGAGGGAGCTGGACGAGGGGAAGGGCGAGCTCGGTTCTGTCAGATGGCCCTGCCTTGCCTAACTTCTGTTTGGTCGGATTCAAAACTGCTTGGAGAATATCAACAGGGTGTTAATATGGGAGGGGTGTTAATATGCAAGTAAACTTTTGCATACCGATTTTTTTTTCCATGATGATGGACACTACGGTGTGTTCAAATGACGGTGTTAAGTGTTTGCACGGTTGTAGGTAACAGATGCTGCCTGGTCAAGGATTTCATTGCTGTGCTAAATGAACTCCTCATTATGAAAGAGAGCAGAAGGATGTAAAGTTCACTGCAAACAAATTTGGACATGGTCAAATGAATTACTGTACTGGTAATACAGAAATAGGTTGAAAAGTGGGCCATCAGGCAAAAACAACCTTACATTCAGTCTAGGGTAATTGAATAGACTTGTCTTTAGAGGATTAATTTGGAAAAGTATCTGAAGAAACTTCATATCTTTCAAGCCATTTGGAAATAAATCTTGAGAGAATACTTGACTGTATAAATGTAGTACAGTGCTTCACTAAGGAAAAAAAAAAAGAATGCTCGCTTCTCTTATAAATAGGTACCTTGATACTTTATAACACGTATTATTCTATTATTCTATCCTTTCTCCTAAAAATAAAAGGAGAATATGTATTTTCTCTGAAACAAGCAATATTTCAATGTCTCATGAAGAAAAATAACAATAATAAAAAAACGCCATGGTTCAAAACTGAAGTATTTTCAGGGCATTTCAAAATTAATTTTCTTTTCTCTTCCCACATTTGCACCGTTTCCTAATTTGGAGCTATAAAATAATGGTTTCTCCATCATAAGGCTGTATAGTGTTGTCATATTGGCTGTTTTTATAAATCTATTTTTATTGGATTGATTAAAATGCAATTCCCCATTATTAAATTACTTTTATTAGTCTTCTGCTTAGAAGAAAAATGTTTTGGTCTTATTTCTATTATTTCAACGTTTGAGCTTTATTCATAAGACACATTTCTCTGGTAACTACAGAGGCCAGTTAATGGTTTATGAGTTCAAGCTGAGTTGAATATAGCTAAGCTCTGTCTTGCTTGACATTTCATCAAAAGCTGTGTTGATTTGCAATGTTTACAGACCTATTTATTGAACCTTCACAGCTTGAACTATGCCACCAAGCTTGTTGACATTGCTGAGTTTATCTCCTGGTGCTTGTGCAATCTCAGAAGAAAAGTTTAGAGCAAATGAGTTATAACAAACTTGTCACAGTTCATAAAATATATAGTTAGAACAATGAAGTTGATCTTCTTGTTCATTGACTGCAGAACATTAGAGAAATCTGCGTAGTCTACCGTAATCTCATCTGGGTAGGTGAGCATATGTCCTTCTCTGCGATATTAACTTCCAGATTTGACTGTAGATTCTCATGTGTGTTAAAAGGCAGCTCCTAAATGGAACAAATATTTTCAGTTCATAAGATTATTTATATTTGAAAACAAAATCCAACCATATTGCAGCACAAAATAACATGATTATCTTACTTCCGTATATGTCTTATGTTGTGAGGAGTGATCTGTCAAATAAGCAAACAACAAATTGAATCAGGGGCTCATAACCATCATAAAAAATCATTCAGGTTTAAACAACAAGTGCATCCCATGCTCTGTGTTATTCTTCTGAACATCCTGTCTGCATAGCCCCTATTTTTAGGCAATAAAATAAGATATATTTTGCTATATAATCTACTACTATTACTGGATCAATAGTGCACATTATGGTTTCAAACACTTCTCTATGCAGCTTGAACAGAAATAGATCAAAGATAGTGCAACTGCCTGGCATCTTTGCAAAAGCAACAGAAAACTATGTACTGTTTATTCAACAATGGTAAAATGGATAGTTTAAGAAGTCTTGGATTTTTATTTATTTATTTATTTGAGTTGCAGGGAAAGCTGTTTTCCCATGTGAACATTCTCATAGCTATCATTAACTGGGTTAACATGGCTGTTCATTTTCTTTTTAGAACTGTGGGTATGCAGCTAGGGATAAACATCGAAAAGGGGAATTGCATATATACACACATATACATATATAAATAAGAGAGAATTTTTCCATGTAATTGAATGGGCTTTGATTGGGCTCTTGGTTCCTTTTCAACAGCGAATGAACAAAGAGTTTATGTTTTTCAAATAAAAAGTAATTGCTTATTGATTGTTCAATGCAAATTTTGTTCTATGGGCACAATCAGGAAAAAAAAAAAAGCACAACAAAACAACAACAACGTAGAAATATGCTGGAGTGGTGGTGGTTGTACTGTTTGCTTTGCTTAACTATAGCTATGTAACTTAGCCTGCTTAATTATCTGCATAGACTCACTAGGCTCAGGTTCTAGACAATAGCGAGCAATAAGCTCTTTCTGCAAGCAGGTCCAAGCAAGAAATTAACATTGGTGTCTTGTTTCCTCAATTATCTGTGCATTAGCAGATTAGCCTTCTCACTTAAATGCTTGACTTTGGTTACTGAGAAAGCCCCAATATATTTGTTATAGCCTTTGTATGTATAACTACAAGCAGTTGCCATCTGATTAGAACATGCTTTTAGATAAAGCATGTACAAGCAGTCACATAAAATACATGCATTTTTAAGGATGTTTCCAAAGTGAACAGCTCTCATAGTTACACTCTGTTTCTTAAACTTATGGATGAAATGTGGTTTGGAGAAGGCATTCAAACTGACAAAAAATCAGAGGAAATTCTAAAGTTAAAGGTAGGTGGTCTGTGTGCATGGGAGGGGCAATGGAAGGGAATCTGGCTGAAACCCACAAATGCTGGAAGTATCTTAAAATACTTGAGTTTCCTTTGTCACTTATTGACTAGATTTGACTTTTTTTTTTTCTTTCCTGACAGTAGCGACATGTTCTGGTCCATTAAAAAAAAAAAAAAAAAAGGAAAAAAAAAAAAAACAAAAACATATTTTTCTGTTTACTGTATTCCTAACAGGATGAAGAACTTATGAAAATTTATCTCTTACATAAGTTTTATTAAACCCATCTTAAGCAATCAATATTTAAATTATCATAAATTGATACTTCTCAAATGCAGTGTTCAGTTTTGCTCCCAGTTCAGCCCTGCTTTTTGCCAGGTACTTTATGTATCCACTTCCATTGTGGCAGATGGGGAGTCTCCATCTCAGTACTCCTTATAGGAATAACTATTCCTACCAAACTAACTAACTAACTAACTAAAGGGAAATTCTAATCATTCTAAGGTGGTTTTGACTTTGGTTTGTTTAATAGTTAATCTTTTATGCCCAGGTAAATGTAGTGATGATAGATGCAGGTGAAGTTTCAGAGGAAAACGCTTTCTTTTATGCAGTCTACTCCTCATCCGCAGTAGTAGGATGTTCATCCCATAAAATTCAATTTTAAAGTAAATATTATATTGTATGTTAGAAAGCATCAATTCAGATAGGTCATAAATACAAGCACATTCAGTGCATAGTTCAGGTGAAAGAATACTCTGTTGTCACTGAACTAGCTTCTCCAAGGTTATGATAAAAAGGCCAGGTTATCATTTTATCATTAAAACATAACAGAGATAGTCAAGGCTGATTCTCAGCACTTTTTTTTCTTCTTTTTTTTTAATTCGTTTTTTTTTTTTTTATTCTTTTTTTTTTTTTTTAATTCTCTCTCTCAAGGCAATTTCTCTGTGTAAAAGTAGATTTAAGAAATTCACTTTCAATAAAAAATGAAAGGACAAGCATGTTGTTATGGACCTGTTTAACAGAACAGTCTAATGCTGACAATGGGTTGATTTTAGGACTACTCTTAATCAAGGGAATGAAGGAAGCTTCCTGAAATATTTGATTTCCTGTGAATAAAATTTAATCAGCCTAAGAGAATAATTGGCTGCCTGTTTCAGATGATGATATGGGATGAGGGGGAGTAAGCAAGTTTCTTGAGGAAAATGTAAAATAAAATTATGAAAATAAGTAATTGGAGGATGATTTTTCTAACTACCTCTGTGTTATAGAAAGAAATGAAAGGAAAGCAAAGCAAAGGAAAGGAAAAGTAACATGGGAAAAAAAAAAAAAAAAGATAAAAGAAAAAGAAAAAGAAAAAGCACCAAACAATAGCTTCTCTAACTTTTTTTGACAGAGATAACTATCTTCAGGCAAGTTGCCTTCGTGCCAGTTTCATACCCATTGTAGTGAATAAAGGCATAAGTTCTCTTTTGTACAGTATTTAAAATATAAATGCTTCAGGCAGAGGCTGTTCTTTCTACCCTTTTTATATTGTCTAGAACAGTAGACACCAAGGACCTTAAGTGCTAGTAGAAAGTGCAAACATTATGAATAATGCAACATACAATTTAAAAAAGAATAGCCACCTCAAAATGCTGGTAAGGAAAAACTGATAAGGATGGGATGGGCTATGAAAACTTGACTAGAATGTGCAAAATGGATAAATGGCTTTCCAGAATGGTAACAAGGGAATCTTCTAGTTGTGGATCTTCTGCTGACGAGTTTGAGCATATATGATTCATTTATTTTTTTGATTATGTTATTTTACATTTTTATGAGGCTATTTTTAAATTTACTCTTTTTTTTTTTTTTAATTTTTATTGTTTTATAATCTCTATCTAAATCTTCCTGAGGTAAAAGTACCAACATGATGAAGTCATCTGGAAGAAAACTGGGTGGCCATGCATAACCTTAAATGAAGACATACTGCTCTTTTACAAGTGGTCTACTTGAAGTCTTTTTATAACTGTGCTATAATAATGTCATAGTTTTGAGATGTGTTTTTCTTTCATTGCTGAGAACCACAGTCAGTGGAAGATGCCTGGTCACATTACTTCTATGTAGTGTCTAGAATGTCTAGAATCTACAAATGAAAAACCTTTGCTCTCACTTCTTTTCTCCACTGGTCTGCTGAAAACCGTTGCTTTTGAGAAGACAAATGTAAAGCCTCTGTTCATCCAGGATTTGTTCTGAGAAGGTAGTGTTAGGTCACAGGAGGCTATGTTTAGAGCCAGGTTTCTGGGTTAATCTCTACATTTATAATATCAGCTGATTTTGTTTATGCTTTTTATACATGCCTCTAGACTGAAACAAAAATTCAAAAAAAAAGATATGTACATCAGTGACGAGCCTGGTAGCATTTTTTAAATCTCAGAATGTCCTGAGTTATTCAGAAATTATAAGGATTAAGCAAAATGCTCCTTGGTAGAATGAACTGTGACCCAGAAAAAAAATAAAGGAGCACAAATACATAGGGAAGAGATTATGAATTTGGTTGTCAGTATGATTAATATATTTGTCACGTCTAGACAGGAGTAATTGGTAATTACTGGAGATTGGGTGGAGCCTCTTAACCCTGGTCATTCCTTTTTTTCTAAATGGTTCAGAAAATTTAGATATTGTGGTTCTACCATTTAAACTATGCACTACATAATATGTATTTATTGCTTTTTTCTAGAGTCAATGCTTAAAAAAAATAAAAATGGATTAATTCCTTGTTAAAATACAGTTTTTATTGAGTGCAAGAGATCTGACTGTGATCACCACTGACTTTTTCTTCAGCTCAGGAGTTATACAAGCTCCAAGCAGCTATTCTGAAAAGCTGTAAATTGGATTGCCATGATGATGGCTGGTCCTGCTCTTTCCCCTCCCAGTCCTGCTGGGAGCTGGTCCTGCTCTTTCCTCTCCCAGTCTTCCATTCAACAAGGGCCTGCTTTGGGTGGGTAGTGGGATATGAGGATGCCCCTCAGTTGCCAACAAACCTGTGTCTTAGTCACTCTGGTGCATGGTTTGGACTTTTGCCAACCAGCAGTTGAATGGGACAGTGGAGGGGCAAGCAGGGCAGTGGTAAGACTGGGAACCATTCAGAAATCCCCAAGAGTCACTCAAATACTCTTAGCTTTTCCACATGCTGGACACAAAACATACGGCTTCTCAGAAGTTGGGACCTTTCCAGCAACAAAATTCAATTTTGCGTCAGTGATGAGAAGAAAATAAATTACTTTATCCCTTATCTTTGGAGAGAAGAAAATAAATCTTGGTTGTATTCCTGAAAATCTTTTGAGTCAGCTTGGTCAGATCTAGTAGAGAACTGAAGACTTACAGACAAATCAAATTACCTTTTTTTTTTTTTTTGGTGATTTGTCTTTCCTGTGGAAGGTTGAGTTTTCTGAGCCGTGAGTTCCCCAACTTACTAGAGTCATATTTTATCATCTTGATGAAACTCCCACAATCTCAGAGAGATCTTCATAACTAATTCAAAGCTTGTTAGTGTGCTGCATTACCATGTAGCTGTGGATGTGTCAACAGAGGTCAGTGACAAAAGGAGATCCGAGGAACAAAGCCCTCAGAGATGTCAGTAAGATCACTATGGATTATGTTTAGAACTGTGATAGTACTTTCCTGGGAGCATTTACAATTAAATTCTTAACTATTTATGAAGTGCAGCTTGCAAAATTTTGTAACATTTTGTATTGGAGTGACTGAAATCCTGGGAAACTGAGCAAGCTCTTCAGTGTCGAACAGATGAATTTCTCTAGATTTTTAGCATGTTTTCTGCTTCAGCTGGGTTTATACAAATAGTTCCCATTTTTTGACCTAGAAAAAGGAATCAGATAAACACTATTCAGGCTAAACCAACTATTGTCCTCATTTGAATTATTAAAATACTTATGGAGAATTGCTACTGGCAGGTAGTAAGTTCTATCTCCTCATAACAACACAGTAGATGTTCTGGTGACTTGTAGTACGAGTTGTCAAATAATCTACTCTATTTTGTGGAAGCAGAAGGAGTATTTAAACATGTTAAAATATCTTTTAACATAATGAGAAGTTTTTCTACCATTCTCTTTCTTTGGAATTGAAAAGAAAGATAATTTATTTTCAGGTAGTAGCAGAAAAAATGTTTGTAGAATTTTAGTAGCATGGTAAAATTGTGTCATGACCACAGGTCGGCAGCACACTATCAAAAAGTGATGCTTCCTCTCAAGTCAGCTCTCCTGAGACTCACCTGGATAATGGTCTCTGCTTTTGGGATTCCCCACAGACGCTGGCATACTGGAGCAAGTCCAGATCATTGGGGGCTGGAGCACGGAGCATCAAGGAGATGGATTGATTCGACTTTCAAAAATACAGCCAGGGGATTGAGGAAGGGAGGGCCAACTACAACTACCTAACTGGATGTTTGTGGAGAACAGGGAGTCAGATGCTTCTCAGAGGTACACAGTGATAGGAAAAGAGGCATGGAACTTGAGCTGAAAAAAGGGAAATTCAGGTTAGGTATAAGGAAAATTTATTCTCAATGATCGGTCACTGGAAAAGCTTATACAGAGATGTCACAGTTCGTCCTTTCTTGGAGATGTTCAAAACCCAAGTGAAAAAGGAACTGAGCAATCTGCTCTTGCTGACCCTTCTCTGCAGAGGGAACTTGGACCCAGGAATCTTAGGAGGTCCCTTCCAGCCTCCACTGTTCTGCATTCTCGGTACAGTGTTCATATTAAAACATTAAAATTGACTTTTTTTTTTTTGATGAATGCAAACTCTCAGAAAAATAATGCAAATTCTGTGTCTTTTTAGTAATCAATATATTTTTGGATTGAGTGAAGAAAATTGTGAGAAAAAAAAAGTCTGAAAATCAAATAGCTCTTCATAAAGGTGCTTATGATGCTAGCATGCTTACTTTATTTTATTATTTTATTTTATTTTATTTTATTTTATTTTATTTTATTTTATTTTATTTTATTTTATTTTATTTTATTTTATTTTATTTTATTTTATCATTTTTAGAAGTCAGGGACATTTCAGTCTCACACAGGGTTTGAAGCAAAATTTCCAGTTATGGGGAACAAAGGATAAATAACTGTTTTTTAAAATATGTATGAAAAAACTGTTTTTCAAATTCTGTGATTACTTACTATTGCTACTTTGCTCAAGTAGTAAAACTGGTTTAAGTATTATCAGAATCTACAAAATAGAGGACTGACTGTGTGACAAGGCAGTAAATCTTTCTGTGTGAGGACAGACATCACTGGTCTGCATTATGTTGAATCTTAGGAGCTTAACCCAGATCAGTGTCCTCAGCAAAGGCAAACATTTTGTAAGGGAAAGGCTTTGAAAGAAATCTGTTACCAAAGTCTTCATCTTTTAATTTTAGTTACTTAGCAGCTGGTCCCCAGTCTAGCTAATTACATTATAATGGTTTTATGCTGAACCAGATGCTAAAGGGATAACATTTTTCTTTCCTGGATAGGAATGAAAAGCAAGAGCAATGAAAGAAAAGCAATGAAAGATAGAGCAATGTAGTCTCTATTATGTTTAGAATTTCACTCTGTGGTTGTCCCTGTGTTAAGCTATGCCACAAAGAAACCACAAGTACTAGATTCTGGTTTTATATTAAATAAAATAAAATCATTTTGAAACTCTTTGGGAAATAGAAACAATAAGATCTAATTGGCAGAATTTTGTCTGCGACTTAATTAATAAATATTTCAACCTTTTTTCTGTAAGGGAAAATGATTTACATCCTGTCATTACAAATGCTTGCTATAATGCACTAGCTTGTTTCCTTTCCTATTTATTTGTCTTTATTAAGTTGTTCTTTATATCTGCATGGCTAGACCTATGCAGTAGTCTAATTTGTTATGTTGCATAGAATAGTTTTATGAGAAGGATGCAATCAGTCTTTATGGCTAATTGCGGGGGCAATCATAACTCATAAAGCCTATGATCAGATTATGAGTTTCCTCAGGAAACTCCATCCGTGCCAGCATCTTATTTAAAATGAGAAAAAAAGAAAAGAAAAAAAAAAAAAAAAGACTGGAGTTCTGTTGCATTTTCAGTCAGTGCAGATTTGCTGTAATTGAAGAAGTCTACACATCTACTTCCTTTCATATGTGATTGTTCTATATGCCCTATTTGGGAGCAAAGTAATGTTGTAACAGCTCACTTAAAAAGCTTAAAGAGTACCTCCAAAATTTGAAAACAGAAAAATAATTTTTACTAAATCGAACTTTAAAATTAATAATCACCTGTTATTATAATAGTATCAGTAGATAGCATCTCAGCTATTTTAATTATTTGATCTTACCACAGAGATCATGCAAAGTATAATTTATTAATAGTTATATTGCTTTCCTTTGCATAGCAACGCACTAGAATAATTTATAATTATTTTTAAGAGGTATCTGACCTTATTACCAGGAAAAAAAATAAGTTATTACTGAAATGCTTTTGTCTGTTCACTGATGTGCTAATTTGAGGCTATCAGGCTCAGTATTATGTAGAATTTTCAATGCTTCCTGTAACCTTAAATTTAAAACCTATAAAAGGGCATCAGTTATTTCACAGAAATGGTTTTGTATGTCTTCTTTTAAAATAACTGCTGGCTAAAGAGAATGAGTTTTGCTTATGAGACTAGTGGGCATTAAGAGCATATTGAACATTTACAGAATACATTTCCTGGTAGTGCCTGAGCACCTAAGCGTTAGCCCTATGGTTTTCAGGTCAGGTCAGATGCCAACTAAACCTTTGTTAGAAAGAAGGCTTATCACTGGTGTTAAAGATGAATACTTGTGGTCTTTTTCCGTAGTTGTTTTGTGTCTTTTTGGGGAGAATTGGAGTTGGCAAATTAGAGTAAAGGTTGTCTCAGTTCCTTGCATTACGGCCTAGTGATGACAAGCTACCAACCCTCTAATTCTGTCCATGACTACTTCAAACAGCAATTAACCTGCTGTTTGTGTATACAAGTAGGAAACACATTCAAATAATGACAGAATAGCCCCTGCTAAGGTCATTATTACACTACATCACTCTTTGCTTACCTCTTTTTAAAGCTGTGACAGGATCTCTGTGCTCCAGCTTCACAAACTCACATGTTGAAAGAGTGCTTGAAGCCCTCTGAAAGGTGCTTTCGCTTTCTGATTTGTGGCTGTTGGATGAAACTCTTGTCAAGCACCCAAACCAATGGCAGTGGAGTGCAGAGAGGGTGGTACTGGGACTTTTCGCTTATGTTAGGGGAATTCAGCTTCAGATAAAGACCCCAAACATAAACATTTTGTCTTCCATTACAGTTGCTGGAGGTCTTGGACTGGATTCAGTTCACACACCTAAGTACTTAATGTTGTTTCAAGCACAGTGAGTTGTACAGCCTGGCCCCAGCTGTCACTGCAGGAGGATGAGGCTTTCATGTGCCCCCATCCTGTCTGCAAATCCTGTGAAGGTGCCAGTGGTCCCATGGCACCGCAGAGCACCAGCTCTCTGAGCATACCCAAGGGAAGCCATCAATAGGAAATGCAGTCTCAGAGGCTGGAAAGCAGCCTTAAAACAGGCACTTAGTGGCTGTTCAGCTCCCTTGGGACTCAGCAGATGCAGTTGCTGGCATCTTGGTTTATTTGCCAGCACAGAGTCATTTCATGCTGTTTGAGATGCTGTAGCATTTCCTGGTTGGCTTCCAAATGCTGATGCAGAAGAGCACATCACTGCCAGGTCCTCTGTTACAAGTGCAGTGAACCCATCTAAGATATCTCCAGTGCACTAGGTGCTTAAGTGGGGACAACATTCTTTATAGTCTAGGCATCTTCATCACCTCTAATGAGTTTTTGGGTACTTCTAGAGTGGACATCTAAATAAAGGTTCTAATTTCAAACTCAATCCCACTCCTCGAGTTGTTTTCTTCAGTTTTAAGAAGAAATGTTTTGCTTTGATTTATTTTTGTGTGACTGGAAACTTGTAGTGCAAATTTTCAGTCATAATTTAGGGTATTTTTTTTCTATTTCTCAGTTTGCAAGCCAAAAAAAAAGAGAAAGGGAGAAGAGGGGGAAAAGGGCAAGTGCACAAAAATGAGCAAGACAAAATACATAAACCTGTGCATGAGTTTTAGGGAAAAAGGTCGTTGAATAGATAGAAACTTTTCCATACCTGTGTAGCACAAATAATACCAACATGCCCCGTGTCTTACCTCTTCTTATAAGTAAAACAGTTTAATTATCATTTCTCCCCATGAAGCAACTAGCCTACAGTTAAATGCTATGAATAGCCCTTATCCCTCATGAATGAGAATTCCCTCCTGCTATTAGTAACTGTCAACATGCATGATTGTTTCTGCAGTAAAAGTCTTGGTAGAGTTCCTCATTAATTAGTTTGTGTACAAACATGACTCTACCTCTGCCAGTGGGAATAATGGGATGCTGTTACAGGTAATACCAGAGAAGATCTGACTAAAGTAGATGAATCTTTATTACAGCCTCACCATATGACCTTTATCAGCATCTCAAGCTTCATTATGCACACAAGGTTGTTGCCACAGATTTGTAGTGATTGCTTCAGATACTTCAGTTTTGCAGTTATGTGGATAAGACAGTTCATTTTCATAGATTCTACTTTTCACCAGAATTTATTCTACATTTTTCAAAAGTTGTCTTGCATAGCCAAGAATTGAGAATTCACACTGGTATATAACTGTACATAGTGTGCAGCTAGTCTTTCTATAGCCAAGTAATCTAGTAACCAGTGATTTTTCAGAACTAGATTTTAAAATTGGTAGATCCCATGCCGTTTCTTTTTAAGGTGTATTCTGATAGTCATTATCCTTGATGCAATACAAAAGAGAAAAAAAAAATCCTACAGGAAGAGTAAATAGTTTGACTAGGACAAATGTTGATGTAATGTCATGGTATTTATGTCAGTATTTCCTCCAAGAAATGGGTGTCCATCATAACTATTTACAAGATTACCTTGAGAACTCAAAGGAGTATTTGTTTCATTATTTGTATTTTTATAGGCTTCAGCTATGCTGTATTGTCACCAAGATATTGGATCCTGCTCAGATCTAAGCATGCTTGTTCCTATGTAATTTTTCCAAGTGTCACTTTTTGCTCAGATTGTGAGATAGGTGGCATCCCTACCTGAGAAGCCTTTGATTTCAGAATGTTTTTTAGTAGAGTAGTATGGTTAGTGTCATGTTGTTTCACTGCTGATAATCCTCAAATAATTGTTTAAACTGAGTTTTTCCTGCATCTGAGGTAGAGGAAGATTTGAGTGTCAACATGACTCCTGAGTTGACCTTTCTTTAGATCCAGATCTGTGGTGTCTGACCCTAAGAGATTGACTTTTTTGTCATGTATAGCTGTGAGTAACATCGTCAGTGCCTTGTTGACCACAGAATGGATTGATCAGCATGAATTATTTCCCCACTTTTATATCCTTATGTAGTAGTTGTGAGCAGCATGATGCGTGTAAGGCAGCTCCAATGACCTGCCTCCATACAGTGCACTAATTCTCTGTTAATCTCTACTGCAATAATGCTCCATTTAGGCAGGGATTCTCATAGGTGCTTGTCCAAATTAACTACCATGTTAGAATAATAAAGTAGACCAGAACAAACAGATTGAGGCAGATGAACTATGTATGGGGAATCTCAAGATTGCTTTAAATTCCCAGAGTAATGGGCATCTTTGATATATCCTTACGGATATATCAAAGTTCAGTGGGGCAGGTAGGCTTAAAACTGACACCAAAGCAATGAAATATAATGAGCTGCACTATTAAAAAGAAAAGGACTTGTTTGGTGGGGGGAGAGGTGCTTGTTTATTTTGATTTTTTTTTAATTTATTTTTATTTTTTCTCGTGCAATGGGAAAGAAAAGAGGAATGCTATGGTGTTTTCCTCTATGGTGCGTTTGTTGCTATAGTGGGAGAATTTGGGACAAATAAGTGTTGCAGGAGGGTAAAGGCAAATTCCTGCTCCTGAACAGCAATGAAACAGTACTGCTGACCTGACATCCTTGGTTCTGTAAGGCAGGGCTTCAGGCACCCCTGGACTAAGTTAACTTCCTCATGACAGAAGTGAATGAAGCATGCAGAAAAGGAGGCTGTTGGAATTTCTGGATACTTCGGTGTAGTGGTTGCAGTGTTACACTAACAAAGATCTATGAAAAGTTATGTTCTTTAGCTCTACTGCTTATTTCTCTTACTGAAGGCTTAGTTGCAATGTTTAAAAATTTATAATTCCATTAATAACAAGCCATTTTACTTTAACATCTCAAATTGTCATCGTTCAACTATTGATTTTGATGGATTTACATGCAAATGCATTTTCATTCTAGTGCTGTATTCATCTGCATTATACTAGAAGCTTTGCTATGTCAAGTAACCTTTTAGTGTTTGAAGAAGTATCTATCAAAATGGGTTAGCAACTTCCCAACTACAGTTTTGGGAAATGTGAACTCATTGATTCTTTTGCTCAAATTGTTATTTCATTATGGAAATTTTTCCACTTCTGAAAAACTTGTTAAGGTGCTCCATTACATTATTTTCAAAACACCATGCTTCTTCCAGTATTTCTACCTTCAGAATTTGGAATCATCTTAGTAAATATTTCTATAAACTCAAAAAAAAAAAAAAAAAAAAAAGAACACACTCAACATTTTCATTAAAAAAAAAATAAAAATACAGCTCAAATGTTGCCCTAATTTGAGAAGAAAAAGTGTCATACTGATTACACAGTGTGGGAATCTAAACTCCCTTTTCTACCTAACTGATATTAATTTGTGTGTGTCGGCCTCTCATTTTCAAGTTGTATCTGTTGTGAGCAGTTAGCCTTAGTTTTTTGTTGTTGTTGTTTAGAAATGCTTCTACTCTAATGGTATGATTTCTCAAGGGATTTTGTGAAATAATATTAAAAGTTACAATAGGCTGACATTGTGAAAAGGTGATTTTACTGTTTGTGGATTAGATTCCACAAATGGTAATATGAAGAAGTTCAAATGATGGACGAGCATTTAAGCTCCTCAGCTTGACCGTAAGGAGTTAAGAATGTGAAGCACTTTTATGCAGATTGTAAATTGGCTATTGTAATTCTCCTGTCTTCACCAGTTGATGTAGTATCAATTAGCAAATATAGGTTTTAATGCTGCCTTTAATATTCATGCTTCTTAATTGCCTTTGTTAATTGAGAAGAAACACTCCAGTGCAGAATGCTTGACAGGTAAGAATTATTATCTGCTGCTTGTGTTGGCGGTTGTCCAGAGAAAAGTAGGTTACTGATACACAAGTATGTGCAAAGATCTTATCCAAAGATGTATTATTTTGGCATTGAATTTCTCTATTCTCATCTCTTGATAGAATATCTGAATAACCTGTTTTGAGGACTCAGATGTGCAGATTAATTTACAACAGGGAGCAGGCATACAGAGAGTTATTTTAAGAAACTGAGAATGTACAGTTATTGTACATAATTAAAAGAATTGAAGGAATGACTGAGACTAAAAACAGAAGAGGCAGTTTTATTCATTGTGCAACTTAAATGGTCATATTTTATTAATTTCTTTCCCAAATATGACAAGTTTTATTTGTATATCTGTTTGTCTTTGGGTTGTTTGCTTATACCCCTGGGATACCTCTAATGCTCAGGTGTTTCAATTTTTTATGTTGTCTACACAAGTGTGTTTTATTATACTTTCTTTATACTTTCTTCACGATATTATAAAATTGGCCTGTATTGTTTGATATATCCTTAGAAGCACTAGCCTTTTATTTTATTTAAACATTTTCAAGGGCCTTCTTTTATTTTCAACCAGCTTGAACTATTGCTTTCATATAGCTATATGTGACTTTAAAGACTATGAAAGAAAGAATATGCCATTAAAAAAAACAAACAAAAAAAAACTTGCCAGCTGAAAAAGTTACTTATAAGGAGGTGCTCACTAAAGCTAATTGGATTTAAGTTTGTGTTTCCTTTTCAAAGAGCTTTATGATAGTGGTTTATTTAAATGCTTTCAAAAATATTGGCTTAGCTCAGTAATGCTAAAAACTAAGGCAAACTTTTGTATAGTAGGTCTAGTAAGGCATGATTAATGCCTTTAATGAGAAATGCTTATAAACGAGGTTGTGGGTCATTATTTGTATTTGAAGGATAGGTTCTTAACTGGAAAAGGTGGTCATTCTGTGTTCTGTTAGGAACAGAAATGCCTTGATTTAAAAAAAAAAAAAAAAGTTAATTAAAATTAAAATGTTAATCTTTCATGACAGCTGTAAAATAAATTGAACTGGAAACAGCTCATACAGGAAATGAGACTTATCAGTTAATTTTATTGTCTAAGGTTTGGCATCTGGGCTGATAAAAGCCTTGCTTATAATTTCCCTTTTACATCTCTCAGGGTTAGCAAGTAGGAATTACACCAGCATCATGTGGCATGAGCCACAAAGTGTTTCTCTGCACCAGATGGACTTCAGAGAGATAATGGGAGCAATATTGTCCCCAACTTGGCAACTGTTGCATGGTCTAAGATGACCAGCTGTACACCATGGGCTTCTGTGAAGGATACTGGAACAGTAATCTCACACTTTGTAGAGTTCACGGAATGTTGTTGTAAGGGATAGAGAAAAACTTCCTCTTCTGCAACTGTCCATAAGGTGTGAATAACCATGGTGCTGCTTGGTGCTGTTCCTTCAGCTGGCATTTTGCTGTCGAAGCCCTACTTAGGATTTTATAGATGTGTAGCAATTCTACTGTATTCTCAAATAAGAACAATTTCAAGCATCAAGAACCAGGGATAATTAGGAAAAAGCAGAGAATAAGAGAGGCTGATTAATAGAATGTTAAATAGCAGCTGGAAGAGATGCTGTCCCACAGACTCTCCCAAGTGCAGCTGTGATCCAATTGCTGGTCAAAGTAGTCTGATTGTGAAAGGGCTACTCATGATGAAATGATATTTGGAAAATCCACAGGTCATGGCTGCTTCTTGTGATCCATCAGTGACTTCAGGTGAATAACAACTTCGCCAATTTGGAGATGCTGTATTAGGAAAACATCTGGGGGAAAAAAATAAATAAAATTGTTTTTAGACATTATGCTTCCAGTAGTGACAAAACACAGTAAGGTCTGGAGGTTAGAACAACACTTAAGATTATGAACCTATATATCAAGCTCAGAGTTTCTTATGGTTAGAACATTTTTATTTGAATCATTTTGTTTTGTTGGTGTACTGCTATATACAATGCCTTGTCAAAGATCACCTGTTGTGTTAGTGATCATATAGTGCAAAGTGATGTACCTGCCTAGGGAGATTATGGTTGCACTTCCAGTGGAAGATTGCCCTGTATATGTAGAAATACCAGATTGCCAGCTCTATACCATATGCATTCGCAGCTGGTTGCAGTGTTTTGGATCATCTGTAATTTGAAATGTGTGACTGCTACAGAAATATGATATCAAGGGCATCATGCTGTCAGACTTACCTGGAAACACTTCCAGATTTGAAAATATACATCTTACAAATTTCTGTTCTTCCAAATTCTGTTCTTCCAACTTCAGTTCCTCCAAAGTCAGTGTTATTTTGGCCATTTCCAGTGTCAGAATCTAATGAGTACCTCAAAAAATAACGCCAGGATCCCCAACAGAATTTATCTGAAATCTACTGAGCTATTCCTGTTCATTTATGGAAGGGAGAAATTACTCTTGGGTTAATGTAACTCTGAAAATTAAGATGTTCTGGACCATGGATATAAACAACCTTTCCCTCCCTGCTTTCCTTTTTTAATGGTAGTGAACATATTGTTAAAATTTTAAGAAGTATTACAATGCCTTTTTAAAGTTGTCCTTAATTTCTGAAGAATTCTGTGAATTCCCTTAGGAGTTTCAAAATGTTTGACTTCATATATTGTTAACCATATGATTAGATTGAAATTATCAGGGCTCTCTTTAGGCTTATCACTTTTGTGAGCTCTGAATTGATCATATTAAAATTATTCTACATGTAAAATACATGTGAAATCACAAGTTAACATAATAGAAACCAAGAGGTGACATTTCTTCTAAATTCTAGAAGTAAACTCTTGTTAGTGGTTTGTTATCCATTTCATCCTTGCAACTTCCTTGGCAAGATGTGATGACTCATGGTTTTTAAGTTGTCAGCTTGGTATTGGAGCAGAACAGCTTCGCAAATGTCCTATTAACCTATCTCATAACCCAGTGCCAAAACACTTTCATCATCAAGTCTATTCCAACAGATTAATATAGCTAAAGATTTATAGTTTTATTACTCAGTGCACAAAAGTCAAATGAATTTCTTGGTGTCAAAATTAATTTTCCAGAAATCATTACAGATCACCTCTTTCCACTTCTGTTCCCCCTACCAACAGAGTGTCTACCCTTCTAAATTTTGGAAGGTCCCTGTTCCTTTTTACTGACATACATACAACAGCCAGCAGCCTTTCTGTCGTCAATAATGTATGTTTTAATCTAATGGCATATTAAAGTTTAATGATTTCTCATGGGTCTCTTTTGGGGAATTATTCTAATGTGATTGTACTATTTCTATAATATTACAATCTTAAAGAGAAGTAGACCTAGTCTATCTTCTTCCTTAAGGCAAATGTATGGAAAAGTTAGAGAAATTACTCATTGGTTCCATTTAGTGCTCAGTTTTCAACACAAAATTAAATAAAATATGCCATGTGGTGAGGCATAAAGATATTCCTGTTTGTAACTGCTAGTTGCTCTTTCCTTTGGAATGAAGACAGAGCAGTTTGTACTAGAGCTGCTAATTAAAAAACAGATATGAAAGTAGCACAGAAATAAGTACTAAGATGTTCTAGAAGTTGATTAGATTAAAAGGAGACCTTAAATGGTTAGGCAGCTTTAACAGATTGTTTTATTTGGATACACATTTGCTTTTGTCTTTTTTTTTTTTTTTTTTTCCAAAACATTGAGTAATTAGTACCACGCATATAGAAGAAATTTCAATAATGATTTAAAGAATTTAGCATTGCTTATAAGCTACTATGCCTCTTGTTTATGAGGTTGAATTGTATTACTAAAGTAATGTAACATGCACTGGTACAACAAGTACAGCGTCTATTTTGATTGCTGTTCGCAGTGCAGTTATAATCAGAGCAGAAATCATTCTGTTATTTCTAAAAGCAGAAATAGTTTAAAAAATATATACTGTATAGCGGTGCATTTCTACAAAAATAACAAATGGAACAGTGATGTTTTACTTTAAGTAATGGTGTTACTGTTTTGTTTTTTTTTTGAATGTATTTGAATCACACTAGAATACATACATTAAATAAGGATTCTTTTCTTTATAGTGTAGAGCATAAGATAGACTTAATATGAAGAGGCATGTATTAATAAATTCAGATAAAGAAAATCCTTGAAAAAAAACTCATAGAGAAGACTCTTAGTACAGAGATGGTCAGAATGTAAGTTTTTAATCTTACCCAAAATTACTACGCTTTGTATTGGGTTCAGCACTCATTAGAACAGAGCAAAGAATTTTCAGAACCTTATTTGAAAACTGAGAGCAGCCTCCAATACTTGTAGACCTTCTGGCAGCTCACTCAGTTTTACTTCTCTGCTTTGCTTCATCTGAAATACGGTCTTGGGCCATAGCCATGCCTAGCCAATCCATCTCATTATTTCTTAGGAAAAAATAAATATTTACTTGTCCAGAGTGAGAGACAGACGGCTTCTGTTGCCCAAAGCTTAAGGATTTCCCGAGGGATGGAGATGGCTGAGGTTCAGGTGCCTGCTCAGAGGCACTTGAAGTACGGTCTTGAAGGTCCTATTCTCCAGCACAGAATTATCTTCTGTGAATGGAAATGCTGTCAAAACCAGCTAGCCCAAGAGTATTTCTGTGAGTGAATAAATTGTCATGATTTGATATGCAAACATCAAAAATTTGGACATAATTTTTTAATTGGCTCTAGATGGGGATCACAGTGAATCAGAAATTAAACACAAGCTGTCAGTGCAATCCTGTTGGTTAAGAGTGTAATCCCTGAGTGTACAGATAGGGAAATTGTCAGAAGAGGCTGGGAGATGCTGGCTGTTGGGAGCAACAAGGATAAGGGAAATCACCCATCAGCTGGCCTGCCAGTACATCTCATCCAGGTCACTGGTGAGACTGGCATGGAGCACATGCTGCCTGTCAGGTTGCCAAGGGACGTTAGAGCAGGCGAGTGACAAGAACATGAATGGAAGAAAAGGCTTCAGATGAGGTCCCTGGTTACTTTTATTTCAACACAGAAGGAGGCCTGAATAGTTCATATGATGATATTGAGTGAAAAGTTCTAGCTGATAATTGGGTTTTCCCCTTAGAAAAGATATTCATAAAAGGAAGGACGGAAATTAATTCTAAAAAATGGAACTGTAAATAAAGTGTTCGTTTTTATTTATTTATTTATTTTTAAATCAACAAAGATAATTAACCACTGAAACTAGTGACAAGGAGATGTTATAAATTTTTCACTTTTCAATGTTTTCCAATCAATAACAATACCTTTCTGAACATTATCTGCTAGCCAAACATGAATTATTTGGCTCACTTTATGGATAAGTAGGTGAACTTAATGATCTGTGCGCAGGTTGAATTAAATGATCAAATGGTCCCATCTGGCTTTAAGCTCTAAATCTATTTAATGAGTGAATCACATTAATATCCACAGACTTTTATCAAGTTGAATGTTGGTTCTCTTCAAAAGAGCTATTAAAGTTTCTGAAAGGGGAAAAAATCCTACCTTCTTATCCCAGTTTCACCCTTCTTCGAGTTGATTGCTATTGCCATTATTACCTTTAACACAGCTACATGTGCTGTTGGTTGGAGAACGAGGTCATTGTTACCTTCAAAGTCCTTCTCTTATGGCAAAAGTATGATTATACTTTTGCTACGTTTCATAATTCCCATTTTTAAGATGGTGTTTACAAAACAGTGCTAAATGAATTATCATTTTTTAGACTGCTTAGCTAGTTCAGGCCGATTACTTTTACTTGACTATTTTGAAATCTCATCTACAATGTCTGAATCATTTCTCAGGACAAGATAATGAAGAAAGATATATTTATTTTCCCCCTACCCTTGTTCTCTCTCACTAACTAAAATAAAGCACTTCTCAACAACAGGGATCCAACCGTGCTTTCCTTGTCACTTTTCTGCAAGGTGAGATACCATAGGGGCCTGGCAGAGAGAGGAAATGCAAGCAGAGTTTCTTCTTGGCAGTCATCAGAAGACTTCTTCCTCAGCTGATCAGGTGAAAAAAGAGACTTGTCAGGCATGAGATGGGAGAAGGTGTCAAGTGGGAAAGAGTAGATCAGGAGATGTTCATCCCCCCACAACACAGCCCTTTCCAGTAATACAGGGTGCTAAAGAGAAAACAAAGATGTGAATTGTGCGATCCAATTTTGATACTTCTTTCTAAAGGGAAAACATAGATGTGAATTGTGTGGTCCAATTTTTACACTTCTTACGTTTTTTAATGTTTTAATACTGAATCCTCCTGTAACGTAATCTTTCCAAATAATATCCATCAATGGGTTTAATCTCAATTAACAGAAGTGAACTACTGTATTAAAATAACAAACCAGAAAATGATTGTGTTGCACTAAGTATAAGTTACTGTCAGGTATGCCTCAAGCAGGTAACTGTTGGTATCTAACATATGTTCAGCATGCTCTGCTGGTGGCAGCAGAAGCTAGGAGTGCTGGTGAGGAGAAGCTGGGCCTGCCAATTTACTGAAATGAGAAGCTGGTCACTAGCTCTGCTCTTTAGGTAACGAGGAGGAAAGGGAAAAGGAGGAGGAAATAACGTATGACAAAGAAGTCTTCATATAGGAAGAAGTGGAGGAGGCTTGAGCAAGTTTTTATATTATCTTTTTCCTCGTTTCTTTATCAGGAAAGCCAATAGCTAATAAGACGAGTGAGCTTTGGACAAAGTCTCACTGTATATTACCTCCTTGGGTTGGGAAAGCCATTTTCACAACAGAAAATAGACTTTAAATTAAACAACAACAACAACAAATCTATTATCTGTGTTTATTGACTCTTTTAGAAGAAATGATGACATTACTTTAGTAACCTGGACTGAAAAAAATGAGTTACTTTTGAACAAATATTTTCATATTTACTTTGACTTCAGGAAGGTTAGGTCACTGGGTTTCTCTGCAGTCTCTTGCAAAGTGCTTTCAGGTGAGGGAAGGATGCGGGCTGAAATGGAGAAACCCAAGTCTGCACCTGAAGAGGTGTTTTGTTTCTTGTGATCTCTTATATATAAATAGAGTGGCTTTTGGGTTGTGTGAGATGTATTTTTGTGAACTTGAATGGGTTATAAGTTTAAATAGATTTATAGGGTATATGTGTTGTGGTGTAGAAGTAACCTGCAGTAAGATTAATCTTGGTAAAAAATAACAGTTTTTCACTGATTTGAGAAAGGAGCAGATGTCTCTCAGTTTCTATATGAATACAAACACTAAGTTTTGCAGTATGGAAGATACATCCTGAAGGTTAAACCTGAATACTGAAACAAACTGAATCCATAATGGTTCCTAGTTCTTTGGTCTCAAAAATATTGCAATCAGTCAAATCCTGAAATACAGAAATGTGAATATGTAATATATAAATTCTGAAATATATAAATATATAAATATATAAATGTGGTGGTGCAATGAAAGATGTGTGCGGTGTGTGTTGCATTGTTTTATGAGGTTTTCTAGTTTTTGTATTCTGTTTTAGGGCTGTTGAACGGGATTGGTGGTAGGACTTTGACTGGACTAAAACTGTTATTGATGGCCCAACAGGAGGGAAGTAGCAAAAAGTACAAGCCTAGTTTGGCTAGAATGTGGTCAAAAGTTCAGGTGTGCCTGTAAAATGTGGTGTGAGTTCTTGGAAAAAACATCAGCCACCACATACATGTCCCCCAGATGCTGTCAGACACCACAAATCAGCAAGACAAAGACACCTCTTGGCCCAGTGATTTTTTTATTTTTACTTTTCTTCCCCTCTGGCCCTCCTCAATACTACTAGAAAGGCAGTGTGAGGGAGCAGCTTTTTTTTTTTTTTTTTTAATAAAGTTTATATACTGTGTTTATATGTTCATATGGCTTCTGTAACAGCATGAGCAATGGCATGTTGGTACCATTTATAATCAAGTATATGGCGTGGATGTGTCAGCTTTGCCAAATTTAAACCAGTGAGGGTTTTTTTTGTTTGTTTGTTTTTTAATTGTTTGTTTGATGGTGTGCTTTTTATTTGAACAAACCTATGAGGGTGCTGCCAATTACATGTATACAGACTGATGCAGTTTCTGGTCCCTTCACTATTTTTCCATAAAAGTAAGAGTGCAAGGTAAGTGGACTGTTCATGATTCGTAGGCCTTTTTATGTGATTTATGAGACTGAGGGTGAAAAGGAGAAAGGATAAAGTAATAATATAGGTATTATATTGTAACATAGGCGGATTTAACTGTGTTGCTACCAGCTTCTAAAAAGCATAAGTGTGTGCGTAAGATTTCAGCAGTCTCTATCCCTTTCCATCCTGATTTGCTATCCTAAATTGTAAGGGGAAAATGGTGTGACACTACTTTCCTCCATACATTCTACCTGTACTTCCTGTGAATCAGATGTGGGTTAATGATTTTACTGTAAATATAATCCATCTTCCAAGTTCCACAGCTATATCACTCTGTATGTCCTATAAAGCTGTAGGTGGGGAAAAAAAGAGATTGTTTTAATGACTGTTGAGACATTTACATGAAATGCTACAACCAAATTCTAGCATTTATAATACTGAAATTATCTTTGCTCTTTTATCCTTGATAACTCTGAACAGATTAAATGGGCTTTATGGGTTTATTTTTAAAATGGAGGCAGATGTAAAGTCAGATAACGTGCGTGTACATGCAAATATTAAGACTGTATAAAGTCAGCAGTTCATACTTTTAAATGTTATATATCCTATGCTGAATATCCTATGTTAAATTTTATTACTTCATTTATAGTATGAAATTGCTAGGATATAACTGGGATGACTTCCTGCTATTAAATATTCTATGGCTTTTTGGCAGGAGTTAGGAGTGTTAACCTCAATTGCCTGGCAAAAATCCTGCTGTGATAACTATCCTGTGTATTTAAACGGTACCCATAAGATTTTATCCAAGTTCCTGATTTCTCTGTAAAATTACGATGTTATTGGCCCAGAATGAAGTTCAGTCCCAATGGGGTCTGCATTGTAGTGGTGGTGGGCAGGAGACATCTCTGTCAGATTGCTTTGAAGAATTTTTCATTGAGAGTACTGTATAAATTTAAACTGTTAGTACCAAAAATAAATCAGTAATTAGAGCTGATGGGAGTGATGCAAAGCCATGTGAAATTCAAAATTTAATTTGATACATGAATATTTTAAAGCAAATATGAACACGTGCTTACTTTGGATTGCATTAGCTCTGGGCAGCAATTTGTTGCTGTGATAGAGGAAATAAATGAAGGATTTATAAGGAACTGGCAAAAACATATTCCTGCATTTTCTACTGTAGATCAACAACAAGCATGGTAGAGGTTGTTATATGCAATACTATAGATAGAGGTCTACCAGATAATTTTCATAGAACAATATTAAGGGTAGCTTTATTTTACCTATGCTTAAAACTGTGCATAACAATTGCATAAGAAAAGTTAAGTCCTTTGTACTGGAGATTGCAAGCTGACAGGGATGCAGGGGAAGAACTGAGAGAGTCCCACAGCAGCTCCAAAAGAGGCTTTGTGGGCTGCTGTTGGCGCGAAAGCTTCTCAGCCCTGCCCCTAAATGCAGCAACTACTTCTGTGCCAATCGTGCAGAATGGTACTTATTCATCTGCTCTTACTGTGGTGTATTTCACTTATATTATCCAAAAAGTTATTTAGTGCGTGCCAAAACCTCACGGATTTCATTACAGTGCGTTTTCAGGGTGGGGGAGCAATTTTAACCAGAAACTGAACCTGCTCTTCATTTTTTCCTTTAAATTCCATTATCCATTTAAATTGGATATATTTGTTTTTAGTTTTAGCAGCCTGTTGTGAATGACAGCTGTGTACTGTGAGCTTTCTTAGTAATCTTTAAAGAAAAATACCGAGTTGTTTAATCATACTTCGTTCTGTTTGCAGCCAGTAATTGTTAGCTTGCTAGAGCCTTGTGTGGGGGTAGGCAGGGAAGCTAAACTGTCTTTAAACTTGAATAGATTTTTTTTTTTTTTCTGAGTGAGTTCAGAGAAGAAAAAGTAGATACGCATTTCGTGTGTATCTGGTAAGCTGTTCATTATGAGATTTTGAAATGATATAATTCTCCTTATCTGTGATGGATATCATTAATAGAATGGATAAGAATGGGCAAAATGATGCATGTCTAACAGCTACGTTTCTATTTTTTTTTGGGTTATTTGATTGCTCTTTCCAGCAATGGCTCCAAACACATTAAAGAGCAACACTGTAGATTTCTATTGCAACTTGTTAAACCTGAGTTCTGCTAGAATCTTGTGTAGTGCGCCTGTAGTACTTGGAGAAATCCAGATTTGTGATTAAGACTGAGATTCAAAATGAAAGCATTAGATTGATGTCTTTTGCAAGATGTCTGAATTAGGATGAAACATTTAACATTTCTATGACTCAGTTCTTCTAACCAAGCATATGTCTATGATCTTTTTTTGTTTCTCATTTCTGCTGAAACTACAGAAATTCACTCTCAATGTATAAATAAACAGTGCCTAACTTTGTGTGTACATATGTGCCTGCCAAGGTGTGAACCATAGTTGATCATTTTGATGCACTGTAATACAAAGCACATCAATTCTAGAGTTAGGAGTTGGGTGATGCATTACAAATGTGGTCAATATTACACTTCTATTAAAACATCAAGATCTAGCAATGCATTCCACTAGCCACAAGGAGTAGAAGCTTCCTGAGAAGAATGAGATAGTCGTGCTTAGCTGACATTCTGAGAACAATGTGAAAAAGTTAGCTTTCACTTTTATTATTGAAGTTCTTCAATATTTTTGAGAATGAATTGTGCATAGTAAAAAATAAAAAATAAAAAAATTGTAGTAGTGTTAGTAGTAAAAGTAGAATTTCTGTCAGATTGCAAGATGTTACAATAAAAAGCACGGTGTGGGGACTGCTGAAATAGTATTTCAGATTCAGAATGTATATGGTTTCATATATTACAGATATGAAGAAAAGGGAATTGTGCTGCATCTGAAGAAGGATTTAGAAATCAAAATGTGCTAAAATCAAGATGAAGCTGCTAAAATTTGCTTCAGGTGTCTGAAAAGCTTGAGTATAGGATACCTTAAAGAAATTCATCAGGGGAATACAAGTATGTTTAAAAGCCAGTTAAATTCTTCTATCAAGTGTTCCGTCAGAGCAGACTCCTGTATTGCTCAAATTTTGAAATGGATGATTACCTAACTTGAAGTGATAGCTTCTGTAGTGGGTCTTATTTTCATCACACAACTTATGTAGAATTCTTTTTTCCATGTCAGTGACAGACTTCATCCTCCCATACGTCCCTGGGAGGTTGCCTGGAAGGCCACAGCACATCTGTTGATTTGGCGAATAGTTCTTACTCTCAAGGCGATGCAAGCCTGTGGCACAGCGGAGGGATGTCAGGGCTCCTTGCGAGGGTCCTGGCAGGTCTGGGGGTGCAACCAGCAGCTGCCTGTGGTAAAGGGCAGGTATCTGCCTTGCACTGCTAAAGAGTTCTGACACCTGTACCAGTTCTACTGGGAAAGTAGCCTGACTGGCAAACTGTGTAGTGAGGAAATCAAGATGTCACAAGAATAATCTGTCTCAGGACAAGCTGTCGCTGCCTCTGATGAAATTGCTGTGTGTGCAGCTGCCCGTGATGTATTTTGCTGTGCAAGATCTATGAGAGCGATCGTTCACCCTAGTGTTGACATACCTGTATTTGGCAGTCTTCAGCATCCGAGATGGATTTAAAACAATGTAGGGTTTTCCAACCTGAAATAATCTGGGGTTATTTCACTTGACTCACCTCTTTGTCCTCCCTCTTCTTTCTTGTTTTTGGTGGAAATTCTTGTAAGACCAAGGATATTATACTTAGAAATAAGGCAAATGACCATGCATTGGCTTGGTGCCCTGGCCTACTATTTTAACCAGCCTTTTAATTACTGGCAGTAAGCAGACATACTGGAGCAGAGATACATAAAATATTTACATCGGTTACTCTCAGAAGCTTTCTGGGTAAGATGTCAGTGAAGTTCACAGGCAGTGGGGCAGTGGAGGGTAGTTGTAAAGTTAAAACTGAAAGAATATAAACATGCAAGATTGGAATGGTAAAAAATCCCAATCTTTTGATTCCACTGAAAGCAATTGCAACTTCCCAACATCTACAATGACCTTTTCTTTTGAAAATATTTGTCTTGTCAGCAGGTATAATTTGTACTCTCCAAAATGACAGCTAAATTCAAAGTCTAACTCCAAAGAAAGAAAAAAGCAAGAGTTCAGACAGTGCTACTTACTCCTGAAAATAGGCTTGACTTTGTATGGCTAGCTTTAGTGGAACTCCCTCAGCAGGCATCCTACCATAGTAACTTAAAAGCTAAGCAAATGTGTTACCTTTGTTCCTGACCTTTCATTGGTCATGGAAATTAACAGTTAGCATAACATGGAATACCTAATTTCATATATGTTTACATTCTATCTGTATACTGTTTAAAAAATGTGTTTTTTCAAAAGAATAAATTTGTTGCATAGCTGTTAGAATGACATATACAATGTGTTCTAGTCCATGGTACAACCAAGCACACTTTTCGATCTGTCTTCTCACGTGCAGATTGATGATTTGTTGAAAGTCAACATTTTCATTGTTGAGAAGTGGATGGAAAAGCTGTTTTTACTCACCGTTTATAATAATATTTAATGTATGGAATTTGAAGTAATAATAGGAACCAAGGCAAAACTATCTCCAGAAGCTGTCATGATTTCCAGTTTCTTTTGCAATGAAAGCCAAGATGACAATAGCTGTGCAAATCTTGATCAATGATTTTTTTTCATATCAAAATGAGTTAAGATGTTTTTCTTCAGTGCTTCTTGTCAGTATCTTTGCAGCTGACAGTGCTAGTTTGACTTGAAAAAATATAATACTGTCACTGGAATATGATTGATATTCTTCAAGGTAGATGTTTAAGGGCTTTTTAGAATCCAAAAGCTGTTTTTGCTGCACGCATATATGTTTCTTCTACAGAGAATGACGGCTGATGCAAATGTCAGTTCAAGAAGAGAAGGCTACTACATGGTAGAATTGACTTCTCTTAGCAAAACTCCATTTACACATTGCAATTAAGAGCTTTGACTTCCTGACTATCATGACAGTAATTTACTGTCAAGCATATTTATTAGTAGAGTTAACATGTACAAAATCATGACCAGTGAATTTTTGTGAATAAATAAAACCAGAACTTATGTTATCTATTAAATTAAGGTCTTCTTAATCTTTGACGTCATTGCTCCTTGAAAATCCCTGAATAAATTAACAGTAAACAATTGACGTACCTTCAGGAAGGCACCAAGACTTCTGTTTACGAACCAAAGACCGTCTGGGAAGGGACTTTTGAAAATTGAAGGAAATCAGATTTCCAAGCTTTAATGGATATTGTTGAAAACCCGATATGGAATTGATGTTGTGCTTGTATTTCTCTCATATATTTGCAGCAGCATGAGTAAATTTTTGAGTAAGCATACTGCTAGAAAGGCTAAGAGTCTGGCTCGATCCATATTGGATACTGTGAAATAAGACTGAGTGCTTAGAAATACTTATTCATGATGTATAATCTTTTAAAATTTAGCTATTTCAGTTAAGAAATCCAGAATCCTATTGAGATTTTCACTATGCCTAATTGCAAAACAGTACAGTACTGGTACTAGAGCAATCACTTATTTAGGACAATTTAGTACTGCTTATGCTGTTAATGAGTTTCCATAGCTGGACTCCTGTAGTCTTAAAAAACTATTCACTATGAGTGAGGTCTTTGCAACCTCTTTTAAACATATTTTCATTAATGTGTTTTCTTGCTGTTTGGGCTTCTTTATTTAGTATTCTTGCTTTCCCTTCAGTCAGTCAAAACCACAACATAAAAACAAATAAAATCTATTTTTCTTTGAAGACAATCAGCTAAAAGTGCAAACAAGTTACTTTGCAACCTTGTGCTTTCTCTTTCCAGTCTTCTGGTGGCTTTTCACATTTAAGTATTCCAGTCAATGATGTAAACAATACAGTTTGTTTGATAGTTCAAGTTTTTTAGAAGACTCATTTGAAGTCACTGATGGAGTAGCAAATTTAGCATTATATGCCACAATATTATGGGAGTATCATATTTCTACTCCCTGTTGAACTTTACTTGATGTGTGATTATAACCATTGTAAGAACAGACAAGCTAAGTAGTGTTGATAAAATGATGAGAAGGGGATACAGAATGGCTGTTGTGCACTGAGCAAGACCTCACATTCAACCTGGCAGTGCTTATTCTTACTTCCTTGCTGACAGCAGCTTTTCTATTTTCTGTGGGTCTTCTCAGTTTGAAAATTCTTGTTGATTATATGCAAGATTTGGGAACTTTGCCTTCTTTTTTTTTTAACAAAAAAGATTTGCCAAATGAAATTCTAAGCTGTTGTATTAGATGACTCTGTAATCTCCTTTAAAATATTGTCATATTCAAGGGAGCAATTTAAATTGATTTGAAGATGCCGAGTACCAGGATTTATGTGGGAATGTCACAAGTCTTCCCACATAGAGTGACAAGTCTTCCCTAATGAATTGCTTCAAAAGAAAAGTACCACCTGTCTGACATTATTCCAGACTTAGTTAATTACCCCATATCACTTGTGACAACTGCAGAAAAATCAGAAACTGATGTTCCTGACCTCTAATCTGAAGAGATCTTTCTATCTTGATGTTGTTTTAATCAAGTAGCACAAGGTCTCAGTATTACCAAATCACAGCTGCCAATCAAAAAGATTGTATTCTGAATGACAGCTCCAGATTCTCTCCATCAGTATTGGGTTGCTTTCACTCCCATTAAAAATGGTGACAATTTTAGTCTTTAATGTTATATTAGCTCTTTAAAGACAAGATTTCGTATATAAAAATTCATATATAAGCATGCATATGAAGCATCAAAGCTCCTTTTATTATTATTATTATTGTAGGCTTTTAAAATAAATGCAAAACAACCCCTTTTTCCCCAAACCATCCCCATATCCAAGAGATGTAAAGAAATATAGAATGACCCTAGATTATAGGTCTAGTTGGTGGATATTTTTTTTAATTTGTGAACAAAACATTTCTGTTCATAAAATGTTATTTCATTTTCAATAAATGTTAATTCATTTGTTAACCTTTTTTTTTTTTTCCT
The DNA here is from genome assembly GCF_047663525.1 of Anas platyrhynchos. NCBI lineage: Eukaryota > Metazoa > Chordata > Aves > Anseriformes > Anatidae > Anas > Anas platyrhynchos. Next base: position 120,284,806 of record NC_092587.1, on the reverse strand, counting down.
AAATTCATTAACTGCCATTTGAAGTTTTTTGTTTGTTTGTTTTTGTTTTTCATACCTGAAAAAAAAATATCTCTCAGCCTGAAATATTTCATATAAAAGTATAAATGGTTCTGCAATGAACTTAATAATTAATTGAGTCTAACTATATTTGAAATTATTGGAAAAGAGTGTACATGTCTTTATGGCAACTTTTTGTTCTGTAACATCTTTTTAATGCGAAAACTCAAAGAAGTCTATAGTTAAATAGATTAGGTTAATTTAGGAAGATTAAATAGATGTGAAATCTAATGTATTGTGAGGCATCTGGCATTTCTTGTAGAAGTGAACACTAAGTGTTCTTGAACTTGTGAAGCCAACAACTAGGAAATGCTACATTAAACAATCCTTGTGCAACTGTTCATTTTTCCCATTGCTGCCCTGTGTTTTGATATATCTCTTAAGTGCACAGTGGTGCTCATTCCGATCTTATCTCAAAGTTTCACAAATATTGTTTTTATCATTCTGCCTACAAGGTGATGTGGCATTAATATCCTTGTTTTGCAAATGAGAAGGCACCGTGCAGGGCTGTCAAAGTTTGAAGTCTATGGTAAATTTGGGATCCATCCTAGAGGCAGCTGTAAGCATTTTTTCAGACTAATTAGTGCTGTGGCTTTGAATTTTTGTAGTGCATAATTTGTGGTAGTTGTGGTATGGGTAAGTGTTTTTTTGTTTGTGTGTTGTTACCAGCTGGACTTGCAATCTCTGCCGCTGGGGTTAAATTTATAGGAATTTTGCACACGCTTGATGCCACTGCAGTGGGCCAGAAAAAATCATAAAGAGTGATTTTTACCAGACATTTGACATTATGGGAACACAGGAGTTTGGGACATTGGAGCTCTGGGATCTGTGCCTGACTCTGTTTCTCTGATTTTGCTGGTCTACCTTACATGTCTGTGGACCCCCCAGTCTGTGCTTTGCTCTTCAGGTTCTTGCTCTAGTATACCTAGTTTCTACTGTATGGCTTTTTATCAAAGGTTAATTCAACTAATTTCCATGAATTATTATTATTTTTTTTTTTTTTTGAGGAGGAGGAGTGTCATGGGGGACAGGGGCATGAGGAAAAGAACAGGGGAAAAGGGGGTTGGCCCAGCATATGCAGCAAGCTATTCATTCCTCAGTTCTTCACTGGGTCTCAGAGTATCTCCTTTATTTTTAGCACATTTTCCAGAACCAATATCCGCTTTCATTCCACACTACTGTGTGTTTGAAGAAAGAGCTGGAAGAGAGAAATACAAGAAGGACAGGGGTTTCAGTCTTGTCTTTATTGTCATACGAGCCAGTAAAAGTATAAGAAAGCAAAAAAATATGTTTTGTTCCTTCCATGGTGGGCTGCCACATGCCTAGTGTGGAAATTTAGTTTCTAGGTTCTTCTAATGACTGCAACTTCTCCAAGTCTAGATATTTCCTCCCTCTCTGTCCTCTTACAAGGACTGGAAAGGATATGTCCCAAACGGGCACATGAAATTTTCTTGTAAGTCCAAGGACACATTGATGGATCTTGAGAAAATCACTGAAGAGAAAATGTTTTATGTAATTTGACTCCCCAAAATGGCTAAATTACAATCCTATAGAAAGGAAGTAAAACCACAAGTATAGAAATTTCAACCTGAATAGGCTGTGTCTGATAAAAAGGTAGAATGGGAACCTCATCACAGTGTTAATTATTTCTAAATAGGTGTTATACAATCAACCCCATTCATTTTAGTCATATTTTCATGGCATGTACGGGTTTACAAAGGAGAATCTTAATGTCCTTCAGAAATACTAATAAATCAAGACCAACGACATTGTCTTTGAGTTGGACGCAGAAGCTAAAACAGAATTTAAATGGCTTAATTTGTACCTTATTGTGGCAGAACAGAGTTCAGAAATTATGATTTTGTTTAGTTGTTGTCTGACTTAAAAAAATAACCTCCTGTATAATAGTCATTCCATTCCAATTAGTCATCATGTCACACCAATTGAAAGGTAAATTTTTGTAAGCCATTCTGTATGCTCCGTCTGGAATCAAATTATTATTTAATCAATACTTTTGGTCTTTTACACACATGAATCTTTATCAGCTCTATAATAGTTTCAAGCATAGAAAGTGCACTTCCATACAGCATCTCAAAGAGATAGGTGCAAAAGAGAAATTGGGACTGGGGAAGACTTTCTTATCTCATACAGTGGGACAGGTAGCTAATATGTGGTACTATCTTTTATAGTTAATCTTTTTCATAGGCATTGTCAAAACATTAGTTGTCAACAGCTGTTGCATGAGAAATGTTGGAAGCGATTTCAATCAACCTTATCTCTGTACTTCATGCACAATTTGACAGAAATATTTGTATGTGGTTCAGATGTGAGGACCCAACTTCATATATTTACAGTTGGATATTTACAAAAAACTTGATAATGTTTGTAATGAACCGTGTTTGTTAGCAGGATGGTGAAGTTACAGATTTTCCAGAATTTTGTGATATGCTGTGTGTTTCTTCTACATTTTCTTCATCTTCCTCTTGTTTGTTTTAAACAAAACAACTTCATTCTGTTAGTTAGTATTTTTTAATGTAGTTAGTGTATTTTTTTTTTAATAGTAAGAGAATCTTATTTGAAATTCTTATTGGAAAAATCTAACTGGAATTGGAAATAAGTTCATTAAATCAACAGCCTGGAAAAAAAAAAAATATATATATATATATATATTTATATATTTATGTCATTTTTGTCTTCATTTTTTTTTTTTCTAAATTTGTTTATTAGCATACAGTCAATGACAATTTTGAGACAGTGTCTTTACGATGGACGGATTCTAGATAACTAGTGGGAAGACATTCTGGTACTACTACTTTTGTTTTCTCGTAAACACTGCAGAAATTTGGATTTCAGATCACTTTCTGCAGATGGCAAAGCAATCATTTATATTTGCTTGACTTCTGTGGACAATCTTGGAACAGGCTTTCTGTGGGTTAGCAGGCTTGGTGAAGTGGCTGCTCGGCTATTACTTATTTTTCAGAAAACATTAAAGCAGCTGTTCTTCAAATTAGTTTGTAACGAGGTTCTCCTCCCAACAGCAGGTGTTGAGCTATAATTGGCCATTACAAAGCCATGTTTTGTTTGGAGACTCTGGGAGGATTACAAAGCTATTTCTATTAGTACAAGTTTGCTTTTATTACAAGTAAGGGAGAACTCCAAATCAGGTCAGGGTGGTCACAGAGGTAGAGGCTTTTTTTTTTTTTTTGCCTTTTTTTTTCTTTCTTTTTACTGGGTGAAACCAATTAACTTCCTTGACTTCAGAGCTTGTGTTTCAGTGTAAAATACCCAGTTGGATAAAGGTATTGGGAAAGTTGATTAACATATAAATAAGTTAATTTTGCCCTAAAATATAACTTGGGACCTTTATTCCATGTCTTTTAATGGGGAACAAGAAAAGTTTGAACTTTGATTGTCCATTATGAACAATTTGGTCTTAAAGCACAGTTCTGAGCTACATATAATATAACGGGTGACTCTACGGTCCTAGTTCTTTATTAATTTCCAAATACCACTTAGGACATGATTCCTGTAGCCTCAGTATAAGGAAAGTATAATAAATCAATGGAATGAAAATACTGAACAAGCTGCTTTCCAGAAGTTACAGAGGGATACCAAGTTATAAATACTGATGTCTTCGTAAAATTCAGTGCAACAGTATAGTAATGATTTGCCTTAAAACTGTATTTCTCTTCATTGTGATGGATTTTTGATTTGTGTCTCTGAGCTTTACGTTCATTTTTGCAGTTAAAGACATGTAAGGATTTATAGCTAGTATCTTTGCCAAAATATACATATATATATATATATATATATATATTCATATATGGTTTATTTTAAAAAATTGTGGGTTTGATTGCATTGTTGCTACAAGTTTGCATGAGAAGCAGGTGGGCCCTGATGGCAGCCTGTACCAGTGGTCTGGCTTAATCCAGAGACACGTTAAGTCTGGCATTGGCATGACAGAGACATGTCGGATTTAGGGTATGTAACCAGCACCAAATGGCAGAAGCCAATGGATGTTGCGCCTTCAAGGTAGAGTGAAAAGACAATAATTAGCTTATGGGGAAATGTCTAAGGGTTTTTCAGTCACTGAGATGTGCTTTGGCTTCAATCCTGTTGTATGGCAAAGTATAGCACGATGTGGTTACTATTCATCTAGGTTTCTGCAGTATGAGAATAATGTAAATAATGTAGAATGAACACTTAGAAAATGAGGCTGCAGAAATATTAAACTAAATAAATCTTTATTTAATTTTTTTCAACTAAGACATTCTGAAAAAAATAGCTTCAGTGCTCCAATAATCCTTAGATGACGTTTGTCACAGAGATAATTCAGTAAATAAAACTACCTTCATGCATCCTGCTGTAGTATTGTACTAGCACTCATCTGCTTGGAGATTATGCATAGCTAATTAAATGTATTCAGTAGATGAAGCAAAAATTACTAGTCTCATTAATATATTTTAAAATTTCCAAATTTTTTATGCATCTATGACATTCAGTGCTTTGTGCCTTCATGCACCTGCATATTTAGATAGTTTTTAGTCAGTCAGGCCGTGGCTAGAAGGAAATTAATGGACCTTACTTTACTTCCCAATACAAATAATATTTTTATATTATTTTCTACAATTTCCGTTCAAATACTCCTTCTTCTGAAAGGCAAAAATGCATTGAGAGATATATTGAGATAACTTGTTAAAACTGTGAGTAGCAAAAGAGGAGGAAAAATAGAAAGTTGTGTATGAAAATAAAATCTAGATGAAACGAAATAAACTGAATTAAAAAAAAAAAAAAGGAATACCATCGTGAACATTAGCATGTTTTTTTAAGAAATCAAATAAGCTCGTTATTTTTTTGTATATGATGAAGGTATCATTTGGTGATATTACAGAATCACAGAATCACAGAATCTCTAGGTTGGAAGAGACCTCAAGATCATCGAGTCCAACCTCTGACCTAACACTAACAGTCCCCACTAAACCATATCCCTAAGTTCTACATCTAAACGTCTTTTGAAGACTTCCAGGGATGGTGACTCAACCACCTCCCTGGGCAGCCTGTTCCAATGTCTAACAACCCTTTCAGTAAAGAAATTCTTCCTAACATCTAACCTAAAACTCCCCTGGCGCAACTTTAGCCCATTCCCCCTCGTCCTGTCACCAGGCACATGGGAGAACAGGCCAACCCCCATCTCGCTAGAGCCTCCTTTAATATACTTATACAGAGTGATAAGGTCACCCCTGAGCCTCCTTTTCTCTAGGCTGAACAAGCCCAGCTCCTTCAGCCGCTCCTCATAGGACTTGCTCTCCAGGCCCCTCACCAGCTTCGTCGCCCTTCTCTGGACCCGCTCAAGCACCTCGATGTCCTTCTTGTAGCGAGGGGCCCAGAACTGAACACAGTACTCGAGGTGCGGCCTCACCAGAGCCGAGTACAGGGGGACGATCACCTCCCTAGCCCTGCTGGTCACAGTGTTTCTGATACAAGCCAGGATGCCGTTGGCCTTCTTGGCCACCTGAGCACACTGCTGGCTCATATTCAGCCGACTGTCTACCATCACTCCCAGGTCCTTCTCTGCCTGGCAGCTCTCCAGCCATTCCTCTCCCAGCCTGTAGCTCTTCTTGGGGTTATTGCGCCCCAGGTGCAGGACCCGGCACTTGGCCTTGTTAAACTTCATACAGTTGACCTCAGCCCATCGGTGCAGCCTATCCAGATCCTCCTGCAGAGCCTTCCTACCCTCAAGCAGATCGACACACGCACCTAGCTTGGTGTCATCTGCAAACTTACTGAGGGTGCACTCAATGCCCTCATCCAGATCATTGATGAAGATGTTAAAGAGGACCGGCCCCAGCACCGAGCCCTGGGGGACGCCACTAGTGACTGGCCTCCAACTGGACTTGGCTCCATTTACCACAACTCTCTGGGCCCGGCTATCCAGCCAGTTTCTAACCCAACGAAGCGTGCGCCAGTCCAAGCCAAGAGCAGCCAGTTTCTTGAGGAGAATGCTGTGGGAAACGGTGTCAAAAGCCTTGCTGAAGTCAAGGTAGACCACATCCACAGCCTTTCCCTCATCCACCCAGCGCGTCACTTTGTCGTAGAAGGAGATCAGGTTCGTCAAGCAGGATCTGCCTTCCATAAACCCATGCTGACTGGGCCTGATCGCCTGCTTGCCCTTCAAGTGCCGCATGATGACTCCCAAGAGGATCTGCTCCATGAGCTTCCCTGGTACTGAGGTCAAACTGACCGGCCTGTAGTTCCCCGGGTCTGCCCTCCGGCCCTTCTTGTAGATGGGCGTCACGTTTGCTAGCCGCCAGTCAGCTGGGACCTCCCCCGATAGCCAGGACTGCTGATAAATGATGGATAGGGGCTTGGCCAGCTCCTCTGCCAGTTCTCTCAGTACTCTTGGGTGGATCCCATCCGGCCCCATCGACTTGTGCACATCCAAGTGCCGTAGCAGGTCACCAACCAGTTCTTCGTGGATGGTGAGGGCCACATCCTGCTCCCCGTCCCCTTCCACCAGTTCTGGGTACTGGGTATCCAGAGAGCAACCGGTTTTACCACTAAAGACTGAGGCAAAGAAGGCATTGAGCACCTCCGCCTTTTCCTCATCTCTTGTAACTAAGTTTCCCCCCGCATCCAGTAAAGGATGGAGATTCTCCTTAGTCCTCCTTTTTGTGTTGATGTATTTATAAAAGCGTTTTTTGTTATCTTTAACGGCAGTAGCCAGCTTGAGCTCCAGATGAGCTTTGGCCTTCCTAATTTTGTCCCTGCACAGCCTCGCTACATCCTTATAGTCCTCCCTAGTGGCCTGCCCAATTTTCCAAAGATTATAAACCCTCTTTTTCCTCCTAAGCTCAAGCCACAATTCTCTGTTGAGCCAGGCTGGTCGTCTTCCCCGCTGGCTCATCTTTGGGCACATGGGGATAGACCGCTCCTGTGCCATTAGGATTTGCCTCTTGAATAGCACCCAGCCTTCCTGAACCCCTCTGCCCTTCAGAACCGCCTCCCATGGGACTCCACCAACCAGTGTCCTGAGCAGCCTAAAGTCAGCCCTCCGAAAGTCCAATACAGTGGTTTTACTGGTTCCCTTCCTGGCCCCGCCAAGAATAGAGAACTCCACCATTTCGTGGTCACTCTGCCCAAGACTGTTCCCGACAATCACATCCTCCACCAGTCCTTCTCTGTTTGTGAAGAGAAGGTCTAGCAGGGCACCACCCCTGGTAGGTTCACTAATCAGCTGCGTCAGGAAGCTATCTTCCACTTTCTCCAGAAACCTCCTAGACTGCTTCCTCTGGGCTGTGTTGTGCTTCCAGGATATGTCTGGGAAGTTGAAGTCCCCCACGAGTACAAGCGCTGACGATTTCGCAACTTCTGTCAGCTGCCTGTAGAACTCCTCATCCGTCTCCTCATCCTGGTTCGGCGGTCTATAGCAGACCCCGACCAGGACACTAGCCTTGTTGTCCCTGCCGATCCTAACCCAAAGGGACTCGATCTTGTCATTCCTAGCCTCGAGTTCTACAACATCGAAAGACTCTCTAATATAGAGAGCCACACCGCCACCCCTTCCATGCTGCCTGTCCCTTCTGAAGAGCCTATAGCCAGGCATCGCAGCACTCCAGTCGTGAGACTGGTCCCACCACGTTTCCGTGATGGCAACCAAGTCGTAGCCTGCCCGCTGCACGATGGCTTCCAGCTCCTCCTGTTTGTTACCCATGCTGCGTGCATTGGTGTAGATGCACTTCAGCTGGGCCTTTACCTTATCCTCCGGCCTTGCCACTGCTCCCCCTGGTACAGCCCCAACAGTCCTCGCTCCAGCCCCATCCCCCTTCTTACCTAGTTTAAAGCCCTATCAATGAGCCCCGCCAGCTCCTGGCCCAGGATCCTTTTTCCCCTAAAGGATAGGGACCCGTCTACGGCCACCAGACCAGGTGCTGAGTAAACTGCCCCATGGTCGAAAAACCCAAGATTTCTGCGTAGGCACCAGCCCCGGAGCCACGTGTTTAACAGGTGGGCTTTCGTTGTCCTCTCCGTACCCCTCCCTGTCAACGTAGGGACGGACGAAAAAACTACTTGCACTCCTGCTCCGTCCACTAACCGTCCCAGTCCCCTAAAGTCTCTTTTGATAGCCTTCAGGCTTCTGTTGTCAATGTCATCAGTGCCCGCCTGGATTATCAGGAGCGGATAATAATCAGAGGGGCGTACCAGGTTGGGGAGCTTCCTGGCCACGTCCCTGACCCTGGCCCCAGGGAGGCAGCAGACTTCCCTACGGGTAGGGTCAGGCCGACAAATAGGGCCCTCTGTCCCCCTAAGGACAGAGTCTCCCACGACAATCACCCTTCTTTCTTTCTTGGTGGAGGCAGTTCTGATGCGTGGAGTCGACCTCCTCGCCCTAGGCATCCTCCTGGGAACACTTTCTATCTCTTCCTCAGCTACCGGTCTCTCAATCTCCAGGGCCTCAAACCTGTTTTGTAAGGGCACCTGGGAAGGTGGGGCCGGAGGGGGAGGGCATCGCCTGCCACGTCGCACAGGGACCTGTCTCCACTCCTCCTCAGCTCCCAGATCCCCTCCCTCAGCCCGACGGCGACAGGGCAGGGGGTCCACCCCCATCTGGGGTGTCTCACCCCGGTACCTCTCCTTGATGCCCTGCAGGGAGTTGCTCCAGAAGTCAATCTCCCGCTCACACTCCCTAATGGCCCTCAGCCTCTCCACCTCCTCCTTGAGCTCCGCCACCATGCGGACCAGGTCATCCACCTGCTCACACCTCACACACGCAGCGTCTCTGCCTCCCGTTGATGGCAGCAGCAGGCTCTGACACTCCCTGCATCCGTTGACCTGAACCGCTGCATTCCTTAACAGGCAGTCGGTCTGGGTGTGTACCGACCTCCTGCAGAGCGCTCCGTGCCTGGTGGAGACCATTATCACCTTGCTAACGACTGTCGTTAACAGGTGCTCGTGTGGGAGGGTGTTGCTCTCCGCCCTTCCTGCTCGCCCTGCCTGCGCTAACTGCCGCGCTAACTGCCGCGCTAACTGCCGCGCTAACTGCCGCGCTAACTGCCGCGCTAACTGCCGCGCCACTCCCTGTTTGCCCGCCCTGTTCGCCGCGCTCCTGGTCGCTCGCGCTCCCTAGGGGCTGCTTTTGAACAGCCGGGGAGGGGACGCTGCTGGCTCCGCCTTCGCCTCGTCAGCGTCCCTCACGAGGGCTGCCGGCTCCTGGCGGCTCCCTGAAGTCGATATATTTCTGATATAGTTGATGCAAAACTTTAATTGGAGCCTGTTTCCACTACAAATTTGGTTGTACATGGTTAATGGAACGTTAATGGTTTGAGGTTCCAGGAAATTGTATTTTTTATTACAGAATGTAATCCTTAAGAGAAGGCCAAGAGTTTCTCCCCCTCTTGCTTTCTCTCTCTCTCTCTCTTTCTTTCTCTCTTTCCCTCGTGTCGCTTTTTATGCCACTCCAAAACAAAACAAAAAACAGCAACAACAGAAACTTTACAAAATGTTACTGATGTCTGGCACTTTACAGAAATATCTGTTATTTCAGAAGAAGATCAACTCATGAGGTGTTTCACTCCAGTTGTATTTGTAGAAAAACCCTTTGATGGATGTGATGTGTCAAACTTTTTTAAATAAGTGTTTTTATCCTCAAAGGGTGACATATGCAGCATTTTTCATTAGTATTATTTTAGGAATTTGGAGTAAGTGATTTTATATAAATCAATTCTCCTATTATAATCTCGTATCTGATGCTTTTACTAATTTTCTCTGCAATGTTAAATTTTACCCTAGCTATCTTTGTTGGGGTTTCATACCCTTTCCAATAGAAGTAAAGCAGCTAGAATTTTATTCTTGCTGATTGTTTCATCATATTTTATTTTTGTTGTGCAGAAATGTGTTGTTGGAAAAGCTGCAAATATATTGCTGATATTTAACTCTCTCAAATATCTTTTTTTCTATGATATAAGCCAATGAGAAGCTGCAGATGAGCCTTTTTCACAGAAAAAAATCTAAATTCTACTAATTACATTGAATATCAGCTTTAATTAGGCTTGGAAAAGGAAGCACTTTGGGAACGGGGTAAAAAGAAATCATAATTATGTAGTGTACTCTGACACAGCCCAGCAAAAGGAAGCTAAGTAGCAGAGAGATGCTGCTATGGTAATATACATGCTAAACACGCATAATTTTAGCAAGTATGGTCATGAATTGCTGGAAGCAAAAGGTTACAGACAGCGAAGGCAATCTGGTCTTCAATGTCTTTCTTCCACTTCTTTTTAATGTTTTAGATTAATTGACCTGTGAGATATGAGCAATCCTACTTCTAGTGTAATGAGCAGCACAGGGCATCTGTGAGATCTAACTGCTTGGTTCCTCTTTATTTTTGGAGGCTCAGCATACTCTTACGTGAGTATGGCATGAGATGTGCAAGGATAGCCTGTGTGACTACAAATTACAGATACAGAAAATGCTGATGTGTGGAAATCCAGTTCCCCATAATCTTGATTAGTCCCATATGTAACCTGAGAGTTTTGAAAGATCACATCTCCTCATTGGAAAGGACTTTAAGAAAAAAATGATGAGAACATAGTAGAATATTCTTGCAGAAACATGGCCTCTTTTTTTTTTTTTTCCCCACAGACAAAAGCTTCTTAATAGGGAGGGGTTCCTTAAAAAATGAAGCTTTACACTGGGCCAAGGATTCAGGGTGTCTGCTTCTGGGCTTGAAGTGAGACAAGTGTGTAGTTTGTTCAAATAGCTATTTTGGTCCTAGGTAAGTTCCAACTTTCTTTTTGACTGCTTCAACTTTCCTCTTGTGTAGTAATCCTGTTGATTTGAAATAAGCGGAAAACTGTAACTCAGGCTTTTGTAATGACCCATTAGAACTATGTTTAGTTATATAAGAGAGGTAATGTAAACATGAGGTTGCAATAAATCTGGGCCTTTTTTGTCATTTCTTTCTGTCTGGGTTCCTGTTCTGGGACCCAGAGCTCAAGACCAGGCACAAACAGAATTTTCTACTGTAATTTTAAATACTAAAATTTAATATAATATATAATAATATAAATGTTAAAGACTGCTAAGAAACTTCATATGCTAGTCTTGTAAATTTTTCTATATGCTTTACATATTTCTATATGCTTTCTCATGTGAATTCCTATAAATTTGTCTGAACTATAGTCAAGTTGGAAGAAACTTTTAGGTGTTTAAATCTTGTGAGTCCAATAAGACTATGGTTTTCAAAGGTATTTCTCCAATCACAGACATACTATTGCACATACACAAATGTATCTTTTAAAGGATTCATTCAAATATAATTGCGAAATTTTATTTGAAAATTTATCTATACCTCTGAATTCTATTAAATAAAGCAGTCTGTAAGCATCTGTTGCAGTTATTATGTGCAGACTCCTTAACTCTGTTTTTCTAATAATAAATATCTCAGCATGGACAAGTGACTGAGTAATCACAGAAATTTAACTAGCTCGAATCCCTTGAAGCTGGAAGAAATCACTCTGAAAGATGTAATAGATGCTGATGGAGACGGTAAGTCTCCTTAATAAAGAAGGAGTTTCCAAAAGGAAGGATGCCAAGACCTAGATTTTATTCTAAGCATTTTCTTCTAAAAGTTTGTCTTATAGATAAACAGATATTTTTCAGAAGTTTTCTTTTTGGATATGTAATGTGTTAGAGCATCTACAATTGCTATCCGTGTAAAATCTTCTTAAATTAAATAGAATCCTCTATAAAAAAAAAAAAAAAAATCTTTTTAATTTTATATCAGGGATGTGTATTAGCTAATCTGTCTTAAATAATGCTGAAAGCTTGAAGTCCTAACAGCACAGATGGTTGAATAGCTTCATAATTCTCAATCATTTTTTAATGAAGATGTCATATGTTTATTGATGATACCGTGCCGAAGTGGTACTAGTGTATCATATCTACATATTTGTTGTTGTAAATCAGTGCAGCAAATTAATCCCCATAATAGTTTTTAATTTTTGAAGGTATAGTATGACAGGTTTTAACATAGAGAGCCAAATTCTGTTGTCATTCCATATGGGCATGAACTGTAGTTATTCATTTAGTTTCACTAAGATGGTTTTATATGCATTGCAGACAAAGCTAGACAAAATAAGGCCACAATAAATTTTGTAGCCACTTCAAAAATGCAGTTTACAAAGGCTGAATTAATGGGAATGCCTTATGGTTAGGAAAAATAGCTATTTAGTAAGTGATTAGTTAAAAGGTTACTATTTTTGGCACTGATAAATTGTATACATCTGCTTAAAATGCTGTACTTCACTTCTGGAGGTCTTTGTTTATGAACAGACTACAAATTTCTTCAACACATTCATCATCCACAATTACTCAAATTTCACTGAATAATTATTAACACATTGAGGATTTGTAAATATTTGTAGTTCTCGATTCATATTTTGAAATCACCAGTACTAATTCCTCATCTCCAAATCAATTTTCAATTAGCCAGTGTAATATGTATTTCCAATTATATTTTCAGAGTTATGTTCTAAGCTGTAGAATTCAGCTGGAGTTTTATGCTGAAAAGAGTTTATGCTGGAGTTTATGCTAAAAATACAAAAAAAAAATCTGTTTGTGAGGTTTGTTTTTCTTACTATTTTTTTCTTACTCCATCGGGAACATTTGTAACGGTAAAGCTTGAGTGCCTAAATGCTGGTAGTGCAAATATTTCATGAAATTGAAATTCTCAATCGGAATGAATATTTACAGTCCTTGGTTCAGTATGATAACAAATAGTATTCATCTCTTTCTTGACATGCTGTCTGGATGAAACTTGGAGTAATATTTAAATTCTTGCAAATCTCAGTCAATTTTATAGCTGTTGGTTGATTAAGACCCGATTGTGTGAAGCCTCAGGCTTTTATTTGTCACTGGAAAAGCAGGTGAAACAAACTGCTTTGAATGAAAGACAAAGTTACTGGTTAGGGAACTGTGTCTTCCCATCTGGTTGCCTCAAGGAAAAGCCTGCAAGAGTGAAGCAACAGCAGAGTGGCTTCCCTCACCTCCCTGCTTGTGTGCTTTCTGCTTGGCTGAGCTGTAGGATAATCCTACTGTGAGCAGTGTGGTGTCTCACTAGCGCTCTTAGTGCATACTGTATTAAGCTCAGTTAGTTTAGCCTCAATTGAAATCTAGTCACACACCTTGGAGAAGGTTCTGGGGTGTGTGTGTGTGTATATATGAATATAAATTGCTTGCTTGCTTGCACATACCACTTATCAGTGAGTAAACCAGTACAAGTAGGTAGGTTTTTGGTACCACTTGGTAACATGGCATTTCAGGAACAGGCCTATATTATATTTAGTAATACGCAATGTGTGTACATATGGACACATACCCTTAACATATAGGAGTTATGTTTTCATTGTGCTAGACAGCGATTCTTGCATCTTATAAGCTTGTTTTATGTTTGTTTTTGACAATCGGTAGTATTAAAGTATATTGGAATGAATATGTTTGTTCTCTGTTAAAAAGTGGAGCAGTATAGACAAGGATATGTAAAATAAATGCAAAAAATACCTTATGTCAAGAAATGTCATGATTTTTTCATTCTCTTCTGAAGTTTTGTAAGGAGCTTAGATTATTTTAGGGGAGGTTTAGGTTGGATATTAGGAAGAACTTTACTGAAAGTGTTGTTAGGCATTGGAATGGGCTTCCCAGGTAAGTGGTTGAGTCACCATCCCTGGAGGTCTTAAAAGATGTTTAGATGTAGAGCTTAGTGATATGGTTTAGTGAAGGACTTGTTAGTGTTAGGTCAGAGGTTGGACTCGGTGATCTTGGAGGTCTCTTCCAACCTAGATGATTCTGTGATCTATTTATTTATTTATTTATTTAAAATCTTCACTCTAACTTAATAAGCATCTAATAGAATAGACTAGGCAGTTTCAGTGAAAGTAACAGTGGTACTCTTCATTCAAATGTGAGGTAACATTTAAATCAATAGATTTATTTCTTTTTTTTTTTAATTGCCATGAAAACAAAAACACACGTGTTTCAGCAAGTCCTCTCCTTAATGATTATTCTATAGATAGACTCACCTTTTCACTAGGGGTGTTCCCATGCGTTTAAATAATGAACTTGCATGATCTAACTGTATTTTTTAAGCTATGTTAATAACTGTTAATGGACATTGGGAAAGAAAGGAATGTCCTTGTTTAACTTCAAAGCTAAGAAATAAAAAATATAAAAAAGAAAAAAAATAAAATAAAAAAGACATCATTTCTGTGCATCTCTCTTTACTTCTTCAGATGTGGTTATGATGGGTGCAGCAAGGAGCTCTGGGACTGACAGCCCTACTGCTGGATGCTTCAGCAGGTGGTTCAACAGCAGCAATACAAAGAGAGATGTGGGAAATCATGGGAATAAAACCAGCATACTCAGTCTAGGGTCTAGGTCTTCCTCAGAGGTTTCAGGACAGATAGCCCACCTTGAATGTAAAAGGATTGTGAACAGTGTTCCACTACACCAGAAAGAAGACAGAAAAAGCAAGAGAAGGAAAAAGATACAAGTTTACACTGTTATGCACCATGTCATTTAGATCAAGTAATTGAAATGAAGACTGGGGGGAGGGCGGAGAAGGAGGGGCGGGAGACACGACTGTTTGTTTTATTTAATTTTTTTTCCAATAGTTAAATAGTTTTTAATTTTGCCTCCTCTCCTTCCCCCCCCCAAAAAAAAAAAAAGTATGGAACCAAGAAGTTTTTTGTGGGCGCTTTGGGGCTTATTCTCTTGGTTTGGCATGTTGCTGTTCGCATTCTCTCCATTTAATGGCGTTCTTGTAAAGGCAAGCAGCCTTTCCTGGTGCAATTTTGGAGCACTATGGATTCTGTTGGCCTCTTTTGTCAGCCTCTTCTCACAGATAACTAGTGATAGAGCAAGAGGGAGTGGCCTCAAGTTGCTCCTGGGGAGGTTCAGCTTGGAAATTAGGAGACATTTCTTCTCAGAAAGAGTAATCAGACATTGGAATGGATTGCCCAGAGTTGTGGTGGAGTCACCGTCCTTGGGAGCATTTAAGGAAAGGTTGGATGTAGTGCTTAGGGACGTAGTTTAGTGGGTGACATTGGTGGTAGTGGTATGGTTGCACCAGATGATCTTGGAGGTCTTTTCCAACCTTAATTACTCTATGACTCTATGATAACAGTAGATTCTGGGAGAATGGCAGCAGGGATATCAATGTGACAGCACACCTTGTAGATAGTGAAAGTGGGTGAGTGCTTGTAATTCATCTGTGGTTCAGTGTGCATCTTAAACCCCTTTTGGTGTTGAGACTTTTTGTAACCCTGTCCATGGTGGTTTAGATTTGCCAATTCCAAACTGGCAGAGCCAGCAATGCTTACACTGCCTCTGACTTATAAAAACAGCGGCATTTCAGAAAGGCACAAAATACAAGAAAATGCGTAACAACTGTTTTGAAGTACTAAAGGTGGTGGAGGATTAATACATAAAACATATTAATAAAATGTATGCATAAAATGTTCATGAATTGTTGCAAGTTAAAAGATTAATAGATATATTCAAAGAATTTATGTTGGGATTGCATTTGCAAAGTAACCCAAAAGGCCTGATTGGCAGATTTCACTACTTGAAATATTTGTTAATAGTTGGCTAATTCATCACAGCTCTCCTATACCTTGTGTATACATCTTGCAGAAAATGTAGATTCAGTAATTAATCTCAATGATTGAGAATAGTTGCTTGCCAAAAAGTAGTCAGCAATGGGAAAGGTATACAAAAGAGAGGCATAATCTGTGACCTATGCTTCATATAATAGCTCTCAGAAATGTGTTTCATGCATTTTAAACATCAAGCCTAATTGCAGTTTGTAATGTGAAAATGACAGCTAGTAATAACATTAAAAAAAAAAAAAAAAAACAGCTGCAGTCAAATATGCAATATAAAAATGAAAAACAGGTGTGGTGCTTACACATAGAGGTTAACGTTTATATTCCTAGATTAAATCATGGATTAAGGAACATGAATCACATTTAGTATTTCCTTTAGTATCATTAGAATTGAAAGTTATCTTCTTAAATACTTAGAGAAGTGAGGAAAAATACTTCTTGCCTGAAGAGCTAAGTAGAAGTCAGCAAACATCATTGGATCTATGTGCCATCTTTCAGATGTATATGGAAAGCTACATTAGAGTTATCAGTAATAGAGAGTTGTAGTTGCTTGAATATTTGCACAAATGGAGAGCATAAGTGTGATCATTTTACTTCCATCACGTCTGATCAGCCGTAGTGCACTCTGGAGGTCAGAACATGCAGCAAAAACTTTATTAGTTTAAAATATATATATACGCGTGTATGTGTGTTTGAAATGGTTCCTTTGGTATCTATTTAAAATACATTTCACTTGATACAAATACTGCAAACTTTGAATATGGATGCATTTGAAAATTACCTCATGATGATTTTTTTATTGTTTGTAATTTGCTTCTGAATCATTTCCTTGTTGTCTTTGTTTTTATAGTCTTCTGAATGTGCATAGAAAGGCTTTGTTAATTAACACTCAGTTTGTCTAGTTGAATTCCAATTTTGTAGAATTAAAATTAATTCACCTTCATTTTTTCATTTCTGTATTCATTATGTAGTGTAAGCCAGTGCACAAAAATGTTAATACCTGGAATGCTTTTGGCAGTAATCATTTATTCTGTAAAGCAACATCTATTCTCAACTCCTAAAAATTGTAAACTACTTACATTTCTTACAAAGTTTGCAGTATTTTTCTCTTCTACTCTCACTTCAGTCCTACTAACTGCAGGTTACTTATAAAATTGAAAAGTATAGAAACATTTTCAGAGATATAAAGGTCTAAAAAAAATACAACATTTGAGAAAGCTATTAAGCTTTACGTATTCATACTGTGCTATAATCTCCCCCTCCTTTTTTTTTTTTTTTTTTTTTTTTTTTTTGTCTTAGCATTAGTATTATACTTGCTGCAGTAATTTCAGCCTGTGTTGCTCAGTCTACCAAGACTTTAATCCTCACTAATGACACTTAGTAATTTAGCAATGTGCATTGTTTCAAGCTATGGTACTGTTTTTTCACTCTTTCTAACTAGGAGAGTGACTTATTTGCCAAATATCTGTGAAACAGGAAAAGTAATTTTTCAACCTTTACGGAAAATACTGTATCTTTTTAACCCAAAATAAACAACATGTTTTAGCCGAGCCCTAAACTTCCATGAGAGTGCTGTGGGGAAGGTCTCAATGCTCAAGAAAAGTGTACATACTTTGATATATAAAGTAAATAGAAAAGTAGATGTACATTTTTTTTTTTTTACTTCGAAATAATAGAACTTACTGTTCTCCTTAAATCAGAGGCATTTAAATAAATCAGCAACTAAAAGGAGGAAAAAATAGGTTAACTATTTCTGTTTTCTGGACTATAAACATTTTCAATTTCTAAAATACTTTCTAATCTGTCCTATGTGTTGATTATATTTAAATAATATAATATTTTATAAGCATCACTTAAGTTGTATTCATATTTCACATGAGTTTCATATGGTAAAAACCAAATGACTAAAAAAATTCTTCAAAAAGTATTTTAAAGAGCATTAAACTAATAAGAATAGGAATAGCTAATGTGTCTTTCTTTGGACAATTACTCCCTATTCATAGTGAATCAGAAAATCTCAACTATCCATCTAATTGTCTGGAAATATTTAAAAGCTCTGTGCATGAAAACAAATGTTTCATGCCTTACAGTTTTGCCTCACAGTGTTAACACATGTATATAGAGACAATAAGGAAACATTAAGTCATAGTTCCATTAAGTGTAATAACAGTTTTTACTAAGAGCACAATTCCCTATTTTTTTCTTGATGATACTGTAAGCCACATCATATTTCTTTAATTTTGTGTTTATATTGCTTCTGTGTCCTGCTCCTTTTCCTGACCCGATGAGTTGTTCTTTTGATATATTTGCTGTTAGCACTCTAAATTATTTTCCCATGACCACACCAATCTTTATGGGGAAATGGGAGATGATGATTAAACTATTTCTATGTAATAAGCGACTAGACAGGCTCACTTTGTTCAGTCCAGATGTTCAGTCTGTTTTTCTGAGTAATTTCTTATCTATAAAACCTAATGTGAGGTAAATATGTGCATTTTATTCTATTCTATTACAGAATATTTGCATGCCCAAGAATGAGAACAAACAACTTAGAAGCTATCTATGCTTTTTTCATATCTTTAAGTGTTCTGTTTGTGTTTGGTTTGAACAGAAAAAAATGAAAGAGGAGTAGTAGTAGGAGTAGTGTGGACTCCTTGGAGTCCACAGTGTCTACAACATTAAACATAAAACATTAAAACATTAAACATGTCTCAAACATTAATTAGTGTGAGAATATACAGTTTTCCATATTAATTTCCATATTTCCATTCTAGTCTAAACTATGAATGGAGGAAAATGTTCAAGACTAGAGTATGCTCTAGTTCCTTTTTTACTTGCAAATTAAAACAAAAATGAAGATAATTTTGAATGCTATTTACATTGATTGAAATGTGACAGTCATGTCAATTTGGCCTTTGTTTTTTTGTTTGTTTGTTTGTTTTTAGAAATCCTCATCATGTTATTTTATTGCTTTAGCAGCCTGATTTTCTACTTATACTGTTATATGAATGGCAGTATTTTTAATTTTGAAAACTACTATTTGGTTATAAACTCCCTGAATTCTGCTGTGATGTTAATGGAGCCTGAATGTCATAGAAGCATTGTTTTTGATGGCTAATTAGATATTTAACCTCCCTGTGTCATTGTCATCAAGCTGATGATCTTGATGAAGAATGCCTGCCAATCAGTGATGTAGAAATACCAAAATAACATAGATATTATTTGCGTGATTGCTAAATTAGTGGTTAGACTTTGCAGTTATTAGTGGAATAGCCAGTTCATTCCTCACTTCAAATTTTCAAATATATACTATTTTTTCTGGTTCTTGTGTTGGTCAAAGAACACTCCTTTTGCAAGTTAAGTAAAAGGATCTTAGTATTCAAAGAGGAGTCAAATGCTCATCTGCACTGAATTGGCCTAAAGGTCCATCTAACAAGAATGTGAAACAGTAATCATTTTCATGATTGATAATACTTCTCAGCTTCTCAATATCAGTAGTTAGTTGGTTCTGAAGGTAAGGACTGCCTCAGGACAACTGTGTTCGGATCCATTTGAACACTTTTTTGCCATTAATTTTTGTAAATCCTCTTTAATACTTATACACGTTTGGCCTGAGGATTTTGTATGTTCAAGAGTTCTTCAGTGCAAGTGTGAACCATGCAGAGAAAGTACAAACAGATTCAAATGTTGGTGTGTGAAAACCCAAAAGAAGATAAAGGATATGCAAGGAAGTTATATTATTAACAAATTACAGAGGAGGTGGTTTTTGTTTATTTTTTATTTTTTATTTTTTTTAAACAAAGATTCAATTTGGGTAGAGAAAGGTAAAATATGTATGACAGACACGGTGAACTGTTTTGGGGAATAGTGTTTAGAGCTGTCTGAACTTGCTCCTTTGTTAATATTACACATTTGTCAACTGATGTAGGTGATCTAATTTGTTTCCTTGCTTTTTGTGATTGTGTGGTTATTCAGAGGCATACTTAATGTTAATGCATGGGGTAACTTTATGCAGCTTAATACAGCTGTTTGAGATTATGGAATTGAAGCTATAGAGAATTGGAAAATAATAGTTATAACTGTGAAGTGCATAACTCATACAGAATTCAGTTTTTGTTCTAAGTTTACTTTTTAACTATTCTGAAGTTAGTTTTGTCAGTGTCGTACGTAAGATAGTCTAGTAGCTAGTATGTAATGATCTCAGCCTCTTGGGTGAGATTTTATCAATAGTTTTTGTAGATGAATGCTCATTTCCTCTCCCTTTTCTCTCTCATTAGGCTATCCATATATTATAGATATATAATATAAATCCATATATATAAATATTTGGATTTCTATTTAAAATATGACTTCTGGCACGTTCCTACCGAGAAGCTGCTGCATTAGACTTATCGCTGGAAGAAATTACTGAACGGAATACAAGTGCAGTTTAGAAAGCATTAGATCTCCTACTTGTGTATATAATTCTGCTGCAAAACAAAAGCCATGTCAAACTTTGTCAAACAAATACTTTATATAAAATTGAATAATTTATTATGTGCATTTCCATCTTTGTTGTTGTTGTTGAAACATTTATTTGGAACTTACCAGAGATATGAAAACTCAATAACAAAATAAATATACTTTTTCTCTCTACTTTTTTCTTAACTACATCTCCTTGTTCATGTTAGAAACTGCAGAAATGTCCAGGTTAACTTGGAAAGCATCCACACTAGAAGGAAACTGTTAGATTTTAGATTTGTTTGCTCGTTAAATCCTAATCTATTTCCAAGTTTAAGCCCAAAAAATTGGGATTGGGTTGGGTTTTTTGGGGCAGGGGGGACAGAGGAGGCTGCCTACCTTTGGGATGTGTTTTTCCTTCCTTCCCTCCGTCTGCTGAATTTTGTTTTGTGTACAGCTCTGAATGTTTTCAGCTGGTCTTTTTTAGAGTCTTCTGAGACAGGAGGCAAAACTGAAGTTCCAATAGCTATTTACTTCTGTTTCTCTGTTGGGGTTGATGTGATCGGTTTGATTGAGGTGCCTACAGAAGGTATTAGACAACAAAGAAAATCACTGTTCTTTACTGTTGCTAAAACTTTGAAATAAAATAAAAATATGCTACTTGAACATAGTTTATGATGTTGTGAAATGTTACGCTTGCTTTGAGTTGTCTAGACTGGAAAAGAACAACTAAAAATAATGACAAATAGATGTTTTTCTTCTTCTATACTGAATTTATATTAAGGAGATGCAGCTCCTCTCTGTAGATCTTATGAGAAAACACTAAATTGAAATAAAAATCAATATTTATAATAGGTAATTGTCATAGCATCAATACTATACTTCTTAATCTTCACTTAATGTTACAGATATTAAATCGTTCACTGCAGGCAGTTCTGAATGATAGATTAAATAAAAAGTCCCTGATCAATGCACAGAACACATACAGGTGGCAAATACTGTAGGTATATCTAAAATGTTCATGTATGATGAAATCATGTCAGAAAATCATAGTTTCCATTTGGAGTGGAGGAGATCTGTATGAATTAAAAAAAAAATAAAATACATTGATACTGCAAATATGTGACTTTCTCTCAGAATGGCCACTTAAAAAGATGAACAGTTCTCATCTAAAAACAGACTTTAACCACTATTTCACTAGTGCTTCAAATATCTTCAAGTGGGGTAATAATTTCTCAATGTTACAAAATCAATCAACATTTTTATCATATCTCATTTATTAGCTGATCTACTTGGATTGCATGGTTACTTAAAAAGTAAAAATAAAAAAAATAAATCCTAACTGATGTATTCCGAGGTCAGTGTTATAAATCAATTTTCCTTGTCAATGCAATTCACATTTCTGGGTTTCATCCTAACTATTATGAGGAGATAGTTTGAGGAATACAAGATGATTCAGACAACATTTTATGATTTTGTTGTACTACATTTCTTAGTAGAAAAAATATTTTACCTTTATTTTACCTGGGTAGCTCCCAGCTACCTTTCACCCTCCTACATCAGCATGGGAAAAGGGCTCAATACAGTGAATTATGTATCTATCTTCCTTCCTATTTCTATCTTTGTTCCTTTTATTTTTGTCCATTGCTTCTACTCAACAATCCAAATACAACATTAGGATGTTGCTTTTTATCCCTGTGTGTGGATGAACTCAGTGCATTACACCAGAATTGAGGTTCAACAGATGCCTGATGCACTAATGCCAGGTAGATGGGTTTAGGAGAGGATTCCTTAGTAGTTTCAGTTAGTTCCTGTACTGCAGAATTGTAAGACATGTTTCATAACACTTAGCAAAATATGTTGTTCCAGTGTCACTGTAGTAGTTAAAATGTTCGTAAGTGGGATCTATGGCTGACTGCCTAAACAGAAATGCATACATTGTAGGCTGCCTACCTCTGACAGCAGTACTTGACACACAGATACTGGACTGAAAACCAATGCCATGCACTGTATACCTTTGATCAACAAGGGTGGTGTGTCACCTAAAGAACTTCTCTTGTCTACAGTGACATAATTTCTACAGCTTATGATGCCTGTTACATATAATGATATTTTTTTTTTCCTCACTGGATTCTGGGAAAAAAAGGGTTGGAACTACTGGTGGCTCTGGACACATTGCTGATTTGTAGCTTAAATACATTTAGTCTTAAAAATAATGTGAAGTACATTTTCTTTATGATGGTGGTCACCATGTTCCTGATGAAGAGTAAAAGTGATTTCTATATTGTATTCTCATTTTTCAATATATTGGTAACAAACAAACAAAAAACAAACAACACACAGTTCTTCCTTTTTTTTTTTTCTTTTCTTTATTTGTCTTAGGGGCTGAGCAGCCAATTCCTAACTAAAGCTATTAAATGAAAAATGAGAAGCTTCAAAAAGAGACAGGAGGAAGAACTACTTACTGTCTGTAGTCAATATTCTGGCTGTTTGCAAAGCGTTAGCTGTCTAGAAATTCAATGACTTTCAAGGACGCTTGATATTGTAGGGGTTGTTTGGGAGGCACATTTAATGTGCTTTGTAATACTAGATTTCTATCAAGTGCTGATATTTAGACTTTTATCTAATTTGTACTATCCCCCAGTTCTGTGAAATAGTAGCAGTTTTCCTAAATGTGGGGCAATGCAAGACAAGCATATCTAGTATACCAATTTACCCTATCATGTATTTTTGAAAATTTAAGCTTTTTCACAAACACTTGTACAACCAACATTACCAATGGTATAAAGTATCTGTGAAATTGGAAGAGCTTTAGAGGAATTAAATTCTGTTCTACTGGGTTGTGGTGGATTTTTTGTTTGTTTGTTTCTCCAATTGATCAAAATCAGTAAAGGTTTACAAAATGCTTTATCTTACTCTTTGAATGTCTTTTATTTTCTCCTTTGATAGGGGGATGTTTGGTGAGAACAATCTAAGAGACCTAACAACAAGATCTATAATAGCATAACTTTGATTTAGACATTCATCATTACTTTGGCTACTTCAAATAATGTTGAAAGAAGAGTGGAAAACACTTATCACTTACCTTTAATTTATACAGCTGTCCTAAGAAGCATAGTTTCTTTTATTTCAGAGCTCTGTAAATGGTATACAATAAGGTGAAGCCTAAATGGGGCCAGTAAATGTTATCAGCTTTGCTTCGCCGTAAGGATAAGGTGTGTATAGTGTAACACATATTAACACCGTGGTCTCATTAATAACAAATTTCTCTGATACATGTCTCAGTGGCAGCCTATACTAATTGACTCAGACACTAATTGGGTCAGATGAAAGAAAGTAGACAGCAGTCACTCAAGCAGAGTAGAACAGACTGTTCTCTAATTGCTTCTGACAGAGGAACAAAAAAGGAACTTAAAATATTGCAGACTAATGTCAGCCACCACTGTGTATTTAATGTGGTTATTTGTAAAGAAGACAAACTGAACCAAATGTTGGTCCTGCATGTATTATTAACCCCTTTTCTGGTATCTCTGTTCCGCATGTATATGACATGAATATTGACAGCCTGTGACTGTGTAAAGCATGTCTGTTTATTTTGTTTTTAGGAGCAAATCAGAAAATGTGAGAAAATACATAAAAATCCAAATGCTTATGAGTTTTTGCAACTATGTATCACTAGATGGCATTTGCTGAAAACAGTACAGTAATTTCATTTTTACATCAGAAAACAGTTTGTGTGAAACCACTAGGTCCTACTGTCATATTTTAGATTCTGATGACCTCTTATAAATCCTGATGCTTCATTCAGCTTCATTTGTTGTGAGCTGACACAGTCTGTAATTCAGGAAGTTTGTGGGCCCTTATTTTCTCATTTTGATTTATGCTGCTCATGAATAAACCTTACTATCCTTGGTCCTGTGTCCTTTACTTACTATCCTTGGTCCTGTGTCCTTTACTGTTTGCATTTGAACAAAAATAGAAACCTAGAATATAAACATTTCCAGATAAGGAATAACATCAGTCTAAGGTTATCTACTGTTTTCTGAAAAACAACAACAACAAAATAGTATTTTATTAAATGAACATTGTGAATATGAAAGCTGTGCATAATTTTAGCTTGTTATATAACCTTGCTTTTTTTTTTTTTTTATTTATTTTTCTCTTCTGTTACAATAATACTCCCACGCAGTGCCTCTGTTACAGCTCAGTCTGGGATTGCCTGCTGATCAACTAAATGGTGATATCTTCCCTCTCAAGTTTAAAAAAACACAAACAAACAACAACAAAATCCTACAGCCTCCATGTTCTAGCAAGCAACACTTAGTACTTGCCCCAGCTCCGTTATGGCAGTTTCAACCTCATGTTTTCTGTAACAACTTTCCTGGTTAAAAAGCATAAGAGCTAGAGCCATTTAAAGTTTGTCAAAAACATGTTTCTTAGTTTGCAGTAGTTCTGTCACATTGCCGAAATACACAAACTGCCAACACTGCTGTTTTCTTGTACATAACTTCTCATATGTATCTGAAATACATTTATAGTTTTGGGGTTAGCTTAGAGCAGGCCTGGTGACATTAGCCGTGTTGAGGGAGGTTGCTTTTATTCTGAATTATTTTCAGCAATTCTCACGTGACTGGTACAGAAGATTAATAACATTTATTATGTGTTGTCACTAGATGTGCAGTGTACACAAAGCAATTTTATTTGGCATTACTTGATGAGGATTCATGGTGCTGACTGTATGTGAGGGCCCTCATAGCGGTTGCTATTGCCATGCGACCTGACTGAGCTGAACAAACCATCCTAGGTGGGCAGTCTTTCCTCCACAGGAGCAACCTATGAAATGTGCTTTGAGGTGGAAAAAACCTCTATCCACTCTGTATACACTCCAAGGTGTATCTGATACAGATCCCTTCCTTCTTTCTTTTGCTAACAATTCCAGTTTTCTCTGGGAAAGGACAAAAATGGGTTAAAAATAAGAACAGCTGAAACCACACTAATGCATTCAAGCCTTATTTAATCTGTTTGTCATGTCTAGTTATTCCTTCAAGGATGTTAAACCGGTTGTTCGTAAACATCTGTTAGGTTCCACCCTTTTGTCCAACTGGGACCCATGGCTAGTTTGGCTGAACATCAGTGTTTGCTTCCTTCCTGTGAGCTACCAACTGACTCATGAGTGAGTCCTCAGCTGCCTCTGGGGGATGAGGGCCTGTGCTGAAAATTGCAGCTTGAGCCTGTGGCCTCATAAATGGGTTTTAGGCATAATAACAGTAATACGACACAGCAAACGGCATACCTGTTGATTTTATACTAGCTAACATCAGCTGATTTTTCAGGACTTGTGCTTCTCTAATCTGCAAGAACAAATAGAAATGAAGCTTTCTATTCACAATAACCCATCAGAATAGAAATAGCAAGGTATTTCCCCCAGATATATTTATTTGGCAAGATGAAGTTAGTATCTATCAAGTGCCTTCAATTTCACTTTTCTTTCACTTTTGGTAACATTGGTAATCCTCACCAAAATTTCTGAAGTGATTTTTTAATGATTTTTGTATAATTTATAGCAGTAAATGGACTTATCCTGCAAGCACCTTTTGTTGCTTTGAACAATATATGTATATATTTATTATATATATTTGTTATATATATATATATATATATGCTTTTAGATCATCTTTATTGGATTTTTTTCAAGGTATTCCGGTGTACTGGCAATGTGACTTCATTGTTGTCTGACTAGAAAGAAGCTGGTAATATGATTAAATCAGATGCTACTCTGAAAGTTGCAGCAAACTACAGTGGTTTCATTTGCTACTCGCACTTCTAACTATTGTGGGATCTGAGCAAAATCAAGTATGTGACCTAATTTTAAAGGTATGAGGTATCATCTACGGTGTTCAGAAATTATCATAATGATGGTGTGATGCTAAAATAGCATTAGGCCTAGTTTTCATTTGTCAAGATATGTATATGATACTGAAGAAGAGAAAATAAAGGGGATACTGCTCATACAAAGCTGAATATTCAAATGAATAATTACATATTTCCACATAAATATAATTTAAGTCATTAACTGAACCACATCACTGTTTAGCACCAGCTTCCCAGGCATAAAGGGATAGATTTGTTCTTTAATTTTGGGAACTTAAGTTGCATCTTAGCAGTGATGTCCCTTTGGGGAAAACTTCCTGGATCCAAAATCATTGCTGGTTAGAAAAGACTAAAAGGAAGCCAACAAACAGAACCAGCGAAGCTTGTGTTTACACATGCTTTTTCCTCATACTTTGTTTTTTCTTTCTTCCCCCAAACCAGAGAGAAGGTGTCTAACAATGTCTCTTTCTCTCCCTTTGTCATCCACCACACCCTGCTGCTTCCCCCTTTTGGTGTTTTCTGTCCTTGCCTACCACCATGGCACTCCATTATGTTCTCTGTCCTTTCTTGTTCTTGCTCTTTTTCTACCCCATTACTTCTGTAACGGTCTTCAAAAGCACTCTGCAGTTTTTCCCTCTATAACTAGTTAGGCAAAGTTAAATCAGAGGAATGAGAACCTTCTAGCAATAGTTGTAATGCCTTAAAGAATTAAAAAATGAGAAAAGTCAATCACTTTTTCCTTAGTATTTATAATGACAGAACAGCTCCAGCTAACAATGAAATGAGAAAAATATTTCTCTCTCAGGCTGGGGTTCAATCTAGGCCTGTAGTGCCAGTAGAAATCCAGTATGTTCGGTCTTATAACTGTTCTCCCTTCTCTCCCCTAAGCAGCAAATGAACTCCATCCCTGAACTGCTATATGTGAGAAATCTGAGGTATCTGAGGAAGAAAAGGGGAAGCAGAATTGAGATTAAATATTTTCAGTATATATATGACTCCCGCTCCTTTCCTGAACTTGCCTCAAATCTTTACCAAATGTCCTCATAAAATGTTGCTATACTATTTCTGGAAAGATTGAGTTGTACTTTTTTTTTTTTTTTTTGGTATATATTAATGAGGGCTTTCTGAATGCTGAAGTCTGCCATTTGTGCTGAGCTTTTGAATAGGTTCATCAGTGTTTTGAGAAGCCTGAAATGGTCTGATTATGGTGATTTGACTTGGGTTCCACAGTAAAATCTCCAGGGTAGCATAGGGAACAGAGAGCCTTAACAGTATTCAGATAAAGTTAACGCACTTCTCATCAGTATATTTATGACAGATGGACAATGAATTGCGTGTTATATATTGCCTTACATAAGCAATAGACAAAATCATTGTCTGTCTGTCAAAGCAGTCTATTGTATTTCCTGTCAGCTTGTGAATGTCTTGGATGACCTCAATGACTAAAAATCAAAGCTAGGCCACTCAAATAGCATTCAGTCATTGTATTGCATTGATTTCTTCTTTCCCCCTCAGATAAGCAAGAAAGGGAAAGGAACATTTCTCAGCAGTTGTAGTTACTGGCAGAGCATTGTAACAATGTGTTGGAAATCTCTAAGAATAGTGAGTCAATGGAGCCAGAGTATCAATGATGCGACTATCTGTGGCCTCTTTTGTTCCCAGTGCTCCCACCATTGCTGGTATCCACTCCCACTCACTGAAGAAAATCCTGGCCTTTTCTCAATCTGCATTGTTTGGCTGCTAGAAAATCAAATAGTAATTTTGATGGTTTTATTTCTAAAGTGTAGTGTTCAGATGAACTGGCAGTTGCTGTGAATGAAAAAATTGACGCTTGTGTTAATACCATTGTTTCAAAGTTTCGAGTCCTTATATGGGAAAAATCCTCCATCTTTCTCTGTGTCTAACAGTGGAAGATTCTTTCTCCCTTCCCCAGGTTTTCTGTGGAGAATGGCTTACATTGTAAAAATGTTTTCATATAGTTACATATATACTGTATGTGTTGGAAACTTAGTTCATATAAAATCCTCTTTGTGTTTGTCAGCCCACCTTATTAAAATCTATTGCTTATGTACTAATACTGCTGTTTACTTTCAGAATAGCCTTTATAATATACTAGTGCTTTTTTTTTTGTTTGTTTGTTTGCTTGTGTTTGTTTTTGTTTTTGTTTTTCTTCCTGTTGTCATTTTTTACTTAATATGTTAGGTGGTATTTGGGGAGAGGTTTGTTTTGCGAAAAGTAAGTGTAGCTTTACTAAGAGATGACAACATAATTTTGGTGGAAAATAAAAGATAATTTCATTTGAGTAGTGAGTTGCAAACATGAAATGATTCATTAAGCATCTAGGAATGTTTTCTAGTATCCACTGTCCATTAATAATAGCACCTTTGTTCTGTTGAATCCTCATTGCATGTTCCTAAGCATTCTTCAGTGTACTACTTGTCTCTATTAGCCTTGTCACCTGATTACATCTTAAAAATGGCCTTTGTGAGATGATTAGCTCCATTAATATTGCACTTTCTTTCCTAGCTATAATTTTCTGTGAACTCTAGTCTGGAATAATACTTTTAAAGTCAAATGTGCAGTTAACTAATTCAAGAGATTTGTATTTGCAGTTGCAAAGCTGGATGCTTATCGTACCAGAAATACATCAGAACCATAATATCAATTTGTGGATGAGTTCTAGTTAAAATAAGGTCTGTACAGTAGTAATAGATAATAGTGCATGAAAATCAGATAAATCTCAGAGGTCAGTACCTTTATTTTTCCTGACATTACAGAAGGCTTTCTATAGACCTCAGCAGGCTTGTTATCTGAGTTTATAACCTGCAGAAAGGAGGTCAAGCCTGTTCCCTCCCAGTCAACACCCAAAATTTTGAGAAAACTATATTTTTGCTCTGGGAAGCAAGAGCAGGATTCCTGCAATAAGGGTATTCAGGATCTATGCAGTGTTCTGTGTTTAGACTTATCTGAAGATTTACCTGCTATTCTGTAATTCTTCTAGCTTGAAAGAAAGTAAGTAAACATAGCATATCACCCTGGAGCAGCTGAAGGAGTTACCTACCTGGCCCCTTGATTATTCTTATTGCCTCACAGTAAAAACACCTGCAAGGGCATTCTTCGGGTGGTTGCTAAAGGATCTGTTATATGGCACAGGACCACGAAAGTATCAGCTGAGTGTTCTTGGCACGTCTCTACAGCATCCAGACAAATGTCATTTAGCTTCCACATTCAGTATTCAATCCATAAATCTGGGTTAGGAGAACATCTTTTTTTTTTTTTGGGGGGGGGGGGGGGGAAATAAATGTCTTGTTGTGGGGAAATCATGCAGAGCACTAACAAAATATTCACTATTTTTTAGGTTAGGAGGCTGCCACTAACAAATTACTGTGCTGTAAAATTGTCAGAGCAAGCATCTAGACACAAAAGCGCTTAAAATTATCTCTATATAAAAATAACAGCAACGGAAGAGATTTGTGTTTGTGAAGGTAGCAGAGCATTGCCTGAACTTTGAAAAAGTTTCAAACGTTCATATTTGGGGTTTAGCTCTCTTTTTCCTCCCTTTTATTATTATTATTATTATTATTATTATTATTATTATTATTATTATTATTATTATTATTATTTATTTATTATTATTATTACCTCAATGGACATGAATTAGTTGATGGTTAGCAGTTCAGTCTCTGGCATAGATCTTTGTAGAAAAATGAAAAACAAAACAAACTCGTGCTGTTACTGTATACAATATAGTATACTGGGGTGGAAATGGAAAAGGTTGGATACAAGATGTCAGGTAGGCATTTTTGACTCTTCTTTTCCCTGCTAAATACCACATGTTCTTCTACCTTATTTTAAGGTTGCATCTGGTGTTTTTTATTCGATATATAGATAGCTATTTCTATTTAATCATATCTACTTCGTTTTATATGAAGTTGCTGAAGAAGGCTGTAATACAATATCAGGTTGAATATGTATATTTCACCAACAAAACACATCTTCCATCTCTTATCTTCTGCCTATGTCACATGGCTGGAAGAAGTCAAAATTTCTACAGTAAACAGTTTACTTACAAAGATGGAAGTGATGTTGTGGGGAAAAGTAAAACTTTATCAGCTTCAGCATCATTAATTACCAAAATCATGGATCTCTTACACATCTTGTTTCTTACAAAGCAACCAGCGTATGTATATAATGCCGATGTATATATATTTATATATAATAGCCATCTTTTATGAAATATTTTCAATAATACATCATAAATCTTTTCTCTCATGATCTTCTGATAGCAATTAGAATCTGCTCCACCTTGCATGCAGAAATTTTTTCATAATGGAATAGCAGTCTTAGTATTATTTTTCTCATGAGTATGTTATACAGCTGAGAAAGGAAAACATTCTTGTGAAAAGGCACTTTTGAAGTCTGAAGTGAGGTTTTAAGAACAAAAGATATATTTGTATCATAAAGATTTGCCTTGAATTGTCTCCTTGGAGGGTGGAGGGAGAGAAAGCTAAGTGCATTATTAATGCTGTGCATATCTCATATAGCTCGTCCATACCTGCCTTTCAAATTCAGTTGAATACATTAACATTATTATTTGCTGAACATTTCAGATGGGAGCTTAATATCCCTTTTTATTTAAGAAATGTAGATAACTTTACTGCAAACCAAAAGACGGTGAGCTTTGTTTTAGTATAAGCATTCTGCAGCCTTTTCTACATATGCCCTTTACTTCTAATTTGGTTTGACATTGCCATAAAAAGAGGCCTGCTTTTTTGTTTTATTTCAGAGATGATGTCTTATAGATCTTTTAAGCAAATGCTTATTAGGTTTTAAGATGAAGGCATCTTTTTTTTTTCTACATAAAATACATCAGAATTCTACCTATGTGTGTGTCGACTTCCATTCTGCATCACAACTGTACTCATGGTTTAGATATCAACAGAATCAAGGTCTGAGTTCATCATCTCCCTCCACAATTTATATAATGTATATTTTAATTAAAGAATTAAGAGTGAGCTTCATGTATAGTTGCATAAATGTGTGTTTGGTTGTTTTTTCTTCTTCCATTGGAGGGGAAAATATTTAATAAAGCATAACAAGTAAATAACTGAAGGCAGAAAAGTTAAGGGATGTCAGGGGCTTTCATTGTGGTCCAGAAGACCACTTCACCAGGGAATATGAACTAAGCATATAAACTTGCTATTTTAAGTACTTGCTATTTAAGTTCAGTAGAATAATTTCCTGGTGCCACAGACACTGGGTAGCATGTTTTATTACAATTTGGAAAGGATATGACAGGTCCTACTGCAACATGTTACCTTCCAGCAGAAAAGATACCATAGATTGGGTGAGAGGAGACAGGGATATACATCTCAGAACCAAACTATGACTATAAGGGGCCTGTAGGCTTTTAAAAGTATATTGATGCAAATGTAAAGGAAGAATACAACCAAACAGGTGCCCCAAATTTGTCTGAATTATTATTAGTAACATTACTACAAGTCAAGACTGAAACTTTAATCTGTAATAGTGTAATATTTTGTTGAATAATTCTAATCAGTGCTTTATTTTTCTCTGGCAGATGAACGGGAAGATGTTCAAAAGAAAACATTCACAAAATGGATAAATGCACAGTTTGCTAAGGTAATTAATTTATTCTTATTATTTAGAAATCAAAATATATTTAGTGTATTTTTCAAAAAAGAAAAAAATATATTCTTCCATGGAAGCTTATTTTTCAGTATAACAATAAGTTGCAGGTATTACTGAGCTCCACTGACTGATTTATTAGAAACAATGTTCAAGTTTTATTACCTTGATTTCAGTTGGAATTGAAATGTAAGAAGCCATCATCTCCTCAAACAGCTGTCTGCCCAGATTTACTTTGCCTTTTCTCAAACTAGTTATACAGATATCTTACTGTTTCTTGGACTCCTTTGTTATATTCTTAATATACAAAGGCGTTTATTCTATTGGGCCTGTCTTTTCTTGTTTCTAGTTGCAATCACAAATTTAACAAAACTATATGAGTTGGGAAGGAGCAAGGTCAAAGATAAGAGGTGTGATTAAGTCAGCAAATAATGGAAGTTGATTGTAATATGTTTTGAAATAGCTACTTCTTGTGAACTCTTATAGAATGGTAAAGATCTAGAAAAAAAAAAAAAAAAGAACAAATAACTACTTAATGAAGAGTTCTCTACCCCTCAGTAGTATATAATAATTCTATCTTTAATAACAGGTAAAAATGAGCTCAAGCTATTAATTTGATTAAACATTTTTGAAGTTTGTGGCAGATAATTACTAAACTGTATTTGCCAGTAATAAAATAAATCAACCCTGTAATCTGTAATTTTATCTGCTAGGGAATAATTGGTGATAGAGAATAATGAAATAGTAGCTGTGGTATATTTTGCGTTTAGTCTAGCTTTTGATTATGTCCCATCTGATTCTTCTCATTAAAAAAGAGTAGTAAGATAACCACCATAATGCTGAAAAACATGCTCAACAGTGATGCAGTCAAACAGGGAGTCCCATATGACTTTTCCATGGTCTGGAGCATTTCCTAATAGTGACTCAAGTGATTTAGACAGCACACATTTGTGTTCAGCATCTTTACATCAGAGATATCTAACAGTTGGGAGGAAAGGATTAGGATGAAATACAGTTCTGAAGAAATAGTCTCAATCGATTGATGAATTATGAGACAAATGTGAAGTATTGTATGTAGGACAGAAGTAAAATGTATGCAAAGGGAAAGGGAAATAACTGTGCTGACAATAATAAAGCAGAGAAAAGCTCTGGGAAGTGCAGTGAATCACAAACAAAATGAGTCACCAACATGGTACTATTGCAAAAAGGAGGGGGGGAAAAAAAGCAAATTTATTATGGCTGTGATAATGGAAGTGCTTGACAGAGGGTGAGAGTTGTAATTATTTTATTTTACTTGGCAAGAGTGAGGCTTTAGCTTGAATAATGTATTATCTTGGTCTTCTACATACAAAGAAATAGCCCCAGCAGCAGTCATCTGATCTAAGCTAATTTAAAATGGATTGCCAGTTAAGCCTTGTTATGGTCACAGAAATTGTCACAGAAAACTAAAAGTAACTGTTGCTTCTATATCTGAAGAAAATGTGATGTTCTTTAGAATGTTACTTGCTTATAAATATCGGTTTAACAGAATAGCAAAGCTTGTAAGCACTGAGGAAATCTAGTGCAAGTCTGCAGAAGAGGGACTAGAAGTATGAAGGTTTTTAAATCTATGACCTATGAACAGATGTTGTCAGTGTTAAGACTCGACCCAGTCATCTGAATGATCTAGATGTATTTCCTCCAATTCTAGTTCAGTGGAGCATATTTTAGCTACCTTTCAGTTCAATTCTATAAATAGTATTTATAGGTATATGTGAACTTGAGTTCAAAAACATCCAACAGAAATCCTAATCTCCCTCTACTTTATTTGGACTGTGAGGAAGGTCTCCTAAACAATATGGTTCAAGCTTTACACTGCCTCATGTGTCACCTGTGTTTTGGACAGTGTCTTTCTATTTCAACAATGTATGGAGGAAAACAAAACAAAACAAACAAACAACAACAATAAAAAAACTAGAAGTTTAAATCTTGGACAAATTGATCTCATCCTACAAAATCATTATGCATAACACCAAAATAGTTTCAGAATAGTCAGTCTGAAAAGGGAAATCGCATGTGTCTGGTAAGCTTGGTAGTATCTGTTAGCTGCCTGTGTGGTATACATGCAGAAAGCATGGTTTGCTCCTCAGTACAGTCATAGACCATGCAAGTTCTATTTCTGTCTTGGATTTTCAGGACAGAAATACAAAAGACCCTGCTTGTATTGTGCTGTAATATAGACAATAGCTGTGCAGTGTCTTGGGACTGTGTTTCTCCCTCTTCTAAAGGTTGAGATGTCTTGGGATATGTAGTCTTCAGGACATCAATGTGAAATTTCACTTCATGTGAAATCTACAGCTTATACCCCCTTCTGGTATTGTTTTCAGTTAATAGTTTAATCCTGGTTAACAACTTCGTATCATTGTTAGCTTTGTAGAAGTACAATTGTAGAATTGGTTTACATTCAATTCCATGTGGTTGTAGAGGTGCTCTCTTAAGAAAATTGACCTAAGGGGTCTGAATTAAGACAGAAGAATATATCGTGTCACTCATTTCTCTCATCTTTGGAAAGTGTAATTCAGATCATTAATCAACTGTAAGTTATTTAGGGTTGAATGAAATTGTTTTTAATTTTCCCCAGCCTACTGTTTTTTAAAACAAGCAAACAAACAAAAACTACTTATGGAGTCAAAGTAAAAACATAGTTGTGAATGCTCTAGATCTTAATTTGTGTTGGATCTGCACCGCACTACCCCAAAGATTGTATTCCTTTCCTGGAAACTTAGTCTATAGATTAGTAGTTTATAGACTGCTAGTGCCTCTCTATGCTTATTCTTTCACTAAGCTTTGAAATGTTTTATGTTTTATGTTTGCAAGCCATTTTCACTAATGTAAATGAAAATGGTGTTTCTAATATGAGGAATAGTAAATTGTTGAAAAATAATTTTTCAGTATATGTCATTAGCATAACCTAAGAACCCATGTATATTTACATGGGGGAAAAACAAACAAACAAA
Organism: Anas platyrhynchos; assembly: GCF_047663525.1. Classification (NCBI taxonomy): domain Eukaryota; kingdom Metazoa; phylum Chordata; class Aves; order Anseriformes; family Anatidae; genus Anas; species Anas platyrhynchos. The sequence goes on along the minus strand of NC_092587.1, from coordinate 120,250,137 downwards.
CAAAAACACAAACCACCACACTTGTTCAAATCATAGGCCTGGAGGGAAGTAGTAGTTCTTTTTCTGGCCATGCATGCAGTGACCCTGTGGTTGGAACATGTGTATCTACTTCAGACTCAGAAGCCCTCAGTTCAGCTATGAACTTGTAGCTAAGGAATCCAGTCTGTAAAATGAGATCTGTAAAATCTTTCAACCACATCTTTTTAGTTTTTTGCCCATGATGTGCAGACCCTAAAAACCTCTGAAAAGTCCATGAAAGAGTACCTAGGAAAAGGTAGCAGAACTGTCAGCAAGATTACAATTGCTGTGGGTGAAGCCATGACTCTTCTCATACTTCTGTTTGCTTGTTGAGTGGGGTGCTCTAAAATAAAAAACTGGAAAGAATTACAGGTCTCCCTTTAACAGCTTTGGAAAAGAGTAGGTTGTTCTCTAATGCTTACTCCTTTTACTAGCCAGAAATTGGATTATATAGAAAATCTGTGCATTAAAGATTGCAATATGTGACTCATCTAAATAAGCAACTCATCAGTGTTTCAATAAGACAAGCCAAAAGTTGGCTTTTAATGTTCATGAGACAAAACACTTAGTAACTCAAAACTATAGGAGAAATTGAAGAATGTAATCCAAGAGACCTTTGTATTTTCCTTGTTCTAACTGTAGATTTAACATGATTTTATTTAGTGATACCTTCTTGATTTATGATCTAAATGGCATTGAGTAGCTTGAAACTCAAAGCAACTTTAAACATGTGAAACATATTACTTTAATATTTTATTCACAATTAGATTATCTTTGTCCTCAAAAGAATATTAATTCTAAAGTAATGAGGTTCTGCAGGGTTTACATAAGGGTAGTGCAGGAACATATTGTAACATAGTTTTTAATAATAGAACTATAATTAGAACTTTCATAAAATATATTTCAAGTCCTGGATACTATAGCTTTTGCTTAGATTGCAAACTTTTAAAATTTGAAATAATGAAAGTGAAACACAGAATCTTAACTATGTTTTTTGGGAGAATGCTAAAATGTCAGGAGCCTTCAAATGTAGCAGCTGTCTGATGGAACTCTGAAACATGCACAACTGTTATTGTAACAATGCCTCTACCATATTTTGGTAGAGGCTTGTGTGGCCTTGCTGGTTAAACATTTTTAGTTGTTCATTGCATAATGGCATTATTTGCGTAGGCAAATACAAAGCATTCCTGAAGATAGAAATGTTCTTTACTTTCATGTAGGAAAGAGTCTATAAATAACAAAATTCCAGGACCAAAACCAAAAACAAACAAAAAGACACAGAAAAGGAAATATATAAATATGTAATATAACTATATGTTAAATAAATAAATATATGTTAAATAAATAAATACCAATAATTTATTTTGTTCCCTCACTATGGAAAAGGTGTTTCAAAGTACTGAAAATTTTAATAACAGCAATAAAAAGATCTGTTTTCAGTACAGACATGACAATCAGCTAAACAAGGTCAATTTTGGTAGCTTCAATTTATGTTATACTCTTATGGATAACTAGAGTTTTTTTAAACTTATTTTCAACGGCTTAACCTGTAAGTGGATTTCATAAAAGGATGGTAGCTTGTGAATGGTTTTCAACATTTTAAGCTGCAGTATCAAAAAACAGATGTTCATAAAATCACTTGTAAATTCAGAAGTTTAACTATGTTGTCCACATTTCTGCTAGAAAATGGTAGAAAATTCCACTACATAAGGGAGGCATTATATATGACAGTGCATTTTTTTCATGCAAACACTGGAATAATTAATATTCAATGAGGTAGAGTCAAAAATCAGAGAATAATAGATTTTTAGGGAGAAAAAATGAAGTAGTGTTTGATAATTTCTGTACCTCATGTTTTGGTTACCCACTGTTGTTACTGAACAAGGTAGAATATGAAAATAAATTTAAAGATACCCTATATTTCATTACTGAGCTTCAAGGAAAAACAAGACTCTTCAGTAAGTAATCATTGTGGTGTAAAACTGAAATTATGAAAAATGGCATCTTTTTATAAGCAGATGGATATACTGGGGGGGGGGGGGGGGGGTGAAGGTGTGGTTTGTGTGGTGACTGTGGAATTCGATTCCCATTATTGTAGTAATTGTGTGAAGAAACATAATAAAGACATAGCCTGTGCCAAAGATGGCCAGGTTGACAGCCTGATTTAAGACACAGGTGGCTAGCAGAGTAACACTCAGTAAAAAAAAAAAAAATATGCTTTTTGCTCATTAAGTTGTTTGAATATTAGCTAGATGGTTTATGCAGGGGTAGCACAAACTGAGAAGGGTAATCAATGTTAGTCAAACCACATAGCAGTCAAAATACTCTCCTAATTACCCAATGTTCATATGTGGATTATATGATATGAGGTAAGGGTCAGTCGCAGTTCTTCCTCTGCTCTTGAGTTCATGGACAACCTGAAGTTATTCAAGACTCCTGTTCACTCAAGTGGTTTCTTGAGATTGTAGCTTAAATGCCCTCTACATATCACATAATGAAAATGACTGGCACAAATCAAATGTTTACTGACTTTTTGAGGAAGTATGTCAAATATTTAAGGTACAGAGAGACTGAACTTCTGTTATTCTGACATCTGATAGAGAAATTTGCACTGCTGTTTTTTCTTACACACCTGCCCAGTTTTCTTTGTTATCATTCCAAATGACATCAAATTAAAACAAATAAAAAAAGACACTTGTGACAAAGTGAACTCAAAGAGATGCAGGGTTGGAAGCAGTCTGTTGAAGAAGAGAATAGAGTAGTCTGGTGGGAAAGAGCATAGTTTCATCTGTAATTTATGTGAAAATATGTTAGCCACTGTGGCTAATCTACTCCAAACTTCAGTTTAAATTCATCACCTAAGCCACATTTTTGGACTACAATTAATAATCATGAAAAGAAGCTGGAAGGGTGCTGCAATGAATAACAAACAAAAACAAAAACAATCAAACAAACAAAAAAGAGGTTTAGAAGGTTCACTGCTTATCCTGTGTAAACTGCTATCTTGATGATTAACCTGTAGGTCAAATGAAGACAGCTGCTTCAATGGGTGAGTTAGCAGTAGGAAAATTAAAATTAAATCTTTTATTTAGGGGTTCATATTGGTGTGCTCAAGCTTCACTGATATCTATTGGCACGTTGTATTTTCTAGAAGCAGAACAATAGTCACATATGCACTTCTAAGAGGGGACTGGGAAAGAAGATCCATAATTTTCATATATAAGAGTAATCATTAGGGTATGCAGGTGGTGTTGGATTTCAGTTTTTAGAATTGATTTCTAACTAGTACATCACCATTGCCTTTGCAGCATGAACTTCAATATCATTGTAGAGAATTTCTGAAAAGTTAATTCAGAGTGCTGTGGTTCTCTAGCGATTTACAAGCATTTATTTCCCACACAAAAGCCTATCGGAGAAAGAGAGTGAATAAAACTTTCCTAGCTCCATTTTGCCATGTATTAGCCTGCAGTCATTCCCAGCCAAAAACATTTGCATCTAGCTAATTATTTATACAGTGTGTTGAACCACTAGTTCACTGCATTATATATATTATATATCTATATATATCTACACTGCAGTGTAGATGTCCCCTCAATCTGCCTAATTCATCCAGCCTTTGAAAGTTGCTCAGCTAAATCACAGAAACCAGAGTAAGCTCTTCCCACATTGCCTGATACTCTGTTCACGCAGAATTAAAAGAGTCAGGAGGTATCTGAACACTCTGTATTTACTTACTTACATATTTTAACAAATGCAAACTAGTCTCAATTCCATTCATTCTCAATTGCAAAATTAAAAAAAGGCTTGCTCTTTTAAGTTGAGGTAAAAGTCTTATTGAGAAATGTTGTGTTTCTCAAGTCACGAAGTAGAATGTATTTTAATTTTACTGCATATTCATAATATGGATTGCTTTAAAAGCTTTTGGGTTTGTGCTCGTATCCATTTCCTGATTTGGGTCGGTAGTGTTATGCTGAATTTCACCAATAAACAAAGTTGTGCTCTATTCAACAAAGGAGCACAGATTTGGAGATGTCAAGGAATATTGGATATCCCATGTAAGATAAATTCAGGCATCATTTTATATATTCACCTGTTATTAATCAAAAATTCCAGGACAAACAAAGATGGACTATTAGTAAAACCCTGACATTGCATCTGTGGTGAAACCCTGATCAAATCTTTAATGGCAGCATACTAAAAGTGGATACTGTAGATGTCAGCTGAATCATAAACTAAGCATTGGTAATACCTGCAGAAAACTGTCAGAAAATCATACAGATTTAAAATTGCATCATGTCTGTAGTAAATCCAGAAAACTTACAATTCATATTATTTGTTATTGGTAAGACAGAAAGATTGATATTCATCTATCCCAAATACCTAATTAGTCTGTTCAGTTTTGTTCTCTGTTGACAGCCTTTTAAGATGCTTCTCACGGTGAAGGTGATGAGTAAGAGTAGTTTACTAAGGTGGGATCCAAATGACTTTCCTCTTCTACATTGTGGCAAATAACCAGAACTCTCATTGAAGATTAATAGTGCTTAACTTTGCTTTTCAGCTCTGCATGATCAACACTACCCTTGGGATACATACTGTTATAAAATACCAGGCTTCCTTATGCCAATAATCTTTTTATAATACGTCTTGCAAGAGCACACGAAAGGTCCATCATGTCTATTCTGTGTTATTAAAGCAATAGCTTTTCATCTTTTTTCGAAGCTAAATGTTGTTCAAACCCAGTATAGAAAGCAGATTTGCATTGTGAAGTGTTAAATTATTTTCCTTTTTTTGGATGTCTGCAGAATACACAAGTGTCAGGCAAAGCACAGGCTCAGAATTATTTGCTATTTTTTATAGTAAACTTCCTGTTAGGTGCCCAATGTAGAGGCTTGGATGCTGTCAGGGAATAAAATACAGGATGAATCCCTTTGCGTTTACTCTGAAAGCAAGGAACACAAGAAATTGCTTGGTGTCTCAATGCAACATGACAAAAACAAAGCACTGTTTAAGAGGGAGGTCTTCTCTATTTCAACATCAGAAGTGCAAGCTGCATGACCCACTGCAGCAGTCACTCAGCTGGAGATGCCTTTAAAACTGTCAGTACCAGTCCCTTTCACTGAAAACCCAGAAGGTACAAAAATGTATTTGGTTATGCTTCAAAGGCTCAACAACAGATATTTGAAGTAAACAAAAGACTAATGGGACTCTCTGTATTGTTCATGGTTGTGTTTTCTTATTTTTAAAAAGCTGGTGTTCAAACAATGGAGGTGTTGCTACGTGTGTGGGAAGGGATGGGGTTCTCAAACGTTTTTCTACTGTAAGTAACATTCTCCCTTTTCCAGGAGAACCTTTGCTTGCTTTTTTTCCCCAAAACGTCTAAATGACCACAATTAAACAAGACAGCTCTTGGAGAGCAGATTCTTTTCACTTTGATGAGAAGTGAAACTTTTCCTTCCACTCTATTATCTGCGGGTCTTTCGGCAGGCTCAGGGAGCGTGGTTACTCGCCGTGTCTCTCAGCGGACCCTTTGCTTGCAAGCTCGGAGCAGCTCTGCTCCCTTGACTGCACAAGCAGGGACATGTTTTCTCTCCTTTCCCTTCACATGCTTAAATTCAAAACTAGTTACAGTTTAGGAGCAGCTCTTCCTTATGGAGTGTGGGGTCTGTCTCCACCAGAGCTTTATGTCCACTTCAGAGACTGACCCTGGTGGTGGCCATGCGAGCTCCAGGCAGGGCACCACGACCACCCTGTGCTTCTGGACAGCAGCCCGAAGTGGGGAAATCTCCAGCAGTTAGAAAGCATTAGAGCTGTCACTGCTACAGCCTAGCCACTGTAAAAATGTAAAAATGTAAAAAATGTAAAAATGATGTAATATTCTTGGTATCTTTTATTTGCACATATAAAGGTTGTGTTTCTTTTTGGAATCAAATTTTAAGGCTTCAAATATGTTTTCCACTGTAGGTGACTTCCCTTCCACAAAACACATGAAAGCAAATTATCTTAAACAATAAGCATTTGCCTGACCACACATTTTCACCATTAGAAACGTCTGAATGAATACAGACTACATATTAAACATTTCTAGAATAATGTAGTATGCCTGACATTTAATTTGAAACTTCAGAGATTAGTGGAATTAGGAAGCTTGACTAAAATATATACACTTCTATTATGTTAAAATCTTTTGTTTTTGCATTCTTGTTTTTGTAGCCATTCTTGCAGAATAACAAAGGTTCCCTCAGATGCATCAAACATGCCAAAGCAAGTAAAGCAATCACTACTGTTAGCAATAGAGGGCACTGGACTTTCATTTCTAATATATCTTACTGGAGAAGAAAATACTCAAGTTAAATCCACTGTTTTCCTGCTCAGATCTGAACTTGCACCTCATAGTCTGTTATTCAAATCCTCATATATTTTTACTGCACTTACTCTAAGTCAAAAGTATTCATCTAAATAAAACTAAATAGAAAGTTGTTCTCTTGAAGTTATTGTGTAAGTATCTTGGGGTGGGAGGAGCAAGCTAAATATAGCACTACAATATTGGTCTCAGTGGTGCGTATGTCTTGCTTGCAAATTTGTAAACATTTACAAATTTGCATGATTGTTGCTGGCAGTAGACATCATCATTTCCGTGCTCAGAATTCATTACCATTACATCTAATCATCTTCAAACTCCAAAGCAAAACTCTTCATACAGGCAAATAAGGCTTTAGTGAATTTATACTCATGCTGAAAGTTCAAAAATAAAAATATGAGAAAACAACATTTTGTTTGAAATCACTTACTTTATATTATGTAAATACATGGAAGCTCAAGCAAATCATACAAACCATTCCTCCTATCTGCAAAACATGCATCACATTCAATGGAGAGGGGAAAAGAGAAGGTGCAAGCACGTACACTTAGGAGGGGGACACCTATCCAGCATACCTCCCTGTCTCAGTGTCACGGCATGCTAGTCAGTGAGGCCGAAAGTCAGGGGTTAGTTTGACAACTACCAGCCCTGCTGCGTGCTGTAGCCCCCAGGTGGGACCTCTGGTGAGCCATTGCCCTCCCTGCTGCTGTATATCATTCTTAAAACTTCTGCCTGAGGTCCCAAGTCTATCTTGTGTCTCTCAGCCAGTCTCACTTCTTTCAAGGGGCTGGCTTTGAAATCAGGAAGTTTGGCCACTCCTCCTATGTTTGTACACATTAAATATTTTTCAATAAGAATGTCTTAAAAAAACTCCCCAAACCTCAAAATACTCAGTTTTAGACAGACTGCATTCATGTTATAGAGTGCATTTTTGGATTGTGATGTTTCAATGCTGGTGGTGATTAGATGGTTCTCAGTTCTGTAGGTACTTATATTTTTGTGTATTGCTTTCTTTATTATGCTTTGAATACCTGTGTTGTGCACAAATAATTTTTATACCTTCAAAGGATATACTGATGGACATGATTTTATACCTTCATCAAACTCAACTTTTACTGTGGTTAATTTCTTTATACCACTTGCCTATATTTTAGGTCCTACTGTGGCATGAAAACATAGAAGATGATACTATAAAAGATGTTCCTATGGTAGAAGGACATTATTAGAAATAATAATGTTATTTGTACATAGTTGCAAATAATTTTATTTGCACAAGACCGTGTATATTTATTTTTACATCTCAAGGTGCTCAGTCAGATCTTGGTGGTGTTTCCAGCCCAGCACCTCAAGACTATGTGTAACTGTTATAGCTGCTTTACTCTGTTCTTTCTCTGATCATATATATGTATGGGCCCTTTTCAAAGGGAAAGACTGTGACCTTGATCAGTCTTTCTGTGCAAGTGATTTCTCAGCAGCAGTGGTAAAATTGATGCAGGTGCCCTATTAAGTCTTTGCTTAGAGAATTAGGCATTTAAAAAAAAATCTTTTTTTTTTTTTTCCCAGCTCTGGAAAGGTTACCTGATTTGTAAATCTTTTTTTTCTTGTTTCAGTATCCCAGTCCAATTAAATATTGATATTCACATGACTGACTTTGCTAATACTTTCAATTTTTTCAAAGATGTACATGACAGGTGTTATTACACAGAATAGCCATTTTTCTTTTCTATTCTCTTTTCATAGTGTGTTTGATTGATTTGCCAGTTTAAACCCATCACATTTACTTCCTTGTAATAGTGGCAGGCACACACAGCTAAGTTAAAAATAGGATACTTTTAGTGTCCTCAAGTACTTAGCATTGGTTCTATTGAAATTAAGTGTTTAGAGAAGACATTCGGAAATCATCTTAAAAAATATAAAATATCTTTATATAAGGTTGTCAGATGTGGCTTTTTACCATTGCATATGCTTTTGAATAATGAAACAGCTTTCAATAAATTTCTTCTAGTATTTTTGCATAAGGGAAAGACCAGTACATCTCTTTTTTGATATGTTGTGATCTTTAAGCTTCAGCTTAGAAGCAAGTTGACCAGTGCCATAATTATTGATATATTATTATTGATATAGAATAAATGAGTGTTTGTATTCTTACCTGTGTCTTTTCCATATAAATACTAAATATTACTCTTATATACTGTATTAAAAGCTATATTTAGGTCTGATAAGAGTTAGGAGTAAATGTTGCATCTCCTTGAGGCAGTTAAAAATAAAAAGACATTCTTCATAAAGTGAAAATTGTATCTAGATAAGTAAAACAGAAAAAGACTGTCTCTGGAAAGTTGCAGTTAATAATAGAGTTTAAAATGAGATTTTTTTTTAATGCTTCATTACTATTTTTTGGGGAAAACTTTTATGCTAAGAACTTAAAAATTAATAAAACCAGCATTTTCTAATACCTCACTTGCAGGAAACATGCCGGGGAGTCAATAGCAGGCTACAAGATGATCAGCCTTTTTCAGTCATGCACACATGAATCATACTGACTTATGAAGGAGCTGGGCTTGTTCAGCCTGGAGAAGAGGAGGCTCAGGGGCGACCTTATCACTCTCTACAGATACCTTAAAGGAGGCTGTAGTGAGGTGGGGGTTGGTCTGTTCTCCCATGTGCCTGGTGACAGGACGAGGGGGAATGGGCTAAAGTTGTGCCAGGGGAGTTTTAGGTTAGATGTTAGGAAGAACTTCTTTACTGAAAGGGTTGTGAGGCACTGGAACAGGCTGCCCAGGGAGGTGGTGGAGTCACCATCCCTGGAAGTCTTCAAAAGACGTTTAGATGTAGAGCTTAGGGATATGGTTTAGTGGGGACTGTTAGTGTTAGGTTAGAGGTTGGACTCGATGATCTTGAGGTCTCTTCCAACCTAGAAATTCTGTGATTCTGTGATTTGTGTAACTGACCACACAACCCACCACCTTTTAAGCCATCAGTGGCAGCTGACAATCATGGCCTCCCATGTGGCTCAGCAGGTGACAGAGTGATGGTGCCCACACTGCTGGTGGTGGTGTGTGAGTGCAGGTGATCCCAACGTGCATTCTTACCAAGTTGGACCTGGCTCCACACACATAGCTTATCACATTGGTGTCTGGCTCTACTCATGATCTCCTCTAGGTCTGCTATGGTTAGTCCTTACTTTGGTGATCTCTGGTCTCACGTGGCATCATATAGATCCCCCAGTTGGATATTTCCTCGTTCATCTTGCCATGTTTTTATTCATTTTTATTGTTTTCCATCAGGTAATATGTTAAATCACCTTAAAGGCTAACAGTTGCTTTTTATTGGTAGTGGTGGACCACTCATATGAAAGCTGTGGTTTGCATGTTTGTCTGGGGAAAAATTGAGGTGGTAAGGGAAGGTCACAGGTTAGTAGCTAAACTTTTTCTACATTTTCTTGCTCTGGGGGAGACAAGGAAGCTTCCTTCATTAGTACATTTCTTTGCACAGCATGATTCTGAGGATCTGTCTTAAGTTCAGTGGCATTAGAAGTCACTTCTAAAAGGAATAGAAGTACAAAATCGCAGCAAAGAGTGGATCCAAGGAAACGTATAAAACTAAGCCATTAATTTTGTTTGCAATCTGTGGCTTATTTAAACCTAGTAACTAAAAAATTGAGAGTGTTATTGATACTCATATGCACTTGGGGAGCTATAAACAACTATTTCTAGATGTGGCAGTAATGGTGCAAATTTAGACACATTTCACAATTGCATTAATTCTTCAAAGGAGTCAGTACTAATACATACATGCAAGTGATACAGAAAAAAAAGTGAGTATCTGTAAATATTATATTTTCCTCTTGAAAAGATGAAATGGAAAAGACCTTGTGTTTCAAAAAGCTCTTTGCTGTAAGACAGAAAACAAAGGATAGAAATGAAGTCAGCTTGCACAATGGAGAAAGGTTAGCAGTGGAGGTGCATGCAAATCTGTGTTGGGATGACAATTATCTGGTAAAGTGATATGGCAGAACTACTGATGATTCAGAATCATTCAGCTCAGACAGCAGGCCTTCTGCAAACCTTTGGTTGTTTACATGATACTGAGTGGCTAGGTGATTAAATGGCAAATGACAATCAGTACCTGTTTAAAAGAAGAAAAAAAAAAAAAAACACACACAAAAACAGATAACGCTTATGTTGTTTTTGCCTTTCTGCATATTATATATCCTAAATGATGTGTTACTACCCAGAGCAGTCTACAATTAGTCTCATATCTTGCCCTATGAAGGTCAAAAAAACTCGTTCATTTAGTTTCTAATCTTTCAAATGGTATCAGCATGAAGTGTAACTCCATCTTGAATATTCTGAACATTATAGAGTTTAGGAAATCCCTAACCATAATCTCACTGAAATTAAGGCATTATTCTGAAACAATATATGATTTAGTGCTTGTCCTATTCTTTCTTCTTCTTTTTTTTTTTTTTTTTTTTTTTTTTTTTCCTTAAGGTTTCTGTGCTGGCCACCAGCAGAGATGGATGAACTTAGAAGAGCCCTTGGTTTGCCCAAAATAGCAGTTCTTATTTTACCCACTTACAATAATTTTATGCTAATTATGCATTAGAATATTCAAGATTTTTTTTTCCCCAGGAAATGAGGATCTCTTCCCACAGTGAGATATTAATGACACTATATTTAGCATAACATCAAAATGGCCCTCCTAGGCATGGAAATAGTAATCCAAAAGCTGGAGGCTAGGCTGACTCCAGCTGTGACAGAGCATTGAACACGCCCCAACTCACTTCTGGGTGGGTGAGGAAATTCAGCATGCTGGGAGGCAGGAATGAATGCAGGGCCTGGAGTAGGCACACAACGGCCAGATGCCTTTATCTTTACATAAAGTCCAGCTACAAAGAGCCTGGCTCAGGAAGTGGTCTGTGGTTATTTATCCCCTTCACTTGGCCCAGCTCCAAGTGCAGCCCACAAGAAGGCCTGGATCATATCTTCGATTCTGTAGTCTCCCCACTCTTCTATCCACATCAAACATATTCACCTCATCACATCCTTTGGCAGAAGTTTAAGGAGAAATTCTACAATGGTAGTCTCTGTTTTGATTCAGGCTCAAACTGAGAAGGGCCACAGGACTGGAAATGGAGCTTGAGTTGATTGTGCCAGATGAAGCAGACTCCTCAAAGTTTAGACTGGTTTAGACTGGAAAGCCTAGCTGTATCTAGCAAAAGTCTGAAGTTGCGGATAGGGTGCATTATTGTCAAGAAATGGTAGAGCTGATACAGTACTAAAAATCTGGAAAATACTACTCAGAAATTTAAACAAGCCATTCCCCTGTTCTGATCACATAAGAATGATAAACAAATATTATAATGATGGAAATCTGGAAAATGAGGTTGCTGAGATTCAGGATAGAAAAAGAAAAAAAATAAATATGAGGTGTCCTTGAGCTTGCATTAAGCAGTTAATTCAGCTTTCTTTTTTATTTTTCATTCTCTAAATACTTTAGAGTTAAGCGTGGAATCCAAAATGGTCTCTACTTGCATACCAGAGCATATTCAAAATGCATTTAATATTTCCATTCAAAAGTTAGTACCAGAATATGCTTATTACATGGTTTGGAGCTCTATTGTGTAATCTTTGATTAAATATCCCCAACTATTAAATGCGTACTTAAACTTGGAGGAAGAAAAAAAAAAAGTAAACCCTCAAAGCAGAAAGTATTATCCTTACAAAAAAATGCACCAAACATTGTCTTCCCTGAGAATCTAGGATGGTGAGGTGATCACTTGGAAATTAATTTTGTCTTTTCGATTTAAAAATCCTATTCAATGTGATTTTTAAAAATTGCTTGAATATTGAACACTGTGGCTACTATGTTCTCTCTGTTACTACAGCAGATGTTTTTTTCTAACTTGCCAGGAAATAATGAAAATACACTTGAAAACCTCAACGTTTCAGGACCCTAAGTGATATTCAGTGACCTTCTACGCCATGCTAAGCTATTTGGTTAGATTTGCCCATTAGCTAAAGGGAGAAGACTAGTATTAAACAAGCTTTGTTTTTTCCCTTGTGTTTTTCTGGTTGATTGAAGATGTATTCAGTTTGTGGGCTGACAGGAAAAGTATATGGAGAAGGTCAAACAGGTTACAAGTATCTTTTAAATCTTATGTTTCTCAGTTCAGTAAGACTATGAACAAAATAATAGAAACCATGAGCCTTAATAGAAAAATGTACCCTCTTTATGTTTTTCCTTTATCTCTAAAGAAGAGAAACATATCTAATAGCTTTCTACCCCCTTTCATTTAGCTGCAATATTCTCCTCAAGTTATCTAGGTCACTTAGGCCTAGTTAGATATTTTTAGCTCATTGGTTGTCTTCTACTTCTGGTGAATTGTCCTTTTTGCGATTAAGCTTCCTGTCATGATTTTCTATTTCCTTTTTTATTTTTTTCTGGGAGGAGAAAATCAGAGGACAACACCTGACTGGGAAGAGTGGGTCTGTCTTGGTATGCAGTGCAGGTCTCCTTTGGTGTAGAAAGACAAATCATAATGAATCTGTGTGAATGTACTTTCCTTTCTAGGAATACGTCTCCTTGCTTCCCTAGATGAAAAGGCAAGTATGAACTCTGAGGAACTGATCAGGGGCACAGCAGGGAGAACTCTGAGCAGGAGTTGGTTATACCACAGGTATAACCACAGGTATACCACTGAGGCTGCATAACTGATTCATGTGCAGTTAAACCAGTTGTGAGGCTCTGTGCAGCACCACACAACTATGCCTACGTTCTCCTGCAAAAGGGCACTGCAGTGACTGCTTGTAGTTGCATATACAGTGCCAAACACAACAGGCACCTAACTTTGATTAGGCTTTATTAGGTATGACTGTAATACAAACATGGTGATATTCATGCCACCCAGCACTGAATGGGGAACTTTGGCAAAGTATTGCAGAAATTAGCAAGTTTGTCTTCCTAAAATTCCTGTATACAAACAGAGGAGAGGGATTAATGTATTACTCTGGAGGGTGGTGTAGAATTGGTTCATCTGAACGCTTATGATAACTGTGGCAATACAAGGAAATAAAAGTAGGAATCTTCTGTTGCTAACTCTCAGTGAAGAATGTATTATTTTGTAATAATCTCATTGCTTGTATTACTAATGAATATACTGGTAGCAGACTATGATCTTGTGCATTCATGCATTTGCATTTAATTGTAAATGGAAGGAATGCATAAGTAGTATAAAATTATATTTGTTTTATACAAATGTTTCACTAAATATTAGTATTTTAATTCAATATAGTATCACATGCTTCATCTAAACTGAAAAATGTCAGTCATTGCTACGTACCTTATCAACTAAATGATGGTGGGTCTTTTGGGGAAAGTAATCACAATTTAACAATGTACGCATATAAAATTTTATGCTATTTTAAAAGCTTATAATCTATTATTAAATTATACTGTGAAAATATCAGAAAAGAATGAAGGTATTGCATATGTGGTCAGCTCTGTAACTGATGCATTGGGTAGAATGTATGAACTGCATATGAAGCTCTCAAATTCTACTGTGGAAGATAGTCCATGTAATTATTAGCTTCTCCCATAATGTAGTTTAAAATGTTTTCTTTTTCTCTCTGTAGAGTCAATGAATCCAAATGGTCATAGCACAACATGGAAAGTTTTCTTTTTAAAGAAGGAAAAGTGGCATGGCTTAACATTTCATAATGTTATGGTTTGCTTTTAGGCAGACTAGTCTGTGTCAAATAATCTCAAGATGCTTGACATACTTCAAAGTACCAAAACATATTATGATCTTGCATCATAGTTACCTGATGAAAAGGAAGGCTTTCTTTATAAATGAAATATAATTACAGGGTAGAAAAAATGAAATGTAATTACAGGGTAGAAAAAGAGGTAGATTTTGCCTTTTTTTTTTTTTTTTTTTTTAGAAACAGATGAAACAGTCATATATTAAATGCATTCCTATCATCCATATTTGAATTTTCAAGAAAGTTCCTATATTAATTTATTTTACCTAAAAGGAGGATAAAAAAAAAAAAATCCATGAAGAAGGGGAAAAATAAATGAGACTGAGTATAACTTGATTACACCAAGTTTTCAGCCCTGCAACCCTGCAATCGTACTTGCTTTATACGAGTTTTTGTTTTCTAGTAGGAGTCAGAATATGTGTTTATTTGTTGGATTAGGACTTAAAAGTGCATTAAACTATTTAACATGGATTTTTCACTTGTGTTCCTTTTAGTTAGATCTCTCTAATTCTGTTCTTTCTCACATGTACAATGTTTGTCATTTTGATACTGATTTTTCCTATGATAAAACCATAGTTGAAAAATTGGAGAAGTTGAGAAGAAGCCTTGGCATTAAGCATAACCTAATGTTTTACTCTTTTGTGTGACTTTTTAGGTCTGTTTCCATTTTATAATAGATCTCAAATGATCTTTGCTTTTCTAGTACAAATCTTGCATTTGTTTTTAAATTGGCCTGGACTTTAAAATGAATCTGAGTACAGTGAATCTGAAAAGCAGAATAGTTTTTTCCACAGAAGTGGCAAATCAAAATAAATTGGTATGGCATGGAATTCTTAAGAAATTGGTTATTTGAGATATGTCTAGGGACATTGGTGTTATTTTTCTTCAAGCTCTGGGTGCCTGGTTGAGGACTATATATTCTCCACCATGTATAAAGGTGAGAGGATACTGCAGTCACCACCACAATAGCTGTGCCCCATCGACAAGGGGTGCCTAATTCTATCAAGGCAAGCTGTAATGCAGGAAAAAATGCGGCTTGGGATATCTAGTTTTAGTTAAGTTAGAGATGTTGCTTATTGTTCCTGAAATTCAATTACCTGAAATTAAATGCCAGTTATATTTTTTTCTTGATATCTAGAACTGATAGAAGAACTGAGATAGCCAGTTCTGTGTATGTACATATGTGTGCATACACACAAACTATTACTTGAGTATATAATGTAAACATTCCCCTGTTGTTATGCTTTGAGAGCCTAAAAGACACTCTAGCTAACTCCAAACTTGTTTTCAGAAAACAGACAATATGTTCACACAGTATCATTAGTAAAGACATGCATCACATCCATAAAAGCTATGTGAACTTTCATGCTGCTCTGCCTTCAGTCATAAATAGACAAAAGGTGTTCAGATGGTTGTCACCTGAGTCACAAAACTTGGTAATCCTAGCAATGGTAATACTAATGTTATTCTAGATGTATATGGCTGTACAAAGTATGGATACACTAAAACAACATCAACTGATAGAAGTTCTTGTGTAAAGCAAGACATTTTGGTCTTCGAATTATCATTTTTTTTTAAGCAGTTAGCACCAAAGTGATGAGGAAAATTGCCTCACCCACATTACTAAATAATGGACAATAAAACTATCTGCATGTAAAGATACTGACTCCTAAAATAAAATAAATAAATAAATAAATAAATACCAAGCTATAAAATTCAGTATATAAAGAAATTGACTGTCAAATCATGAGTCTCAAATTGATCTGATACATGAGTCAAAGTGTTTAATAAATTAATTTCATTTAAGTTAAACTATAAGTATTTGGGATCCACATAACATCATTTCACTTTTGTAGCTGATGATATGAGTAGCAGGTAATGATTATCACAGAAACTGGATGGGTATTGACAATAAGAAACAAAATCATAGACTGAATTCATACTGGAAAAGGTCAGCTTTCACTAACAATATTAAGATATTAAAGTGGTTGGTGTTTCTGATTTTTTCTAACGTCTTCTGACTTAATGTACAGTAATCACATATATTATTGATATATCTAAGCAATGTTCTCCATTGAAACAAAGGAAAAGTTATACAGATGAAAATGTCTTTAGGCATTTGATCCGTACTTTCAGCTCTTTCTTGTGAGTGCCTAAAGGTGGAATGAAGAAAAATAATTCTGTGCTAAGGAAGTATTTTCCCCAAATACGGTCCAGCATTTCTAGCTCAGATTTGCAGTTACAGCTGCAGATTGGTGTTATGACGTTTTGATACAGGAAAGAATGTCACTGATTGTATTTAATTTAAGCTTTGCAAGCTTTTTTTTTTGTTTTTTTTTTTTTTTTTTTTTTGATCTTCCCCCCCAAAAAAATATTATCATCATCTTCTTATTGGCAACAAAAAGTGGGTTGCCATTGTGCTTACTGCTGTATATTCTTCTGCCTACTTGAACCTCAAACCTGAAGACAACACCGCACATGTTGTTCCTTGTTCATATGTAAACTTCACCTTTATGAAGCAAAGTACTGTTAATAAAACAGTGCTGTTTCAGGATCCAGTGTTTCTGTAAAACACACACAGAAAATGGAGGTGAGTGAGGCGCCACTAATGACCCAAGCCTGTGCAATGACAGAACATCAGAGAGGTCTAAGACTCCTAGAGAACCCTAGCAGGAGATCTGTTTTGGTTTGTCTTTCTTTGAGATGGAAGAGTTTTGGTAGATGAAATGTTATTTTATGTTCAGAGGAAGACAAGGAAGTCAGATATCTGTTTCTGCCAGTTATAGAAACAGTCAATATTCCTGTCCCGACAGCATAGTAATTAGAACAAGACATAATACAGGATCAGAATAAAAGCATGAAAGCAGTGAGAGGTGATATCAGTAACTTCAATAAAACCACAAAGTTGAAAAAATTGCACTCTTGTGCAAAATTATGTTTTTTCTTGAAGCCTCTATGTATTTTTTTAGTGGATCCCCTTTCTGACTGCATCAACTATAAACTGCAGGTCTTTGTTCCCAAAGCTCTTTACAGCTCCACTTTGCCTTACCTGACCTCTAAATAACAGCAGTGAACTCCTGCCTATCAGATTTTACTACCCACTTGTTAATTTTCTAGTTTCTCTCTGTTCTGTTGGTTTTTGTTGTTCTTGTTGGGGTGTGTGTATGTGTGTGTTTGTGTCCCTTTTTTTTCCTCAGAAAAGCTCCACATTTATTTCTAGAAGTGTACTTGATTATTTCTTAAATAACTTCTTAAGAACATCTTTAAGTGTTCAGGCATTTGAGGTTTTTGTTTGTTTTTCTTTTAACATATTTTTTCAGGTATTCGTGTGATAGTAATTGGGTATATTGCTGCTTGTCTTGTATTTCCCTTTTGCTCTGATGCATCTTTATATACCTTGTCTTTATTTAGTACTGTGGCAGTGTGATCTGTAGGTCAACAAGTTGTTTAGTTTTTTTTTTTTTTCCTCTTTCTGTTTGTATACTGCTTAGCCCAGGGGGGTTCTGGTCCAAGATTGATTCTTAAGTACTATGGTAATGCCAATTATAATTTTAAATTGGATATGAATGCTGTTATATGACTTGCAGTTGAAGTTATAAATATTGACCTTGGTGCCTTGTTTGACTTTGTCTCAGATAATGTTCTTCTCAGCAAGCTGGAAAAACATGGGCTAGGTGAAACCAAGATATGTATGCAAAACTTATTTTCTAGCCCAGTTGTGTTGCACAGATGGACTAGAAAAAGTATATTGAATGAGGCTGACATGCTTTCTCCATTTTTATCAGTGTTTCAAACAGGGGAATACAGAATACCAATATTAAAAGCCACTGAATATATGGCAATTAGGAATTTGGAAAGTAGAGTAAGATTTGGAAACCTATGTTTGTCAGTTGAAGCAGTAGTCAGAAATAAATAAAATTAGTAGAAGTGAATGTGAAATACCACCTTTAACTGGGAACTTAACTAGGTATTTAACTATGCAAATATGGGGTGTGGAATGACTTGCAATTTAGTGCGCAGCTTGTATCACAAAGGGAGGGTGAGTCAACATCACCATGTATACCAGTAAGGCTGTCACTAACCATGTGTTGAGAGCTCTCTCTAAAATACGCATACACATTTACTGAAGATATGTTCTCTGCTAGCTGTAAAACTTCCGAAGGGATTTGCTTGCTCTGCTCAATACTGTTATGACTTCAGCTGAAGTGTTTGCTGTGCTTTAAGAAAGATGAGTTTCTGCAGGAGAAGAGTGTGAACAACCAGAGACTGGTAAGACGTGACTTGCGTGAGGCTGTGGCCTAAGAAATGCTGGCTTAAGATGGCAGCAGAAAGGCGGAGCAGGCTTGATATTGGGAAAGGACTGCCTGTTGTGGCTGGAAAAACAGCAGCTTTCAAGAGGCACATGCTTGGTTTTCGATGCCCATGCACTTCCATGACAGCTCCTATGGCTTCCTACAGTAAAGAGCAACCCACAGCAGCCTCTTTCAGCAGGAGAGTGGGCAGGGGTGCGGAGCAGTCACCTGGCCTTGTGCACAGCTTCAGGCCTGCTGCCGGCACCACCAGCCATCCCGCCATTTTAGGAAGGGCAAAAAATATTCATCCATCACTGGGTTCTGTGATGGAAGTTGTGCTTCCTGATAGACTGCCACTGTTGCTAGGGCTCGCAGCCTGCCCTGTGAGGAGGGCTGGGGTGGATCATGAAGCATGTGAAAGAGGTTACCACATTGCCAACATGAGGGGTGTTCCACCTGATGGAACAGCGAGGAGGGCTTGCTGATGTGGTATAACATAGCCCTGATGACAAGGAGACGTGTTTTCTGACATTATAGATGATACCAGTATTAATCCTTAACAGACACGGTCTATTTATAGGCATGGTTCAGTCACTGTAAATAAAAAGAGCAGACTACAAATACGTGGCCTGGCACTTCTCTCCTATTTTTAATCCGTGGCAATCAGTTCCACCTTGCAATGTCCTTCCAGATTTGAAGATTGCATGAAAAATAGACTGTAAAGCCATGTATTGTTTCTGTTCAGTGTGTTTTATATACATAGTGAATTATGTAGTAGATGATCAAAAAATAAAGTAGATTAACAAAGACCCAGAAAGAGTTAGCCAAACTCTCCTGGGACATGGGTGAAGACATAGCACGGAAGTCACACTTTTTACAATGGCCTCTCCTGGGAATGACTTGAGATGCTGCGTTTACTCAGGTAGATAGTGATAGCACATGGGGGAATGGTCTTAAACTAAAAGAGGATAGATGTAGACTGGACATTAGAAGGAAATTCTTCACTGTAAGAGCAGTGAGGCACTGGAACAGGTTGCCAAGAGAAGTTGTGGATGCACCTTCCTTGCAGGTATTCAAGGCCAGGCTGGATGGAGCCCTGGTCAACCTGATCTAGTGGGTGACAGTCCTGTCTATGGCAAAGGGGTTGGAGTTAGGTGACCCTTAAGGTCCCTTACAGCCCAAACTATTCTATGATTCTATGGTTTCAGATAAAACATACATGAGCTACATTTCTTGTGAGGTGTAAATATGTTTATTATTCTGGCTGGATAGCTAGTTATGGTTGCAGCGTGGTTAAAGCAGATTTTGTCATAGGTAAAACCCTTGGCTGGTACACCTGCACTGGAGCAGTTAGTGTGGGCACGTTCTGTGGCAGCAGGGCAGGATGGCCAAGTGCTGTGTGTTTGACAGAAGTGTAGGGCTGAGTCTGAGGTGGCCGCTGGGGGAGCTGCTGTGGTCCTGAGGGTCTGTCCCCTTCAGCATGGGTGTTGGGTCAGCTGCAACACGTTGGGTTCATAGAATATCCCAGGTTGGAAGGGACAC
This sequence comes from Anas platyrhynchos, assembly GCF_047663525.1. NCBI lineage: Eukaryota > Metazoa > Chordata > Aves > Anseriformes > Anatidae > Anas > Anas platyrhynchos. The sequence goes on along the minus strand of NC_092587.1, from coordinate 120,230,164 downwards.
ACAAGGACACACAAGGGTCATTGAGTCCAGCTCCTGGCTCTGCATAGGACCACCCAAAAATGGGTTCAGCACATGTCGGTTCATGCAAGATTAGCTGGAGTTCTCCCGGTGGCTTTCCCCAGAGATTCCTCTGGTGTTTGATAGAAATAAAGTGGGTGTTGAAAGCTGTTTAAAAACAAACAAACAAAAACTTTTAAATTTGCTATCTGTGAACCAAATTCTTATCAATTCATTTCGGGAAGTTTTGACCCAAATGAGGAAACTGCATGTTAATTAAGCATTTTTTAAACCAACTGTGTTGTTTAGCTATTTAAAAGGGAAAAGGGCTGATATATATAGAACAGTAGTATTGAAAACTGTAAAAATAAAAAATTTCTCAAGCAAAAACTTAGCAGCTTTTGCATCAAAGGACAAAATAAGCATATTGCATCAGTCTGTTTAAACTGTCTATAGAAGTACTCTATTAAGAGAGGAAAACCTGAATTTTTTAAAAGTTCTTTTTGAAAGTTGTCTACTGTGGTTTGCAGCAGAGCCTGATTTCATTCTTCTACTGGAGAAACTGAACTTATATTTACTAGTCAAAAATTCTGACAGGGAACAGTGAAAAATAGGTATCAGTAACTGTTCAAATTTCTGATTGTCTTCTAGACCATGTATTTTTCTTGTCAGTGCTGAAAGGTATGGGCTGTCTCTGGGCTTCCAGTATTTGAGACAGAATTTCAGTTTATTAAGGAGTAAATTTATGTTTTTCTAACTTTCAGGTTCACTGAAACTATTTATTGAGACATCCGAAGGATTAATGTTCATTTTCCTTCTGTTTCTGAACTGCAGTTTTTCTTGTGTTTTTTACATTTTCAGAGATCTTCCTATTACTTATGGTACAAAAGAAGAAAAATAAAGTAAAATGGTGAGAGTCTAGAGGGATGGCATGGGCTTTGCATCATAATGCACATCCAGCCCTACTTTCAGTCATCTATATGTGTCAGAAGTGTGACCTGGATGGAGATGTAAATATTGGTTTCTAAAATAATCCAATGAGACGAGAAAGGAGGCCACACAGAAACTATAGAAGTTACAGGGTTGCTTGCAGCAAAAATCAGATTCTTCTTAGATGTAATGGCTTATGTAAGATATAGTTTTGATTAGAAAACATTTGTTGCTTTATTCATAAATCTGATTATATGTTTCCTTGTGAATAGATAAAATGTGTGGATAGAAGCCTTAGTACTATAACATTTTACAACTATTTTGCAGTGTTGGTTTACAATGACATGTACAACTATTTTGCCTTTAGCTCAGCCATCTGTCTGACACTCTAATCTCTCAGAGTTGTAAAAGTCTATCCCCATGGCATGTGTGTCATCCAATAATCCAGGTGGTGGCAAACAGCCATTGTTTTTTCCCTGGGGATAAAACTAATATTGCATCATCCAACAGAGCTTTTATGAAAGTTCAGACAGGCTTATCTCCCTCCTATCTAGGCCCTTGGAGATGGGCAAGTTGGACATGTTGTCCAGATTGGTGGTGACCAGTATTTTGCTGAGATTTCTTACCTGTTTCTTAACAGTTTTGCAGGTGGTGTTTTTTTTTTGTTTTTTTTTTTGTTTTTTTTTTTTGTTTGTTTGTTTTGTTTTGTTTGTTTGTTTGTTTTTGTTTTTTTTACTACCATGCTATAGCATGGTACTTTGAGGGGGTGGGGGAGGGATCTTCACGGAGGGTTTCTGTTTTAGATAAGGTATTTCTATGTAAAAATTGAGCTGGGGCCACACTTTTTGGTTCCTTCAAGGCATCTTTTGCCAGATGCAGAGACTGTACATATAGAATTTGCACAGATTTAAAGCATAAAACAATTTGTCTAATTTTTTATTGTCTAGTACACAAGATTTATTAGGCCAAGCAGAAGTGCTGATAACGGGGTCATAGCATCTCTTGGCCTGACAGAGGGAAAGAGTCAGCCCCATGGGTCTTCATTGTGGCTTCATTGCAGTCTGCTCTTGGTTCTCTTGGCATGGGTGGCATTGACAGCTGGACCCAATCTATCCAGACTATCCCTGAACAGCACTAGCCAGCATACAATGTGCTTCCTCCAGTAGGATTCTGTATTTTTCTGTGTAGACTGTTTTCCCTTTTGACACTTTGTGTTACTAAATCCCATCTGAACAGTCCTAACTCTGTCTGTAATTTTCTACCTTTATTATCTTCCTATGGACATGCTCTTTGCTTTTCCTCAGTGGTCTGAATCTGTGTGATATTGCTGTGCCACACCGGGTCTTACCTGTGGGGTGGTGGTGCCCTGGTACCTAAATCCTTTGTTAGGCTGGGCTTATGGCAGAGGCTACACCAAGAGGCTTGTTAGGCTGGGCTTATGGCAGAGGCTACACCAAGAGGCTTATGGCAGAGGCTACACCAAGAGGGGCTGTATAAAAGACAAGTTAATTGCTGACCTTCAGTTTGGTTTTGAGTGGTTTCCAGAATGCTTGGTATCTTGTTAGACATGACAAAGTCCTTTTGAAATGCACATATTTGGGTAAGTCCACAGACATCACTGGAAGTTGATAATAAAACATAAATTCTGCAATGCTATTCCTGTCCAGAAGTACTCTGTCTCCCACTGCTATCTGAGGTTTCTGAATCCTAACAGGGATTTGAAATACAGAGTGTGTAGGTAAGCGATCTTTCCCCTTGTTTATCCCAACGAAAGAATCTGATGCATAAAATATGGTAAACATATGATGCATAAAATACTCAGGTCAGAGTTTGTTCCTGATCTTGGTGAAAGAATGCTTATTGACACCTCAGAAATCATTTTGTAGAGACACTGAATCCCATCCTTTTTCTTCTTGTGCTATTTTCACTCAAAATTCTAGCCAGAGGTTGAAGGATATGAATTACAGCAAAGTTCATGTCTTTGTGCAAAGTTCTCAGTTTATCATCTCTGTCTTTTTATTGTCTATAGTTTTCTGTTATTCAGAAAACTGAGACTCAGATACTTTCCTTTTAGTTACTGTTACTTGTATTTTTCCGTTTGGGAAATAGTGGTATAATGGGGTGGAAGAAATTTTGTTTTTAATTCCATGAGAGTCAAAAATCAGTCTGACCTTCCCTGATCGTACTGTCTTCTCTGTGCTTGTAGAAGATGCTGAAAAAGGGGCTCGTATGGGTCTTTATAATGGAAATAAGAGTCAGAAAGTGGGGGAAAAAAATGTTGCTAAAATCAATATTATTGAGGTCTAATTTTATATAGTATTGCAACATATAGTTGCAAAGAAGGTACCAGTAAACTTGCCCAATTGTTCTTTTTGTTTTATGGTAATTATCTTTCTTATTGCAGAAATTCCAAGATGAATTAGTAGACAAATGCATTTTACTAGATTTATTCTCATTCTTCCTTTGTAATAGTTTTAGCAAGTATTGTTTTCATACTTGCTTAGATCCCTTTCTCATTAGAGTATTTGCATTAAAAATGTTTCCCTTTCATTTTTTTCTTTAATCACAGGTAGCTTTGCTGTAACATTTAAACTGTGACTAACATTTCTTGTTAACATTTAATCCTTTAAATGATACATTAAAATTGTTTAAATCAGTATTTAAAATTGAACAAGGCTCAGAGCTACTCTGTAGGACTGTATCATTAACCTGCAATTGCACATTGTGTGAAGTACTATGTTTTCATTACTTTGGAAAAAAAAAAAAAGAAAAAGTAATGACCTTGTAATTGACTCCTATATTTAACATTTTCATCTGAGCTTTAGCACCATTAGAAGTAACTGCTTGCATTGACCACAGAAGAAGCCAAAGAAGCAATGTACTGCAGTCAAATCTAATTCAGTTTCAAGCTAACAAAGTTAATATTAATTGGTGATTTACCAAGTCAAGGGCTCAAGTAAAATAAAAGTCAAGACTGTGAAACTTCTTTTTCTTTCAATACATTGCCAACCTTGCTTTTTAAAATGCGTGGTGCTGACTCTGATTTTCACATTAGGATACTTAGAATTTGAATAGCCAATAGGCCTGTATCGCATTAAATATTATCTAAACTGCTTAAAATGGGTGTTGATTATGGAAAGTAGTCTTGTTAGTAAGCCCCATTTCATGCAAAAGTTATCTGGGAAATATTATAAAAAAAATACTTTTTGCCTTATTTGCGTAGAGCATATTTCTCTTCAAAGACCGTCCGTACTAAATGATCAGCAGGCCTCACAGTCTTTACTCATGTTGATAGGCAGCTTGAAAAGCCTGGTGTGCCTCCCACTCATCTGTTATCAGTATCATCACACACAAGGAAGGCAGAGCCGCCTGTCCAAACTGGCTGTCATTTCTGCAAGACTGGGACACATGAAAGCAATAAGTAATAATGACTTTGCTGTGTGACTGCACATTCTATATCACATGAAAAATGTTCTCCACTTTAAACCCTGAAACTTGGCAGACAGGCTTAGGATTTGCTAAGGCACAACCAGAGGCAAATATGTTGTTTTCTGATTGCCTGCTAGAGACAATGAGATCTTCAGCAGAAACTGTTTTGATTCCAGTTTTCCACAGGTTCTTACAGATGGGGTGAAGAAAGTTTTAGCAATGTTGTACAGATGGCAAATGTCAGATCTTTTTTTGTTCTTCCATGTAAAGAAGGATCTGTTTCTCTTGATCTGTTTCCAGAAAATAAAATGGCTAAGATGGTTCTTTTATAGCTTATGGTCTGAGAAAATAAATAAATAAATAAATGCTGAGGTGAAGTGTCAAAGGGGATGGGTTAATTTTTTAAATACCCCTAGGGCAGATTCAGCTTGGAACACATAAATACATCCAGGGAGAACAGCAGCTAAACATACTACAGATTTTTTTTTTTTCCTGTAACACATGTGCTTTTAATCAAAATTGTCAGGACATGGGATAGCAGCAACCCCAAAAATTATCTGTGTTGGCACATTTATTGGTCATGAAATGTAAGTTTGGTGACCACAGAATCTTAGAGTGTAAACCTTTGTAAACACTTGGTCATGTTAGTGGAGAAAAGCCCTAAATTTCAGATTTTTACTGAAGTATAAGTCATGTTGTTTTCCTTGGAGTGGGCTTGTGGCACAGGTTGTTACCCCAGGCTTGATCTAGCTATTCTGTCACCTCATGAAACTTCAGAAAGGGCAAGCCGTTATCCTATTGCAGGCTCAATAGGGTAAGAACAAATGCTAGTGCCTGCATCCTGAATTGGTTTGAAAGGGAAAATAAAGCTCTTAAAATTCCTTCATATCCTTTTAATAACATGAAGTAGGCTCATACCTATCTTCTGTGCCGTGAGCTAGCACAAATTGGGGTCATCAATATTCCAGGTACAAGGAGAGTTTGCACATCTTTAAAAACAGCATGTTGTCTTGCTCCCAATTGTTCCTATTTTTAACTGTTAATTAAATCCACTAACATTGCAGTTGTTTGGAGTATTAATAGTATCATAGATATTAAAAATAATTAGATTGCTAATACTTCTAAGATCTCACTAAATAGTTTTCACACTGGACTATAATATGCTCAGTTTAAAAGGCAAGATTAGTATATTCAGGTCATGAATGTTTATTGTAATTAAAACATGTCTTTTATAGTTAAACGTTTGCTTTGAATTTTCATATAATGTAAGAAACAAAAGATTTCAGAAGTAACATTGTTTGTTTGTTTGTTTGTTTTTCCAAGTAGTTATATGGGGACCAATTCACAGAGATCCACAAATGTCATTAACAGCTTGAGGGCAGGCTCTTTGAAAGTTTGCATAGCTCAGTGGTCCCACACAAATATGCTGCCATGCAGTTGAATGGAGGGTATATTGTGCAAATGTTGGCCAGCTTGAACATTAAGAGGCATCCACTTTAGCAATTTTTACGAATTTTTGTCTTAATCTGATGGATTCTAAAACTGTTAGTATGAAAGGTCTTTTTAAATTACTCAGAAAGGTATTTGCAATTGTGTGATATCTTTGAAGGGCAGAATTCTTTGTTTGTTTAACGCCTTGTTTCTGATAATTCTATCTTTTTATAAATAGCTTTCTTCTCCAACACTGTTGTTTCCTATTGAGCTGCTGCTGTCATGCCACAGCCTAGCATTTAGGCTGTTCCATTTCGATAGCAAAGAAACCCAGTAATGTCATAAGCGTTATGCACTAAGCAAATGGATGAGACTGACATAGCTATTATGTGTACACAGTTTTCTTTCTTGTCTCATCATGTCTTTGCTGATAACAAATGTAGAAAAGCTGTTTGAGAGGACAATTGATTTGTGGAAAAACTGTTAGTAGTCTGCTAATGTACTACAGAATACTTATAAAAAGATATAAGAAGAACTTGGTGATTTAATACACTTGTATTAAAGATTGTACAAGATTGTAAAGTGAAATTTTGCAATTCTGAACATCTTCTAATATTTGGAAAAGACCAAGCATTGAAATCAGTTAATATCAATGTAAGAGTCTTTTTCTGGGAAAGGTAATAGATAATTGCCATGTAATTAAGGAGATGAGAACACTTGATACCCGTTTAACTTCTTAAAGGCTGACTCTTGTGATTCTCACAATACTTGAAGAAGGTTCTATCAGCCTAGCCAGCAAGATACCTTTAATGCAAAGCACTACCAGGATGCTGAGACTACTTTTAAAGAGAGTTTTCAGTCTTGATCCAGTAAGCTCTTACACTAAAGCAAACATATGGAGTATTCCCTGTTATCATGGTACTGTGTTTGCTGTCTCTGGGTGTTTTATACAATACTTTATTACAAACTGACCTGAGTGCAAGTCCCTGCTGCTCTACTCTCAGTTGTAAAAAGACTAGAGGGATGGATTGTGGCAGCAGCTGAAGATATGTACAGTCTCTGTGGTGGGAAACAAGACAACAAACAGTGTTTTATCATGGTACTGTTTTTATGTTTTGTCCACCACTCCATTTCTGCACCCACAAATAAATACTATTAAGATTAAATTGAGAAAATTTAGACTGGATCTAATAAATGGAATAAAACATGCAATTTGGAAGGAAAACCCTGACATGTTATTCTTAAGTGTTCTTTTCTTTGGCTAACATTATAGCATTTAGCTATAGCTAAATAGAATTTAGCTTTGAATTAGAATGTACTCAAATACAGATGTTTTAATTGCAGGTACTGATGGAAAAGATCTCAAGAGAGCAGTTGTAACGCAGTAAAAAGTCAGTTTCAGGAGCTGACCATAATGACTATATGCAATTTAATATAATGAATAGCACACATTTTTCATAAATAAAACCACTGGTGTTATACAAATGAAGACCATCTGGTACAAAGTCCATAAACTCTACAGAATAAGCTATAGAATAACTTCTTAAATAATTTAATGAACCTTTTGTAAACAAGCTGCAGTGAACAGAGTGCAAATGGCTCTGCAGATATGAAGTTTCTATGGATAAAAATCTGTTCAACCTGGAAGTGAATTAATATGTAGATCACAGAAGTGCATCTATGTTTAATCTGTAATTTCAGATAACACTATATTTCACTTATTCTACGTGAAAAGTTAGTATGCTTCTGTAATAGCGTAAGATACTATATAAAAATAAATAATTATAAAAGGTAAAATTAATTAGGTTTGTGCCATAAGGGCTAGAAAACTCACCAGCAATTACAGTACCTCCAGATTTATATGAACTACCTTTGTGACAAAAATAACCATTTAATATACAAGGTCTGTGTTTAGCCCATTAACATGGAAATAATTTCTATGTCTATACATACCTTAATTTGGAAATTCTTGAGATGGACAAAAATCTTTATTCTGTAGACTCATAGTAATCTTGTCTCGAATTACTTACACTTAATGATTTTAAACAGACAATTTTAATAGAGAAATAGGATAGATATTCTTATAACTTAATATTTTTGCTCCTCTGCATTTTTGTAAAAATAAATAAATAAATAATGTAGTGACATTTGAGACTTAGAGCTGTTTGTATATTCTTAATTTTGGCCTCCCTATGCTTATGCACAATGAGTCAGTCTTTAATTACAGAGTCATGTACTGTGTTTTACCCCCACCTAGGAGTTACACTTCATTCAGTGCACAGGAGGGATAATGCTCACTTAATGACTGGCTGCCTGCATGGTTCTCTTTGGTCTGTGTTCTCATGGTCTCTCTTTGTTCTGTGTGTGGCCATAGGCTTTATTTACTACACTCTATTCAAAACATGCTCTAATGACGAAGTTAATCATTTCTATTTGGTCTTTCTGTGGTTCTTATCACTTTAGGCTATTAGTATTCACAAGTGTTATTAGTGTTTTTTCCTTGCAGTACTTAATTTTCAGCATAGAGACCATATTTCAGGTGAGCAGTTGAAGAACTGAAAAGTAAACGTAAAAAGTTTTTTGCTGATTTTGGATGACTTGATGATGATCTGATTTGGATGATCACTCAATGAGCAATGCCTGGTAGTTCACAGGTTTTCTTTATTACATAGCACTTAATCTGTTCAAGGCGGAGGTCCTGTTTGATTATGAGTTTTCAGTACTTCTTCAAACTCAGTACCCAAAAGACCAAGAACATATAATAGTTACACTTAGGATCCTGTTTTAAGTGATATAATGTGCAGGAAAAGAAGGGAGGGAGTGCTGCCCCCCAATCCTTCGGGGCAGCACTGTCTGTAGGAATATTATTTCATTTCACATTTGCCACATGATTTCCACCCTGAGCAACAGTTCAGACAAGGACACTATGGAAAACAGGTTTAATATGTAACATGTTTTGAAGCCAAATGAATGCCAAGAATAGATCCATTCTGTTCACTGATTAGGGAAATGGTGTTCGGTAGAAAATAAATTCAGTTTAGGGTTGTATGTTGCATCACTGCCCTGGCAGTGTGCAATAATAAACATTCTGCTTTGAATGCAAAGGGGAAGTATCAAACAGAAAAGACAGGAGGGAAAAAAAAAAAAAGGATAAAAAGGACAAGTCTTACTAGAGTCTTAATACGTGGAAAGGAGGAGAGAACATGGGGCTGTATATAAGGGATGGCAGACTTGCAGTAGTTAAGCAAAAGACAATTAGGTGAGACGCTCTGTGTATTGGTACCTATCTGGCACTACAGTCCCATTTTGCAGACTTCCCATGGATAACCATGATCTACCGACTCCTCTGTTGTTTTTTTGTTTGTTTGTTTGTTTGTTTGCTTGTTTTTCCCCTCAAACGCCAGACAGTTATTTCCTCTCTTTCCAAATTTCCTATCTCACTATATTCTTTGACCACTTTCATTCTTGTTCTACTCAGGCAGTTGAAAGAGGCAGCTTCCTTCTCAGTTCTGCATGGTGTTTGGAGAGAGATGGGAAGCAAGCTTTCTGCTCTGACTTTTCTGTCTGGCTCAGAGGTGCAGGGAGGGATTCAGAAATATGTAAGAAAAAGCATTTCTAAGCTCCTGGAGCCTTGAGCCAGTGAGCACTGAGTTTCTTTGTGTCTCTGGTAGCTGGAATTTTAACAAGTTTTGAAGAAGTGTAGCTGTTTGTCTTGATAGTGTGTTTTAATACACTGATAAGCCTTTAAAAATTATAATTTTGAACTTCTGCTTGGCAAATTGGGACAGATTTTCATGGGTCTGTGAAAGGCCCCATTTACTCTACAGAAGTCTGTAACTCACTCCTGCCTAATCTCTCTGCTCCAGATCAGTGAAATAGCAGAGCTGCTCACCAGCCATTTTTAACATATGCCAGATATTTCTCAAGACCAGCAAAGCTGTTAGGCAGAATAATTCTCATTTTGTTTCTGCCTTTTTCACACTTCCTTTGCTCTAAAGCTAACAAATAAACAAAACAAAGGAAAGAAAAACACACAACCCTCGCCAATGTCAGACAGAAGGGAAAAAAAAAAAGGGGGGGGGGGGAGAGAAGATTAAGAAGGTTATTAGCTGCAGTGTAAGCAGTTAAAAACTAGTTAATGAAACATGAAGTATCGCATAATCTTAAGCATAACCACTCCTGCCAATATTGTGATGGTAGTAGTGATTTTTTCAGTTTGAGATTGTATTAACTATAAATGGGATAATAACACATGGGTTCCTGAAGTAAATAAGTTTATGGGATTTCCCACTACACATTTTTTAAAATAATACTTCTTCTTGTATTTACGTATCAAAAACTTACTTTTCCCCCTTAAAAAATACAGCTTTTTCAAGTGCAGTAATATCTGTGTGCAGCTTGATAGTGTTGTTTTTTCTAGATACATTGCACACTTCAAATAGATGCACCATATGATGGCGGTTGGAGTTGGCACAGGTTGAAGAAGGAAAGCAAGAAAAGCATGTCTTTACATTCCAAATGTGAGGAGTGCAAACAGAAAGTTTACCATTCTTTTATTTCTAAATGCTTTATCAATATTGATAGAGTGTTTTATTGAATGTAGTACAATGCAAATGGTTTTGTTGTTGTTGTTTTCTCTTGTAGAGCATTCCAAACAAAAATGTACAGTATGGTTTGGGGATGCTTCTTTTTTCCAATATACATTACAGTCCCTTCAAGAGAGTTACACAGATGATACACAGCTAGTATAGTAGAATGAAAAATCAGGGCCACCTTTTTTTTTTTTTTTTTTTTTTTTTACTTTAGATCTGGTTTTGCTTAAACTTAAAAATTAATTCAGGTTGTTTTTCTTCTCTACCTGACAAGCATTTAAATTTTTTAGAATTTAGAAGATGTATTTTACATCAGCTGAAACACATTTAGGTTTAGATTTACCATGGGTTCTGCAAAATCCCATTTTAGCTTTGAATTGATGTCATTTATATGTGTCAACTACCTTGGCATTAGAAAAAGTAGAATCTTACAGCAGAAACCCTAAGAGATCAGCTGACTTTGCATAATGCTTCTGTCCGTGGGTTTCAGTTTTGTGAAATGTTCAGATTGAGAAATCTGAACTTCATCTAGCTAGCTGAACTCTGAACTGCAGCCTTGAGACTCATTTGGATTCTCACTCCATAGATAAGGGATACAGGCTCCAATTATTGAAAGTTTTTCTGTAAAAGTAGTAGTACAATCCCTAGTTAAAAGCAGGAGAAAAAAGAAAAAAAAGAAAAAAAAGAAAAAAAAAAGGTGAAAACAGTTAAGACACCCGTAACAGTCAGGTTCTGTCTTGCAGCAGGCCAAAGCACAATCTAACTAATGATCTGTGAAAAACAGTTTTCCTTTTTTGCCATATAGTTCATTGGCAAGCTTCCTGCAGTAGCCGCTTTGACAGAGTTTTAGATCACTGCCTCTGTCTTTATCGTGTGGTGTAGCTGCTGCCAAATTCCCTGGCCTTTTGTGTTCCAGTGAACATCACAGTGCTTTACTGAAATCTGAGGAACTAAAATTCACTGAAGTAAACACACCTGAAGTTAGGCTTAAATTTGTCTAAACATTCACTATACAACGTGCAATAAACAAAGTTCTCATATTCTGTCCAATTATTTCTTTTAAACAGTTTGTCTTTCTACCTTCTGTTTTTGATGTCCAGGTGATCTCTTCACATCCTTTGTGTGGCATGTTTTCTCATATGGGAGCTCTGAACTTTAAATGGGATGCAACAATTTACAGAGCTTTTGCTGTTCCTTGTTGAAGTGCAAGTTGTGTTAACGATTTTATGAAATATGAGCGGATTACCAACTGAAAACTCAAACATATACAGCTCTGTGGTATTGGCATAAGAGAAGGAAAGGCAGTATGAGGTCTTGGGCAGGTGAGATTTGAAAGCTGGGAATGGGGAGCAAAATGAGTGTAGTAACGAGCTCAGCTGAGAAGGTGGCAACCTGGCACTGCTTACTACTCTAACCATCATCACAATCCTAGTATGTACAGTCATCCAGGTGGTTTGTCTCATTTAACTAGCTACCAGTTTGTTTATGAAGGGAGAAAATGATGAGACCAGTGGAAAACTGGCAAAAATAAAGTAGGATAGTTGCATTTCTGTAGTGCAGTATTACGAATCTGGTCAGAAAAGCTCCATACCCAGAAAAAGCTCACCACTTATTTTGATGACGTTGATGATCATGCAAATCCAAGAGCTGGATGTTCTTCTAGATATTTTAGATTAGTACTGTTACTGCTTTAACACCTGAAGTAATAGAGAACAGCTTTGCAAAAACTCCATGTGCATTTTTTTCCAGAAGCTGAGACCTCTTTTTGTTGTTGTTCTTCAGAAGATTAGGCACTAAGAAGATGAAGAAGGTTTTTATTAGCTTAATAAGGAGTTTGGGAAAGTGGCTAGGGAAAAGGCTAGAGAGAAGATGTGTTACATGAGAAACTGATACACAGAGAGCAAATGAACACTGTAATCCGGTGTTGTAGAGCCCAGGGTGGCACCTACTAAAGTCTGATGAGGAGTCTCTGAAAACTGGATTTCACAATGAGAGACTGAATGCAGATGGAGAAATGGTATGCACTAGTCAACTGTGATCTAGAGAAAACTCTGGAGGTTTGTTCCATGGTCCATTTTCAGTACTGAAATTCAGATCCTTCACTCCAATGCCTTCTTGTAGGAGAACCTTTCCTGCCTGCCTCTCTCCTCCAATACTGAAGTCCACTTTCAAGGACACTGTTCTGTTGTCACTTCCATGATTCAAAGCCTATTCCAGCATCAGGTGGAGTGCATATTGTTCCCAAGATAACTTCCTATCCCTCGAGTGTTGGTTTTCTGTATCTACATCAAAACATCAAAAATTGCTATTTGGTTTATGTAGGCTATAATGTTTCCTTTTGGTACATTATTTTACTTATGCGTTAACAGAATTTTGACATCCCTGATTCAACAAGACTATATAATGGAAAAGTATTAAAGACTAGAAGATTAACATTAAAAATGAACAGAGAATATTGGCCTTACAAGGAGTTCAATGGAAAAGAGGTTAAGATAAAGATTTTGTCTAAGGGGATGTCCGTATTCCTATGGCTTAGAAAAACATTCAGGAATTCTGTTGGAATTCATAGGTGGCAGATATAAAGTCATAAAAGTATAATCAGACTCAGTTCTATTGCATTATCACAAGAGTCTTAGAATTGCTTGCCCTTACACTAATTTTGTTATTATGCTATACAGCTTTCATATTGTTGTGCTTTAACCCCAGCAGGCACACACAGCTGCTCGCTCACTCCCTCCACTGGGATGGAGGAGAGAATCAGAAAGGTAAAACTGGGAGAACTCATGAGTTGAGATGAAGGCAGTTTAATAGGGAAAGCAAAAGCTGCATGCACAGGCAAAGCAAAGAATTCACTCACTACTTCCCATCAGCAGACAGGTATTCAGGGTCAGCTGTCTTGGCTGTGTCACCCCAGTCTGTGTGCACCTACAGCCTCCTCACTGCCAAGGCAGTCTGAAAAATGGAAAAACCTTGGTCTCTGTGCAAGCACTGTTTAGCCACATTGGTGTGTTAGCAAGATTAATTTCATGACAAATCCAAAACATTGCACCAAATGAAGCTCTGCGAAGAAAATTGCCCCAACCCAGCCCAAACTGGGACACATAAATGTTGCAATGTTGAAATCAAATGCAATTAAAATTGTTTCAAAAGTAGGCTTAGACTATTGTAAGAAAAGTCATAGGAAGTAGAAGAATTTATGCCTATTTAGCCTTGCTGTATAAGCTCACCTAATATCAGCTGAGGCAGTAAGGGTTGTGTGTACAATGGTTTTGAGGCATTGAATATAGTGAAGGCACTATAAAAATAGTTTGTGATAAAACTGATTTTGAGATGCAGTTTCATAGATACATTCAGGCTACAGGGACCTTGGGAGTCTCTGTAGTCCAGCTTTCTGCTAGAAGAAGAAGGGTCAACAAAGAGCTCACACTAGCTTACTCAGGGCTTTGCCCATTTGAGTCTTGAGAATTCCTAAAAAGCAGAGATTCTGCAGCTTCTCTGGGCAGCATGACCAAGTTGATCCTGCTGGTCTAGTGTTTAATTGTCCTCTTAGGGAGGCTTCTTTTTTTCTTTAGTTCAGTTGGAATTCCTGAGTTCCCTGCTAAGCCAAGCCAGGCACCTGAGCCATCTACTCACTTGGAAGAGCACTGGGTTTGATTGTGCTTGAGAATGGAGGAAACAGTCCTTAAAGACCTGTCAACTTTCTTGCCTTGTTTTGCCCTTCAGAGCTATTACCCTACAGAATATCTGAACTAACTGAAACCTGCATTCCTTAAGTTCAGAGTCTGCATTCTGCTGCTTGCCTTCCTCACTCCTGTTAAGATCTTGAATTCCACTATCTTTATAGTCATTAGAGCCAAGGCTACCACTGATGATTACACCTGCAACCATTTCTTCCTTATTTTTCAGTATATCCAAGAAAACATGATTATCCTATCAAATATCTGTGTTAAGAAGTCCTTGACATATTCCAGAAGCCTTCTGGATTCCTTCCATCCCCCCATGTTGTCCTTCCAGCAGATACTAGATCATGTAAAGTCCCTCGTAAGAAGTAAATCTTATCACTTGGAGATGTTCTCAAATTTATTAAATGAGGTTACATCCACTTCACACTCTCCAGGTGAACTGTAACAAACTCCCACCATGAGTTCTTAGACACATTGCCATAGAAGGTCTGTACTTTTGAGCAACTCCTTCATGTAAAAGGTAACTCAGTTCCCTTCTCTGCCTGTTTTTCCTATAGAGCCTGTACCCGCTCTAGCATTGCAGTCCTGTGAGTTGATCCTGATGTTAGTTATGTCAGTGGTGCATCACTCTGCATCCATGTGTGAAGCTCTATAGCTCTTCCTGGTTCCCAGCCTGCATGCATTTTTTCAATGCATGCATTGAAGCTGTGTTATCCCTTGTGAAAGCTCTTTCTCTTCCCTCCCCCTGCTTGTATGTTCATCAGACATGGTGATGTCCATTTCCCTCTAAGCTGCAAGCTAGTATCATCATCCCTTGATGTATCGATATTAAGACCACTTCATTTTAAACTTCTTACTGTGGGAATTCAAGATAGGTACATATTATATTGAAATGGAAACAAAACAACTACTCCATAGAAATGTGAAGATTGATATTATAGAACACAATTTTAAAAACTTAAAACTTTTCATGACTTGAACACTTGAATAAAGTCATTGATTATATCTAAACCAAAATGTTATGGAATACTATACTAAAAATTCAGTTATTCAATTGAAATTAAAACCTAAGTTTCATTCACAGCATCACAATGGTTTGGTGTACTGAAGTTTAAACATAATTTTCAATTTACTTTTTAAAATTTGCTTAATGAAAAACTGACTTGGCATCAGATGAAATGTATGCTTTCCAACTTGATGACTAATTAATTAGTTAAATATTCAGTATATTATGCTCTTCTCTGGTCAGTTGCCACACTTCCTAAAATTTAAAGAAATATTAGACATTTTGCAATACGGTTTGAACAGATATAACAGTGAGAAATAAGAATTGTGGAAGTTTTCACAAAACAATGTCATTTCTTGCCAATCATACCATTTTGTTTGCTGGAACTCTCATATTGTCTTTCTGCATGGTAGGCTTGTGGCAAAATGTGCTTGAAAATAGTGATATTTATTTCATATGTCCACGTCTAATGTTATTATGTTAATTTTTACTTCTCACATTTTCACAATGCAAACTGTCATTAATAAACAGATCTAAGTCTGACACAGATGTTACATCATCCCAGCAATTAGGATTCTATGAAGAGCATAATCATTGCCAGTGCTCACAGTAATTCTGAACTGTGAGAACTCATAAAAGTAGCAGGGGATCTAAGGCTATAATAGATTTTAGAGTGTGCTTTAATCCTGAGATTGCAGAGTTACTTTCTTGTGCAAAAACACTCTACAGCCTTGAAAAATTACAGAAATTTTCAGAATGCAACCCATTCATTTAAGCTGTTTGGAGAGATCATTATACATTCTTAAGCTTGTGTGTTATCCTTTAGATTTATGATGTTAGTTTTCCTCTTAAAAAAAAAAAAAAAAAAAAAAAAAAAGAATCAAACAAATAATCCTGTTTTTGTTTTTTTTTTTTTTTTTCCAACTTTTAGCAATAAGCTTCTTTTCTAATCTATTTTAGACTCTTTAAAGTGTGGGATTTGTAACTTTAGCTTTTCTGGAGGATACAATATTTAACAGTGTAATAAGCCTTTCAGATGCACCCAGGTACTTTGTGTGTGGAAGTTAAATACTAATGCTAGAGTAAAAGATTTAGACTGATGTTGCTGAAATACTAACTTTTTGTATAAATTTCTGTTATAGATTAATTTCAGACATTTAAAATCTTGCATTTAAAAATATTTCATATCAAAAATTATGAAAAAGTTACAAAAATAATCTAGTTTAATGGTAATAAGATTGCATATATGAAATTGCATAAATTGCATATATGAAATAAGTCATCTGCAAATTGAAAGCTTAGGTGAAGTTCCAATAAACAAAAAATGGTCAGCTTACGTAGCTGATGTTAAATTTGTTTATTCTGCCAGAGCTATGTCCTGAGTGACTAATATGACTGCATGACCTGGTACCCAGCTGAAAACCCAGATCAGATCATACCTTAACACAGTCTTAACACAGTCACTGGGTGCCTGAAAAATGCCTACGATATTCTGCTAGTGAACTCTTGTTAAAGTTTTCTTGTTCATTTCTGTGGTAAGAAGTACATATAATATCTCTTGGCCATGCAAATATTTTGATGAGCTGATCAAACAGCTAGGAAAGTTAACACCAATAACATTAAAGTGATGTGTCTCCAGATGTGATAGCTGAGATGTGAATACCCCCACCCCTAGAATCATATGTGAAAAAATCTTTAATACTGAGCTATTCTTGATATTGTTCTCAAGAACAGCATAGTTGATACATGTTTGGAAATGATGCTCACCCCCAAAACACTTCTGGTAGAGTATTGTATGCTGTCTGGAAATACTCCAGACAGCACCAGCAGTGCCTTCAGAAAGAGATAAAATAGCAATACACAACACGAGGATGTACTCAGAGTGGCTGTGAGTTTGCACGTGTTGCTTGTTTGACCTAGAAAGAGTCCTGAGACTATGACAACACGATTTAAAAACCTGACTTAACACATGTCCCAGAAAATAATAATAATAATAAATGTGACAGATTTATTACTATTTTTATAGTTTTTCCTATTAAGTCTCATCATACTACAGAAGATGGAGTAGATAGATATTTTACTTTTAACCACCAAAACATAACCACCTCAAAAAAAGAAATCAGAAATTATTTATCTATGCATAAAAACAATATTCACTATTACAAAAAGCACAAGAGACCAATAAACAATATTTCATAAGCGTGTCATAGCATCTATTTCTTACTTGTCTCCTACATGCAGGCCATGTATCTGAGAAATGGTGCCATTGAAAAGTCCTCTGACAGCAGCAGTAGAGGAGAGTAACCAGTGTACTTGTTCCTTTCATGTACATCATTAAAGGAATGATTTGTTAGTAGTTTGAAATAACTACTTTAATACTTCTGGGTTGCCCTGAATTGAATGTATTTAAGTGAGACAGGATTCCCAGTTCAAAGTGGATTAATTCATGGATACAGTTCATCTGAACTTTTATGAAACAGATAACATCCTTCAATGAATAATTGGGGGGTGATCGGCAAAGTACTGTTAAAACCACAGATTGTGAGTTTCGTCTGGTAATATTTGGAAAGAGAAGTTACATAACTCTAGAGCCAAATAAACTTCAGCATACCAAACATGCTGCAGAGTAAGAACAGCATTTTTTATGGAAAGGTTCCGACAAAACTGACTTACCTTCAATATTTCATTTTGGAATGAGTTTTTGCAAGTCAAGTTGGTGGCATGTTGACAGGCTTTCTGCAAACCATACCTGAAGAGAATAAAAATGAAATGGTTCAGTATTACATCTGCTTCTAAAACACACAAGAGGATCATGAGCATCCATTCTTTGCATTGTGACAAAGTAGATAATTTTCTCTACAGTTAAAATAACATTCCTTTCATTTCAACCAATACAGACCTTTCTCATATTGACTAATGCAGTTGCAATCCAAAATCTAGTTTGTAAATGATAGAACTTTTTCTAACTTAATATTAATAGCTTAGCCGATTTAATAGATATTATTGCAAGCTTGAAAGTAAATTTTTACATACATTTGCTTTGAGATATATACTTTTAAATGATTTTTATTTTATTTTTAATCCATGTTCCAAGTTTGCATGGATTTTTTTTTGTATTTTTATTCTATCTACAGTACATTCGGTAAACCAATTTAAAGTAGCAATCACTGGATGTTTGAGCTTGTGGAAGTTTTCTCTGTTTTTGTGATGTCAAAGTGATTTCCATTTCACAGGCCTTTGCTTCCTCTCTCCATGTGTGAAAGTTTTAAATCAACCATTTTGACAGAAGTCTTCTAGCCATGAGTAAAAATAAAAATGCACCTAAGGCAAGGACACATGACCTGAAGGTCATTTATTTAGCTTGGCCAACTGATTTTTTGTAGAAGACATACATTGCTGAGAACAGCCCAATAACAGGAAATGATAAACTTAATGCTAATAAATCCACATTGTATCAAAAATACCATTGAAAAATTATTTCTATTATTACTATTTTTATTCACACAGTATATAATCTTCTCTTTCTGGAAATTGCTACAAATTCATGTCAGATTCTGTTTGAAAGCTCAGTAAGGATGGGATTTTCTCCCCTAATTTTGCTCTGAAATTCTTTTTCCCTATATACTATTTCCTTTGTCTAGAATCAGAATAATTCAGGATGTAAGGTCTCTCAGGAGGTCATCCCGTCCAAACTCCTGCTTTCAGTAGGGCCAACCTCGAAGTTGGATGTGAGTTCAAAGTTAGATCATGCTGTTCAGGGTCATATCCAGCCAACTTTTGAATAGACAAAGGATTTTTAACACAAGTTTCTTCTCTACTTTCCAAGGATGATTTTTGTTTGTCATTTTATTGTAATGCATCCTCCCTGTGTGGCTGGCAGGAAATTACGAGCTTGTAAGTCCTAGCTAATATTGAAAGTTTCCTTAAACTAATATATTCTGGGGAAAAAAAAAAAAAAGAATAAAAAAAAAAAAGAAAAAAAAGTCATCCACATATGCCTTGGTGAGTCTAAACTCAACTTTCATTATTTTCTGGTAAGAAAAAGAATGATAATATGTATATCTATGCTTGTTTTAAAGATTCTATTCTTCATCAACTTAGCCTACATCAATTTGTGAGATATAAAGTGAGAAAATAAATTTTAAGCCTTAAAACCTAAAGACATTTTTTAAGCTTCTCTTCTAAAGACAGACTGACGTGTAAAATTGTCAGGTTTTTATATTAGATTATTTTCTGAAAAATTAATATTTTGGTCCCTGTACCACACCTCCTTCAAATCTAAAATACTATTTACAGAAGTATGCATGTGCAGCAGTTACAGCACATTTCATCTAACTTGTGAGTTTCTATCTATCAGTTCTCCTCAATAACTGAGAAGTTTATCTGTGTAGCAATAGCTTGAAAAATACAGATGGTTATTGATGAAAAAATCCTAATTGATTTTCTACAAACAAATGTAGAACAAAAACAAGACTGTAGAGTCATGTTTGCAAATTTTCTTGTCAAACGTAACACCTAGATATTTGAAAATCCCAGGAAATTTTTTTTTTTTTTTCTTCCCCCCCCCCCAGCTCTTTTTTTCTTCGATTAGTCATACATAATTTTTTAAAGAGATGCTTGAAAGGCTGGTAGTAGCAGTAAATGTAAGCCAAATCTGGCTAAGTGCTGGGTCCTGCACATTGGTCACAATAACCCCATGCAGAGCTACAGGCTTGGGGTAGAGTGGCTCGAAAGCTGTGCAAAGGAAAAGGATCTGAAGGTGTTCATTGATGCTCACCTGAACATGAGCTGGCAGTGTGCCCGTGGCATCCTGGCTTGTATCAGGAATAGTGTAGCCAGCAGGACCAGGGAGGTGGTCGTTCCCCTGTACTCTGGTGAGGCCTCACCTCGAGTACTGTGTTCAGCTTTGGCCTTCTTACTACAAGGACATCGAGGCCCCGGAGTGTGTCCAGAGAAGGGCTACGAAGCTGGTGAAGGGGTGAAGGGCCTGGAACACAAGTCCTATGAGGAGCGGCTGAGGGAACTGGGGTTGTTTAGTCTGGAGAAGAGGAGGCTCAGGAGAGCCCTTATTGCTCTCTACAGCTACCTGAAAGGAAGGTGTGGGGAGCTGGGGGTCAGCCTCTCCTCACAGATGACTAGTAACAGGGCTAGAGGGAATGGCCTCAGGTTGCACCAAGGGTGGTTCAGGTTGGAAATCAGGAGACATTTCTTCTCAGAAAAAGTGGTCAGGCTTTGGAATGGGTTGCTGAGGGAGGTGGTGGCCTTACCATCATCCCTGGGGGTGTTCAAGGAAGGGTTGGACATGGTGCTTACAGACATGGTTTAATGGGTGATATTTGTAGTAGGGTGATGGTTGGACAAGATGATCTTGAAGGTCTTTTCCAACCCTAATGATT
This sequence comes from Anas platyrhynchos, assembly GCF_047663525.1. Classification (NCBI taxonomy): domain Eukaryota; kingdom Metazoa; phylum Chordata; class Aves; order Anseriformes; family Anatidae; genus Anas; species Anas platyrhynchos. Next base: position 120,209,700 of record NC_092587.1, on the reverse strand, counting down.
CTATGCTCCTATGGTTTCTGGCATTTTGCAAAATTTTAAGTCATTGAGTATCTGAGATGAACTTTTGAGTGGTATCTCTTTCCCCATCAAAGACAAAATATTCAATTTTCAATGGAGCCTTACCATGTTCTTGAACAGTTTTTCATGTGAAAAATCTGAGTTTTATTTTGAGTGGGATCTTTATACACTATCAGGTATGCCATAACAAATATAACTATTGGAATGATGATTTTGTTACATTCCTCATGGTATGTACTTTTATTCTTTGAAATTGGGTAAGGAACAGGTGGGTTTTGTGTGTGTGTGTGAAGTTTTTCCTGCTTAAATATCAGGTAATGTTCACACAAAGCATACATCTTATTTTTACCATGTGAATTTTGTATCCCTATTTTCTGTGTGCACTATGAAGTATTTCCTCTAGTTCAGTTCTTTCAGGTGAAATTCAGTCAATGATTCAGACACCTGTAGTTCCAGTTGAAGAAGAACATCAAATGTAGGAATACAGTAGTATATTTTCATAATGTTGGAGTTTAACTCAAAAATGAGAGTTTTACAGTGAATCATTTTTAAATTTAAGAATAATTGACTGGGAATCCCAGAGAGGTGCTAGAAAATGTAATGCAGTTGGGAAAAGAGATGTCTGCTTTAGATACAAGCATTGAGAATAAAGCGTAAGAAATTGAGCAACATGTGGAGGTATAAAACATTTCAAACAACAAAAATATGTATGCATAAAAGCAAATATGAATTCAAAAGATTATTTGATAATTTTCTTGTTAGAATTCTGGTCAGAAGTAACATCCAATTAGTGAATTAAAAGGAATGCATTTTCAATTATGCTAGTAATAAGCAATGCCTTGAAGTGTAGTCAAAAGGACAGATTTTATTGTGCTGAATGCTGATACATCAAAGTGTATAATAAACAATGTAGGTCACATTGGCCTTTACGTTCTTTTTTAAGAGAAACAAAACCGAAACAGTTTGGATTTTATGCAAAATAATTTAGGATGAGGTGAGGAGGGCGTGATTACCAGATTACCAGGGTGTACACAACATGCAGGGCATCAGAAAATATAAGTCTCCAAAATAAATGAATTCACTTTTAACAAATACCAACTTAGGAACAGCTGTATGTGCATCTTAACTTCGATCCATTGTTTATCTCTAGGGTGAAATAATTTCTGTTGCATTCCTCTAAAACTCGTTGTCAGGTATGTGTGTAATGGTACCTCATAAATATTTTCCTGAAAAAAATGCTGTCTGTCTTAAGGCTTTTCACTGAGCAAACAGACTCGGCCTTTCTCCTCTGATTTTGTTTGCAAATTAAATTGAGATACAAGCAAAGTAGAGCAATTTGAAATTTACTGTTCCCCAGTCAGCAATAAAGGAAATGACACAAATTAAAATTAACTTGATTATGGCACTGAATCTGGAGCTTAATGTTTGGGATCTGTGGGGGATGTATGTTTCACTCAGTTTCGTCTCAGGTAGCTTTTTTATACCCACAGTTACTTTTGGGGACTCTTAAAGGGTATTTTTCAACACAGATGTCTGAAATGCTTAGTAATACATAGGTCAAAGGAAATTAATTTGCCCACAGTCACAACAAGCAAGACTTTCTTATCCAACATCATTCTGCGTCACCCTTTGTAGTATGTGTTACATGCAATTAATTGGCAAGCTTCCATATGCTTTGGTTTTGTACATGGCATGGGAAGTGTATTTCAGTCCAAAGAAGTTCAATTTTTCTAAAGCTGCTGTGAGATAATGATTCATGTGTGAGGATGATGAAAGAACTCTCTTTACTTTTACTGTGATTTATGTCAAAGTAAGCTGGATGATTTCGACAATTCATATTACAACTTGAATGGAAATTACTTGTAGGAAATCCATATGATTTTTGTAATTTAGTTATCAAACCAATGTTTCTGTGTCTGCGCAGTGAATTGAAACTCTGGCGAAGACCATGTGGAATGGCACAGTTTTCAGTGTCAGGATGTGAGCAGTTTGTAGCTATTGGTGTAAACCAGGGATAGCTCAATCCTTGTATGTCACCTTCTTTTCTAGGTGTAGGATGAAAAATTCTTTCTCTGTGCTTTCCAGAAGTAGTTGCTAGAATCTTTCTGAGCAAAATGCAGACTGCTGAATGCCAGGGATGATTCCACTCCTTTGGAGTGGAATCATCTGCTTCCTTCTCAGTATTTCTCATTACAGCATCATGCCAATGTATGCATGCTTATATATTCACATATATTTATAGCAATTTTTGTTTTGTTTTGTTATTTTTATGCCTAGCATGTGCATAATCAGCCTTGATCTTTTGGCCACTGGTTAAGCTTGGAGTAGTAAGCATTGATGTTGGAGGTGCCATCAACTTATGCTTTTAGCATCAAGATTGACTTAGTGGTATTCATCAACATCTTATGTGGAAAAAATGCTGGGGCAGAAAATCCATAGGTATACACGGGCCCATGTTTTGAAAGTCTATTTAATTTGTTGCAGTGATAGAGCAAAATATAATATTTTACATGTGACTCAAGTTGCAGAGTTGCAGTTGTAAATTGTGACTTATTTTATTGATACATTCATCTCACCTTAATCTTGGAAATGTTTTCATTTGCACTGAGGTCATTGCATCAGTGAGGTTCAATCCATGAGCAGAAAGCGTCTCACATAAAACTAGTTGCTAGGCTACAGCCTTAGTTACTGTTAGAGTATTTGCAGCATTTAATTTGTAGTACTGGTACTAAAGTAAACAGCTTATAACAAATTTCTATTTATACTTCTAGATGGAAGAAGTTGATGAGTTACATTTGTTCTAAGCCTCTCAGAATTATAACTGGCTTGTGTTTATCTTTTACACAGAGCTCTCTCTTTACAGGCTAAATTTCACAGATATCTGTTACAATTTTTCACTAAAAAATTGCGGGACCTCCGCTGTCCTGACCTCCTTAGTGAGACTTTTTTTTTTTTTTTAGTGAGACTTTTTTTTTTTTGGCCACCAGGAGAAATCCATGCATTTGATTTATATGAAATGTTTAAAAATGCCTTAAGGTAATTTATTTTATTTGTGTGAATGTATTTTAGGGAGTTACATGTTTACTGTCTCTCTCTTGAAGTTCCAAACTTGAGTCATAAGATACTATAAGTTAATATTGTCAGCCATGCACAGACTGACCTGGTACAGATTCACTAATACAATATTTTGGGTGAACAATCTCCATGCAATGATTTTGATTGACTGTTGCTCAGTGCAGCTTATGATTACTTGCAGAGTCACTCACAATAGAATTAGATACTTCACCTACTCATCCTTCCACAGTTGTTCCCTGACTTGCAATAACAGCATAGCTGACAAGAAAATTAATATCTTTCCTTGTCAACAGAGACGCCTCTTTCCTCGTGCTTTCTCTTCCAGAGTTCACACAATCCGCTTTCCATTTTATGTTGTTTTTTATTTGTGCAATTCACTTTGTCATCACCCCAGAGTTCTCAAGTTCCTCTTTTCTGGCACAAGGAGAACAGTTATTATTTTGCCCTTTAAGCATGAATTGTCTCCACTTATTGTCAGACAAGGCTGTACTCTTGGAATCTGGAAAACATACTGGCAATTAGTGCCACAATTTCCCTCCACTGACACCAACATTAGACCAAATGGAGAGTAATTAAATAAATATAATGACCTAGGAAAGAATATTCTTCTTCTTCTTCTTTTTTTTTTTTTTTTTTTTTTTTTTTTTAAACTAATTACTTTCTATTGGAATTGCTAACAGATGTCTAGTAATAATGGAGAATGTTGCCATGCTTTAATAGCAGTTCTAAGACAAATGTAAAGTGTATTCTACCTCTCTTCAGTATTTGCTAAATTAACTTTCCCCTTCCAGAAACTTTGTTATTTATTTAAAAATTAGTGCAAGGCCTTTGCATACTCCTGCCTTCCTACCTGATGTGACTTTTATGTACAGGATTCATGAATCATGTAATTTGACAGAATACTTTAATACTTTCTATTAATTTTATGAAAAAGGATGAGAAAGTAACTTTGCAATTGTTCAAGCATTTAACTGAGTGTTGTTCAGGCATATAACTGAGTAGATTTACTGCAGTTTCTGAAAACTAATAAAAGATGCAAGCATCTGATAAAGTTTGCAATTATGAATTAATCGATAAGCTTGTTTAAATGATCTAAGGGTCTTACTAATAAAACAGATAATCATAATTTATTTATGATGTTGTCCTCAGAGGGGAAAAAAAAGTGGCAATTGGTTGTTGAGAATATTCAAGGTGGGGGTCAACTTACTTTCAATTTAAGAGTCCCCACGAGTGTTTTAGTCAGGCCTTCTTGGTGAAGCATATTTTTAATTCACAGGATGCAGCTGATCCTATGGTGCAAGTGTAGTCACAAAGCTGGGAAAAACGGACAACAAGAGCACCCATTATTCCTTAAGTACATCGTGGAGGAGACAGCCCAAACCATGAAAGTCCTCTAGATGTACTGCCTGCTATAAAAGTACTTTAGTCACTTTGAAAGTTTTTACATGTATGTGTTATCACTCGTTTCTTGGACTTTTTGCACATGATGGACATTGTTATTTTTCAATAACTGAGAGTGATAGTAAGGCTTTAGGCATGCACAACAGAAAAGTTTAAATAAAACAATATTTTAATCTCAGTCTAGGAACTAACTCAATGATTATCTCAGTGTTGCTTATAGTTGCAAAACTGTTGAAGGCATCTCATCCACAAGCACATGACACCTGCCTAAAACCGTATTTATGTTGGATATTTACTCCATAAACCAAAAGTAGCTCTAACAGGCAATATATCACAAGATACATGCACAGAGATACTAAAATCACGGGGGTGTTGGTATCTGGAACCAGGGAGGCTCACCATGATAAATCAGCCAAAGAAGATTTCACCAGGATGAGAGTCACTCATGAAGGGGTTTCACTGCATAAAGGAGTATAGTATAGGGCACTGGGATGCAGGTAGAAGAGAAAAGAATTTGGGGACTGTGTTGGATGTTTTAAAGAGATTGTGGGAATATTTGAAAATTATTATGGGGTGTTCTGGTTGCCAGTCAGTACGCTTACCTGACTGAGCCCTGCACTCGTCTCTGTGCTCAGACTGCACAGCAGTCCATGCTACAGTCTTACTAAATTTGATTTCTATCTTTCATGTAGGCGCACTCTATATTTTGAGTGTGCACATGTGGTGAACAGTAGTGAAATTTAATGCTGACTACCTGCTTAGTAGGTCATGGGAAAGTGACCACAAACCTCATCCCCTGGGGTCTGAGGGTAGGTTACTGGGTAAATTAGTTCAAGATTAGCTATCAGAAAGACTTGTATTGTGTGTCTTTATATTGATTTGACTAGCAGCCTTTGGTCTTGATGAGACAGGAAGAACAGGATTGTACTGTCTCTGCTTTCATGTTTACTCAAGTGATGGTTGTATGTGTGATGGGAAAGGGGCTGCTCTCTGTCTCTTTAGAGTCACAGTGTCTGTGTCTAGTAGAAATGTCACTCTTGTCACTACTTGTCACTAGGGACACAAAACCACTGCTCCCCAGGATTGGGCTACCTCTGACAGTATTGGATCTTTCTGTAGATTGCCTGCTTAGAATGTCAGGGGAAAGTGGCTTTGGATTGTATTTATGATGCCGATGAGATGAAGGAGGTGTTTTTCCTCTGTGTACACTTGTCTTCTAATGGATTGCTTCTTAAAGGAAATATGTGTCTGACTTGGGGCCCGTTACCTAAACCCAAAATGTCTTTGTAGTTTCTGTGGTGCAATCTCTTGGCAGTGAACGATGGTTACTGCTTAAATTACTGAAAAGAAAAAAGAAAAAAAAATATAATAATAATAATAAAGAAATCCTCATTTAATGACCTGCTTTTCAAAAAAAAAATTAAAATAAAATAAAATATGAACCAGAGAAGTAAACTATGCTCCAATGATTTTTTAGAAATGCAAGACAGATGACGGCTAGTAAGAACTGAAATTTTGACCAACTTAATGAACACAAGATAATCAAAATGCTTTCTAAAACAGTCTAATTAGTTGGTCACTATTTCCTGTCCACCCACTTACTCATTCTTTCAATAGCAATTATTTGTTTTCACTATTTCTTAAACTCTATGATAATTCTAGAATAAGAGTTGGAGAACTATAATGAGCAGATGTTTTAGTTTAATTGGCTTTTGACCATGAAACACAATTAGCATGTTTTTTTTTGAAAAAAAGAAAAAAAAATCCTTGTGCACAGGACTTGGGCCCTTCAAATCTGGATTTATATTCTTCAAGTGAATAAGAACTTTATGTATTAGTTTAGGAGTAGATTTTACTTAAAACATGGTGATTTATTATTTAATCTGTTACAGTGCAGCTCTTAATGATATTTTGTGTAGAAATCTGTAGTATTTGGTGAAGAGGCCTTGGAGGCCAAATATGGCTGTCAAAGGTAAGGTTCAAATAATTGACAATAAGACAGCATAAATGTAGAGATTTATATTTAAATACTTGTCCCTCTTTTCTAACCTTCTTAATAATGCACATCTATATTCCTGAAAACAAATATCAGTGTTCTGGAGTCAAAGTAGTGACAGGATATTAACTGGCTTAATCTACAATAGTAATTATAAATAACTATTCAATTTAGATATGGTTGACAAAATAAGAATGAAAAGAATTCAGCACTGAATGAAGTTTTTTGTTGTTGTTGTTATTATTATTATTTTTAAGCATAATAGCTAAGCCCTACAGAACAGAACTGCTGTTGAGTAGAGGTTCTCAACTATAGAAACTTTGAAGAAACAACCAGCGATTACCTCCTCTTGTGAGATTCATTTAACACATATCACAGTTGTTACTGAAAATATAACAATGCAGAAAATATAAATGAAGAAAGAAGTAAAAGTGTAGTTACATGATACTAATTATCTTTGAAGCTACAAACTGATCACCTACATGAATCATCCTGACAGTGTTTAGATGTTGGTTTAAGAACACCTTTACATACTGTGCGTAATAAACCCAGCCAGCCCAGCCTAGAGGAATTAAAAAAGTGAGCTCGAGTATCTCGTGTAGCAAGTTTTCTGTACTAATGATAATATCAGACCAGAATGTGCTGTAGTGAGAAGCATAAAGCATTCTTGTATGCCTTTGACTAGTGAATACTGAAAAAAAGGGCAAACAAACAAACCCAACACTGCAAACAAACAAACAAAAACCACAACCTCAAAAAACAACCCCCTACCTCTTCCCCCCCCAAAAAAAAAACCCTGTAAAGTGTGCATTTTTAAGCCTCTGGCAACTGACAGCTAAATTTTTCTGCTTTTATGCCTTATTCTTACAATGAAAACCACTTGCCAGTAAAATTGCCTTAAGATTGGTTACATTTTCTTTCATTTGTCAGGGAATTCTAGAACTCAATTACTGACTTCCAGGGTGTCAGAGTAGGTGACATCTCTGTCCAAAGGTATTTTGTGATGAAGTTATCTTTGTAGGAATATATATTTCTATACTGATCAAAGGTATTAACTGAAAGTATTCTTCTCTGTACTGGAAAAAAATGTTGGTAGTCGAATATGTAACTGGAAGCTGGTGGCAATGTTTACACAAAATCGGTTCAGTGGAGAAGATAATTATTTTTTTCTGTCAGGATAAGAATATCTTTCATTCAAGGTGTTGTACAACATTCCATTGACATGACTGGTCAACCTAATAAACATTTTTGCATTTTAACTTAACAATGGGCAAGGGTCAATGTTTTGCATGGAGAAGGGTTGTAGCAACATATCATTATACATAAATATTTTATTATTATTAACATTTTTCTTTGGGTTTTGTATTTTTATGCTGTTGATGGCAAATCATATTGTATTTCTAGCATATGTAATGCTGTAATGCAGATAGAGAAAGTTTGGAAAACTTTTTTTTTTTTTTTTCTTTTATTGTGATTTTATAAAAATGAAAGAAAAAAAGTGGAAATGTTATGAGTCTGGAGAAACATCAGTATCATTCTCCCTTGCTGAAGCCCTAGCTAACCCAGGAATTCTGCTTACCCTTTATTTTACCTTGCCTTACTTTTCAGTATATAGCCATCACAGACTGCTCATATGAAACACATAAAACCAAAGCGTAACTATTCAGTCTAGTATTGTTATTATTACCAATAACTTATTAGGTACTCTCCTAGTGTTCTTCTGCTTACACTTACCATTGGCTTTGTATTGGCTTTGGCACTCCTGATCTTCCATTGTGCAGACATGTTTCAAATTCATAATTGGTGTTGCTGTTTACAGATTTTTCTTATGCATGCACATACCTCCTTGCACTGAGTATTCTGTCCAGTTTGCACCAGTTTTGCATCCCAGTTAATGTGGAGAACACCTGGGGGCAATGATGAGATCCAACTCAACCCCACCATCCAGTGTGCTGCTCTAGCTAAGTTTAACCTCCAGTAACTGGAGGGTAGTCAAAGGGAGAAAATGATATAATAAAATGAAAGCCAGTCCCTTCTACTTGCCAAATCCAGAATCCGGAATAAAGTCAATGTGTGTATGGTGGGGAGGTAGGAGCGGAAGGGAATGGTATAAAAGTCTGCTGTGTTCAGACAGCTTCTGAAGTCCAATGACAGGCAACCTGAATGTGGCTGTGTATAGAACTGCATGACCCTGTTGAGGACAGGAACGGCAATTCTACCTTCCATAGCTCTTGAAGAGAATTTTAAAAAAGGGTGACTTAAAATGCAAGGATAAAAGGACAAACACCTAATTTGTATCTTGCTGTACTTTAGTTTGGCATTTGTCCCAAAAGTTTGTTTAAAGTCTTTGGGATTTTTTTGAACGGTCAATATCATTTTTAAGACTTTGAGTGATGGTGATTACATAGACTCTTCTGATGAGCTGTTTAAAGGCTTTTTTTAAATATTTAGCTTAATAAATAATTTGCATAGATTACAGTAAGTAGAGCTAAAGAAACGTAGGCATTCTCTCTTTCTTTAGAAAGAGTATATTTTATTCCTCCTCCTTAAGGAATTTGTTTAGTTCTTAAAAATACAGTCCTGTTTTGTTGGGACTGGAGCAAGAAGACAAGTGAGCTCTACAAAAGGTAAAAGCATAATTCAGACTGGATATCCCAGAACAGTTAAGGTTGGAAGGGACTCCTGGCGGTCATCTTGTCCAGCTACTTGCTATACATACCATACGGTTACTTTGTGGGTGTACTTGTGGAGGATGACCTCACTGATGTGAGTTGACCTCACTGATTATCAAATGAGATTTTACTGCTTTAGAGCACTTGACATGTATTTCACTGATTGCAGTAAGTAAAGAGTAATGAAGAAAGGTTAAAGAGCTTAAAAGTATCCTTTCTGATTCTTTACCTTTACTTCATACATCAGTCTGAAACATCTCTTTGCTATGTAATTTGATGAAAAGTTTAAAGAAATGTAGATGGACACTCATAGACTACATGGATGTTTCATTTTATTGTTCTTAGCAGTTTATCTATTTCTGACTGTCCTTGTTATTAAAAACATTGTTGCTTTCATACTAGCACATCTTGAAGGCCCAATTAACTCCAATTAACTGTAGATGTAAAGTGATATTTTCTAGCTAAAAATAGTTATTATATAATATTGAGTTTGACCTGGGAGGCTAATTGCATAATTTTAGAAATAACACAACCCAGATCTTTAACATTTGCCATGATTTACTCCACTAGCATGTACAAAATGAAATCTTTTAAGATTTATTTAAATGATCTTCTACTATTTTTGATGCAATTTCATGTGCTTTATTAGAAAGCATTAAGGGATTTTGAGACCAAGTTTATCAACAGACACAGGGCTAATTTAAAAACGTTTTATTTCCTACATGTGCTTGAACTATTTATAAAACTCCATGATTCACTCGTAACGAAGCTCTGTCTTGTATATAACACCTCTTTCACTGTTACTATGCTCTACTTTTCCTCACCTTTTTCTTTTTTTTTTTTTTCTTTTGATACATGATTTTCATTGCATGTTTATTGAAGTGAGAAAATTTTAATCCTGACTGGGGACTTAGAATATTATACACTAACGCCCTAAAAAGGACTGAGAAGGCAAAAGGAATGGGAGAGAGGTGGGCAGCTATCAGAAAGCAGTCATATAGTGGAGCACTGACATGGATTAAAGCAGTAAGAATGAAAAGAAGGGGAAAAAAATAGAGAAAGATCAAGTAGAGACAGTTTTTGTGTGAAAGAGTTAACAGAAATTTCTTGTAATGCTGAACTTGGCAGCATGTTTATTAATGTAACTGACTTGTACTAAAATTACCAATGATCTATGGTGTAGAAATATTTATATACAGGTGAATTTTAGAAACACAAATGTTGTTGTAGCATACGTAGCCAGTTTCCGTAACTCACATGAGACTACAGTTCCTTGGATCAGACCGAGATAAACAGTCAGCTTTGAGATTAGAAAGGCAGAATTCCTATGTCTCTTGCACTGTGAATTGAACATTTGGCCACCACTGCCACCTCCTGCACACTGGAGCCTCTGTCCCTCAGCAAGGGGCAGCACAGAGTGTCTGTTCGGCGTTCCTGAGCTTGCCTTGCATAAAGTCCCAACATGGAAGAATGATGTGAGTGTTGAGCTTCAACAGGGTATATCTCCTTGGAAGGGAGTATAAACAAACCTGAGAGAGGGTATGCCCTTCTGAGCCTGGTGCTGTGGATCCTCTCCATCACGTGACTGATACCAACATCAACCCCCAAAAGCCATGACTCTTATGTAAATCAGTTTGCATAGATAAGGGCATCAGTATTCTTATTAATCATTGATACATTTTTCATGCCTTTGTCTTCAGATCAAACTCAGACTCATCAACACTCATCCATGTTGGCACTAACTGAAGTTGGCTGGCTTGGTTCTGACCCCTTGTGAATTAATATGAACTGATGTTTTGTCAACAGCAACTACAATTTTCTGTTTTTTCCTTGGCTGATGTTGCTAGTTATGATAGTACTGAACAAAAAAGTTGATTCTTTATTTTGTGCCTTTAATTTCTAAGCAGATTTTTAATTACCCTATATTTTTCTATGCAGATATAATCCACTTGTAAATAACAATATATGATCTTTAATATGATGAGAAATTAAGACTTCATGTGTTGCCAAACCACTATGTAATAAAAGCAACATTTTTTTTTTTTTTTTTTATAAGGGCAGTATTTGGACCAGTTATCTGCCTCTCTCTTATGATACCAGTAGAATCTCTATGCTTGTCTTTGTGCTCTCTATAAGTTAGCCCAAGGAAAATCTGGTATTCATGAACTTCAGTAATGTTTTAGAAAGCAGTGAAGGAAAGCCTGACTGGAGAAGCTAAGCATAGAGTGCTGAGCTGAGAAAGTGATTGTGTCCATTGCATTTGAGTCATGAAAATTGATTATGTTTAATGAACCATTCTGAATTCTCTGCAAAAAGCTTGGAAGGGCCTTTCTCAGGGTACAAATCTGGGGACTTCTCTAATAAGAAGGTACCAAGAAATTTTATAACAGAGTTGATAAAATTAATATTAATAAATCAGCAATGGTACATCAAGTCTTTCCAGTCCAAATCATTGGTATTCACCCTGAATTCTAAAGGAACTCAAATATGAAATTACTAACTGCTAGGTGTACTGTGTAATGTGCAATTTAAATTGACCATGGGATGGTAAATGAGACGCTAAGTTGTGGATTTTTTTAATGGCTTCAGGTGTGAATCAGAAAGTCATATAACACTTTTTGACTTCTAGAAAACCAAGAGAAACTATAATAAAAACTTGAGTTGGTAAATTAATGGAAAAATATGATTATAGAAGAGGCAATACAGTTTTAGCAGGAGGAACCCATGCCTCATTACTCTGTTCAAATTCTTTGAGAGAATCATTGAGCATTTGGATGGCAGGATTCCACCAGTTGGGCTTACATCTTCATTAGCATTTTGCCTTGGAGTACTTACTGTTTTAAGGAATTTCTTGGTGCCCATTTGCTGCATCTTGGTTCAGTTCAGAGAGTGGTTTGGGGAAGTCTGAAATAGATTTCATTTGGAGTATACAAGAAGCTCCAGTTCAAGTACCAAGACACTTGCACGCCAGATGGTGAGGAGACCCCCAGAACAGTGTTAGGTCTCACAGAGAGTTTTGAAATGTGCTGGTGGGCTTGTTCAGTAGGGAGGCATTAGCTTTTAGTTGTTTTGATATCAAAGTATGTTTAGACTTGGTCCATAAGTCATCTATTAGTTTGTAACTTTAATTTTGTTGACTGACTGCAAGGTTTGTGTTCAGTAAAAGCTATCTCAATGAAGTAATCCTATATCAGTCCTGAATATTGGGTGCCAAGATCTACCTTCTCATCAAGGAAAAGATGTTTGTTGCAAAATATCATACTGTGAGGATACTAAAACATTAAAGAAGAAAAAATACCAAGGGCTGTCTTACCCTCAGTTTCATGGGTTTTGTTTGTTTTTATTTTCAGGTTTGCATGCCTGAAATGTTTATTGTTGTTATGCTAGAAATCTGCAGATTTTCTTTTTGCAGAAAGAATAAATTTTGACAGTAATCCGTATAAGTTACTGAATCCCCTTGTCCTCTACTAGAGAATACGTGGTTCTTGATCCTGCTGTGGCATTTAGTCCATTTTCTTGGCTATTATTTTTGCCCTTTTAATGGAAAAACAAAACAAAACAACAACAACAACAACAACAAAAAAACACTGATTGACATAAGAGATTGGCACTAGCAGGTTCTCCCTATCTGAGTTTCTGATAACTGATCTACTTTCTGATCCCTTTTCTCCCTCACAGGAATAATCTGTAGGAAATGTAACATGACAGCCCCAAAATTAATGCATTGCATAATCTAATGAATAAGATGGCTTCTGTTCAACAGATATCTTCAGAGGCAGGAAGTCTAGTGCTTTCTTTACTCATCTCTCATCTTCTTTCTATGTGCAACAGGGCTCACTGAAGTAGCAGTGCTTTTAAAACTTCCAAACTATGAAAGATGGTGACACATGAAATGTCGTATTTTTTTTTTTTTGGTCTCTCTGATACATCTCCTAACTGAGATGTAAAATGGAGGTATGAATGCAAACCTACATTCTAATTCCAAGAGCGCTGCAGATACAATGTGTCTGGTGGGTAAAAAAAATTTGTAAGAGAGTGTGAAAGAAATAAACTAAGAGCAAGGATTTTAAAATTCTTATAATCATAGTATCAAATACAGCACAGAATAGAGTAAGCACCTGCAAACAAAAATGTTCAGGATGGTAGAGCAGTAACATCATCAATTGTAGAGTTACTAAATCACATGCTTTCTGCAACCCAACATAGAAATGTTTTGCTCTTGAAATACTTTTCTGATTACAAGCAAAAGAAAATTAAAGAATGTTTACCATAAATATTCACTTTCAGAATAGTGGAGATACTTCATATGTTGAAGGAAATACAGCTGTGCAAGTACAGCTGAACATGTTTATCCTCCCTCAGAAAGTTAATATATATATATATATATAGTCCTTTATACACTTGAGAACAGTATTCTGTCAATGTTTGATATTGCAGACTTTAAATATAGAAAATAATTCAGATAGCAGAATCATTAAATATTGAGTTGTATTGAGTAAACTAAATATATCTACTATCTCCATCTGCCATTATCAGATGTTGTTTTCTAGGTGTATTGCTGTCATAGGACTTCCCTGAAACTTTTCCAATGTGACAATGTTTGTTTTTTTTTTAAAGGATCCTGAATTTGGAGGCTTAAAGATGGATGCATCTGCAGTCTAGGTGTGGGGTTTAAAAAGTCTCTTTTCTGCTTTTTTGCTATAAATGTCCAGGAGAGCATAGCTCAAATGAAGAAGACAATAGTTCCCTTATACTTCTGATAAATCTGTCTTTTGTGGTCCTGTAATAATGTTAATAATAACGAATGTAGATGTAATTCAGTTTTTATTACTCCTCAATTATTATTCCTGTATATAAAGTTAGGTATTGTACTCTCTCTTAACTGTAGCACCACATATATTGGAACCACATACACACTCTGATCTTCTTCACTGCGAACAATAAATACTTTTTTAATGTCCCTATATTTCTGATTTCTGTCTCCCATTTTGTAAATACAATAAATTTGTTTATATTTCCTAGATATAGGAAATATATCCTTGTTATATAAAAACGTTTGTCAAATGAATGTTTGTCATGATACCAACAAATTAGATTGGGAATTCTCCCAATGTGGAGGCTAAAATTTGGACTGAAATTTAATGGATTATTTTAATTTTATTTTGTGTTTGATTTAATAGATTTGAGCTAGTTTATTAGTGTTTTTCACTATATAAATGATTTGATTGTGGGTGTAGTTCATCTACAGTGATTTCATATTTTCAAAGGCAGAAACAGTTCATATACTGAACCATAAAACAAAGACTCTTTGCAGGCATGGTACACTCAAGGAGTCTTCCTTCCATTCAGAATTTACTATAAATTCTATCTATCTATCTATCTATAAAAATATATATTAATAAATATAAATATATATAATTATATATAATATATATAATAATATAATTTAATAATAATGTCATAATTATAATATAATGTAATTACATATAATATACAATTATATAATGAATGTATAAATATATATTAATAAATATATAGAAATAAAATTATATAAAAATAAATATATATAATATATATAAAAATATATAAATATATATATATATGGCAAAATATTTAAGAGAGATCTATTTTGACTGAATTTTATTTGCAGAACTAGCATGTTGAGTAGAAATAGCTGTATTCTTTTGCTACCATTGTGAAATTTGGTGCCCTAAGAAACCTTTTATTGTCTTGCTTGTGAGTAATACAGGGATGCAGCAGCTATATACAGAACTACAAATATTTTGTAAGTCTTTTCATTCATGTAGCAATTGATAAGAGGTTATTGTCTCTGGTTTCCAAGAAAAACCCTCTTACAGTGAAATTGGGCCATGAAAACTATTATTAAGGTTAATGTAATTAGTATTTAGAGACTTCACAAACAACTACACAAAAATGTCTTATTGTATGAGTGTTTTTTGACATTACATTTTTATTTTTATTTTTATTTTTTTACCCCTATACACAATAAAGGAAGGTTTCTCACTAATGAACTGAGAGTCAAACCTACAGGACATGCTGATGATGTATATGAGGAGATCAGTGATGATGATACTTTCACTGTACATCTTAATGGATCATGGATAAAGCATCTGAGCTAACTTACAGTATTTGTTATGCTGAAAAGTCATCACAGAAAGCTCTTCAGTTTATGGTTCAGCAGTTGCTTATTGGAATGCACACAAATAATGTATCGTATCTTAATTTTGTTCATTAAGCTCTGACAGAGGCACGAAGTTCATCTATAAAATAGTTTCACAATTAATTGCCTTTTCAGAAAATCTAAACTAGGAGCTTATTATTTTTTAATTTGACAAGCCTAAATACTGGCATTTTCTGTAATATGTTGTCACCTCTGCAGCACTTCAGACCTCTTGTTTGAAGTATTAAATATGAATAGCTTTGATTGTCTTTCAAAGTGTTTTGTGTTTTCCTTCCAGTGTTGTGAATTTTAAATGAAGGATATTAGGTAAGCGTGTTATCCTGCATACATTATTGCTTGTCACACTCAGGTTGAATTAACTGTCTTTGTGCCTGGACCTGAACATGTTCAGATCTGTGGTACTGCATTCATGGGGGGGGGGAAGGGGGAGGGGAAAGTGGGAACAGTAGCTGTGAGTGTGAAATATTTAACTCCTCACAAGTCAGACCTCTTTTACTTTCACTGAACTTTGAGATGTAATGTCTGTCTTAGATATCAAAGAATAAGGAAAAAAAAAAAAGCTAAATGAGCTAAATGTAACATACTATCAAAGTATGTTCTTTTTATTTGACCTTAAAGCACAACTCGCATAGTCAAATCCATTCCATCAGCATGGTTGGATGTTCACACTAAGCTTAATGGTACTACATTCAAAGGCTCATTGTTTCTAATTTTGTATAAAGGACAAAGAAATTTCTGAGGTCATATCTAGGGTTTTATTCTTCTACATCTCTGGCAAAGGTCTAGTTTGTGTTGGTATAGAAGACTGTTCTTCCTCAGTGATGCTAATAATATTTGTAAAAACTGTTTTGCTGAAACAACTACTTCTGTTCTCAGGGCTTCTCTAGGCATATGGATGAAATCAGGGCTTATGCTTTTTACATCCATGATTTGTGCTAGCAATTTCTGCAGCACAGAATAATTTGTTACTACATCAGAAAAACATTTATGTTGTAAGCATACTCTGAACTGGGGACTCTTTACTAGTTTCTCAGTGATGAGTATGTATTCTGTGATCAGCAGAATTTTCTCTGTGAAGAGCAGCATCAACTGTCTGGGTGCTTACAGTAAAAATTAGATTATAGATATAATAATAAAAGTAAATCGGGGTTATCATACATAATAAATATACATAACTACAATGTAATAATATAAACCTAGATAAATTATAAATATATATTATATAGATATTATATATTTATAGACACACAGAGTTGTGTCTTTTTTTGTTATTGGTAAGGCAGGAGTAATCCCTAAGGTGCTCTTGGTAGCTTAATATTTGAGAAAACTGGCATAATGACAGTTTTTCTACTAGATGGTATTCTGTCATTATTTTTTTTTCAGAGGGCTCTAATTATAATCCAGACATTTAAATTGTTGTGCGTGGAAACTTGGCAGGTGAAATATTAGTGCAGAACCAATTTACTCTTCCAATTTTTGAAAATACTGGTTTAGATGCATTTGTTAAATTGTACAAACATCAGCTTAATGTGGGATATTTTAATACCATGTTATTAAAGACTTTAAAATTAAAAGGGAGTACATAGCATATCAACTGAATGACTGAAATTTGTGCAAAGTAGTGAGCAAGAGGAGATTATTGATTCTGTATGGAGTAAGGGTACCCATTAGAAACTAACTTTGCTATAAGCCTTCAGAAAAGATAATACAAATATTTGTGTCCATGTGTTGACAAAACAGTCACTTAAGAAAAGACTAAATTTGTAATTCTTACAACCTGGGTCTTTCACTGCTGTGAGCTAAGGAAGATTGTTACCAAAAGACCCGTTTTTTTTGTCTCATTGTCTGGATCAGAGGGTTCATTGCTCTGCTGAAAAAAATCTCTGGTGAACCATCTATCTACAGGAAGCTGGATGGATTGAGAATTTGTCATCTTAGACTATAAGATGTATGTAATTTCATACAACCAAATATCTTGTTCAGATGGTAACTGAAATGCATATGTAAGGTTATGGAACTGGATATTATACTGGCAACATTAAGCTGAATATTTGGAACTAGCCTTTCTGTGGTATAAAAGAAAATAATTGGAAAAAAAATCTAAACTCTACTGATTGCTTGGTGGATGGCTTGGTTTTATTCAACCTACGTAATGAACAGTATTTGAGTATGTGCTCAAGATGATTCACGTACCAAAATGAAAAGAAAGAAAATGTCTCTTGGCAAGTATTGCAAATTAACTTAAATCATCCTTACTCTGAGCAATCTGGAGCATCTGCTGCAGCTTCAAGATGCTTGCTGGATACTGTGACTCCTGTGCCTATGGTCCAGTTATAAAGAAAGATAACGTTGGTTCTAGTCCCATTTCTATTTTCATATCTCTTTCTGGACTTTAAAACAGATTTTTGGCTGAAATGGTTCCGTTTTCTTTTCACACACTTTTCTAACATGGTCTAATGAATCACTTGGGATCTTTATGGGAAGGGCCTTCATAGCTGTGTCATGAAGCAGTGTCTGTGTCCAAGTCTGTCCTTGGTCTTCCCAGAAATCTTCATCTTTTTTTTTCTTTTTTTTTTTTTTTATTTCTTCTTTTTTTTTTTTCCCTTATCCTGAACCCATGTGCAGTATCAGTATCACAGTGCCTTCAGCAAAGATCATGCCTGAGACTCAGCTGTGTTTCCAATACAGATTTTTGAGTTATAATACCATTACTGCAATCTTTGAAAATAGTGTCAGTGGTGTGTTTGCTCACTGATTGTCTATAACCTCTATCAATGACAGTGACGCAACTTACTAAAATAAATCCTATTGATTCCATTCATTTGGATATGTTTCTATTAAAATATGAAAGAATGCTTAATATTTGAATTAATGAAGCTAAATCCTTGTATCCAGGCTACATAGTTTTACAAAAGCAGTTTCCAGAGTCATTGCATTGTTTCATTAAGGACCTTTACAATATTAAGCACTGACAGGGTTCAATCTAAATGCCTCAGAAGAACATGAATTTGTATTAAGACTAAGCTGAAACCCTTCCAACAGCTTTTCCTACTTCCCTATAAGAAGAAATCCAACATAGAATGCCAGATTTAAACCGAGGAATTGAAAGACTTGAAAAAGTTCTTTTAAAGAGAAAATGATAAAAGTTCATTGTTCAAAAAATGATACAGAACACAGTGACCTGTGCTTTATAAACACGGGGTTTTGTTGTTAAGTAGTACAGAGTCTGCAAGAGGTACTGAGTGCGTAGGTACAAAGGATCTTTTTAACCATACATTGTACAAGAAATGGACTAAAAAGGACTTAAGTTTAACAACTTAATCACCTCGGTTCCCTGTAGTTGTCGTTTTTACTTGCACTGTCTCCTGCCCCCACCACTAGAAAAGATCAAGTAACAACAAAACATTTTTAGAATGGCAAGAAAAGCAGTTCTGTCTGGTTACTCAGCACATTATGACCTGGTGAACATACTCAACAGTGTTGTGAAGACTTCAGGAAACAGTATTTGACTTTTTTATTTAAAGTCCTTTAATATTTCATTAAAAATACTGCAGTGAATTAGATGCATAACAGTGAGATAGAAGCATGTTGACAGGTAGTGTTCTAGGAAAGTTTTCCTGTTTGTGATTGGTATTTGATTTATCCAGACAATAGAGAATATGCCTTTCTATCACCTAGTCCAAAATATTCATTGTTTCCATTTGCTGAGTATTTTAAGGCCTAAACTTAAAAGTTTAATCACCACCCAGTTTTGCACAGAAGTAATTTTAAGGCATTTTGAGTTACTGGAAAGCAGAATAATCATATGTTGGATGTTTACTTCATAAACTGTTGTCACAAATGAGAACAGAGGAAGAAAAACTATTCGGAGGTTTAAAAAGTGCATTATTTTGTAAGAATTTCAACAGATATTGGAAAAAAAATCCAGAAACACTCTTTTCATTTTAAAAACCCTGGAAATACTCAGATTTCAAAGATTTTAAAATGCTACAGCATGCAATCATTTTGGTTTTTTTGTACACACATCTCTTTCCCTTCCCACTTTTCATCGTAGCCTCAAATGTTTTTCTTCTATCTGCAGATCCTCTGTTATTTTTTATTTCTTCATTCCATATTTCTACTGTCTACAACCAGGCTGTCAGATTGATTTTGAGCTGCCAAAGCACTTGGGCTGCTTATCCCTGGCTCCAGAGACCAGGCTATGGCAAGTGTGGTGGAAGAGAACATTAGTGTGGGGCTTTTGAATTATTTGCATCCCCAGCTGTAGCAGGAGGGGACTCCAAAGCTCAGCTGCATCTCCAGTTTACACATATAATCCTCTGTCTGAGAACCATAAACACGGCTGCTTTTAGACCTTTAGTTCTGCTAGGTACACAGAAATGATACTATGATGCCCAGACATATACAGACTTTCTTATGCACTTTACAGATTAAGGCCATTATGATCCTGAAGTATAAAATGTGAGATTGGGTCAGGTGTTATCTTCAAAAGAGTAATATGTAGGAAGAAGGGGAGATTTCACTTTCCACTTAAAAACTGAAACTTGACCTGAATAGATATGTTATTTTCAAGTTATAAAAGAATTGACTGTAGTTAAGAAGTGTAGTTTTGTGTGTGTTTAACCTACTTTGCCTGCAAGTAGATATATTATAATGCTATTAGGACTGTCTGGGATGTGTTTTAGTGGTCCTTTAATGCACACTACAGATGTTGATGTCCCAAGAAGGCTTTTAGTGCATCTGAGGTGTACACTTATGTTCTGCTAGAATACATCCTGATGGGTCTTAAAGCTGTATTTAAGACATAAGTAGGTATTATCCGCATTTCAATGTCTAACCATGAAAATGTGAATTTCAGGTAAAGAAATATCAGTTGAATTCTTGGGTATTTTGTTTTTTTTAATCCATCGTTGCTCTTTGAATCTACCCTCAGTAATCTGATGAATGGGAAAATATTCTCCTATCTTATGAACATCGCTAAGTTAACAAGCATTTGGAAAAATAGCTTGTTACAAACCAGAATACAGACCAGAAATAGCGTTTCATGCTGTAGTTTGTATCTGTATTAATCTTTTCTATCCCATAAAAATAGTATAAGCACACTCTTCAGTCAAAAAAAAAAAAAACAACCAACCAACAAGCACCACCACCAACAACAGCAAAAAACTCATAAAACAAAATACTGAAACAAAAAAGGAGAGAAGTGAACCACATCTAATATGTCTTTGCACTGAACTCAATTTCTGTTATGTTGTTAGGGCATGATGAAGTAGCTGTGGGTTGCAGACTATATCAGAGAAGACTTCAGACAGAATCAATGTAAAGACAGAAAGGAAGCTTATGATATGCCCTTACTACTGAAACTAGTATAAAAACTTGACATTATTTAGCCTATCAAGCAGAAAAATAACATTTGTTAGAGTGTCTCATTGTAAAGGCAAGTGCAGCTTTTCCTTTATGGGAAATTGTGCAGTTAAACAAGTGTATTGTGCTTTGCAGAGCTGAAATGTTATGTGGTCTGTGAGTTTCTGTACAAAATATGAGAGGAAATCTGTGAGACAGTATTCTGTCTTCAGATCTGACTGAAATACTGCAAGTGCATTAAAAAACAACTCTTCTACAGGTATTTTCTACAAATTTAGGACTTGAAACTGCAGTGAGTTCCTGTCAAAGAGAAAATACCCTGACTTCCTAAGGCTATTGAGATATGATCCTTGATGCATCTGACTTGCAGCCATCATCACCATCATAGTGTACCTCTTAGTTGTAGAGTTCTCAGTGCCAACATGAACATGATGCCAAAGCTTGGCTTTCAGGAACCTGTATTGTCATCAGACTATGCAAGTCAGTGAGAACCTCACGTTATTTTAAATTGGATTGTGGGCTTTTCACCATTTCTTCTTGGTTCCTTGCTCTAAGCATAGTAAAATAGGGTTGCATTTTTTGACTCAAGTTGTGTATTTCACTATTCCAAAGGAATACTAGCAACTGCCAATACTAATAAAAGCCAGAGCTACGCTTACCTGTAAACTCCTCCTTCAGTCCTAGTTGACTGAAAGTCAGAAAGGTATCATACTGTCTCCAAGAGATCTTGTTTTCCAAACAATTCAGACTGGCTTTCATTCCTTCATCTCTGCCACATTTGTTTGGCTGTAGCTTGCTGGTGGGCTCTTTCTCACAAAAAAAAATAAAAAAATAAATAAAATAAAATAAAATAAAATAAAATATAGCAGGCTATATACTCCTTTGCTATTGTTTTGTAACCACTGTAGGTGGTTTCTTGAGGATGAGGAAGTTTTTATGTAAAAGTAGTTAGATTGCTTTCTTCAGAAGCACTTTGATATTGCCAATTAGGAGCTGTGAGGAAGTTTATCTTCAAGAGGCCTTGGCACAAACAGTTGGAATTTATAATTATATTCTTCAAAGCCTCATAATGGGTAATACTAATTTGTGAGAACTCATATGGTGAATGAAACAAACCTCCTCCTAGCCTCTTTGTCTCTGAATGATTACTTAATAGAGCAGATATTTCAGATACCATATCTGAGACAATTTCAGGGTGAGAGAGATTGCATAGACAACTCAGTACTTCCTCTGTTTATAATTTTCAACTACTTAATACTTAAAGTTTTAAGATCCTGCTGTCAAGACAGAGGGTGGCACTCTAGTGGACAGTAATATATTTTCAAATGAATATGCAAATGTTCATATTTATCATTTCTGAGAGTTTTGGCATTAAATATTTGTCAATACCAAAATTGAAATATAACATTTTCCTTTTACACAGTTTCATATTTAGTAAGCTAAGATTATGTTTGATTGTTTGTTGTTTGTTTTGTTTTGCTTTGTTTTAAAAACTACGTTCTTAAATCACATGCATTCAGAAACCTTGGCTCCATGAAGCAAAATAACTGTAGAATGTTACCATGAGATAGTATGGTATGTTATTAGAGATTTAGCAGTTATTTACAATTGTTTGCCTATTTGAAAACCACCAATGTTCACAAAAACTCCAAATAAGATTTTTTTTTTCAATTTCTTGTTTGGAAAAGCTGTTCATAAATTAGAAGGAATTTGGTAATGTCTGAAGTTCTGGCAGGACAGATGTTTGTCAAACTGAATGCAGTTTTCACGATAGATTTTGTTGGGGCCCTGGAATTTGCATATTGAAAAGGTACATATATTACCTAAATGTAAGGTCCTAGACAGTAATTTTAAGTACATGGAAGTAACTGGAAGTAACCTTGCCAAAAAATAGGTCAGGTCCCATAGCTAAAAACTATGGACAATTGCTGGATTCATTACATATATAGAAAAGTCTTTTACAAATATAGAAAAGCCCTAGGGTAAAAACAAAGGTCATTGAGTGACAGAGGTCATATCCTGTCTCTTGCAGTGTCCAAAAGCAGAAGATTAAAGACAAATATATCAGTAGAGCAAATATATCATGATTTGTTTCTTTCAGCAACCTTTCAGTTTCCAACAATTGCAGCTCCCAGACCTTCTGATCCCGAGGGGTTTGGGGCTTAATAACCTTTAGTGTTAATGGAGGAATAACTGCTCTTCTGTGAACTTGCTTAGCAACTCCTTACAACTTCAGGTCAACTTCAGCATCTGCAGCCTCTTGCTAGCAAGGGGTTCTGCAGCTTTGCTGAATACTGGCTGAAGAAACACTTCCTTCTGACACTCTTTCCATGCCTCCCCACCTTCTGTTAGTGGCTGGAGCCATGGGCAGGTAACCACTGTTCACTCTTCACATAACTTAGGACTGCACAGATTTTTTAAGGAATACTGCAGCCCTCAGCAATTTACCTTTTCACTTGCAGATAGATGGCTGAACAGCTTCAGCTGTAAACACAACCCAGTTCAACTGGTTTGGGCCTTTCTGTCTTACTTTGGAGTATGCAACCTGGCAGAGCAATGTGTGCATCTGGCCCTGTGAGCTGCATTTCTTTGTGAGTTTCTGCTTTCCTTAGAGGTAATTTGGTGCAAAGCATAGTCTACCCACAAAAGTGGGACTTGATTTATGAGAAAATAGACACCTGTTTTAATTATTCATGAATTTAATTCACTTGTATGTAGCTTGGAGGCAAACTAATGCTTCACACATAGGAGGAATAATATTAAAATGTTTTAAAACTAGTTCTGGTACTAAATAGGACTTACATTTTGAGGTTATTGGAATAGTTCTTTTGTAAAAAGTGAAACCAGATGTTCTCATATACTTCTCTTTATATTTAGAATTGCCTTAAGAGTTCTCTGGCCTGTATATTCCCCCTTCTTAATTTCACTTTATTAATTATCTGTTTATTTGAGAACAATGCTAAAATGTTTTCCTCCTGATAACTTACTTGTGTATAGTCATATCAATTATTTATCCATGTAAAAATATTAGGGATAATTGAAGACTGATATTTTCTGCATGTAGAAAGACCTTTGGCTTACTTCTATAGTCATCAATCTGAATATTCCAGCCCCAAGATCAGGGCTTGTAACAATTATTCAGGTGAAACTGAAACTTTAATAGAATTTTTATTAAAAAAAAAAGAAAAAAAGAAAAAAAAAAGTCTGTATAATGCATTCACAGTCTTGCACTATGAAACATGTTCCCATTACATAGAGGTTAGGAACCTGATTTATTTTATAGCCAGCATGCAGCACTTAAAATAATTCTGTCAAAAAAGGAGTAAGATCATAGAACTATGTTTTGGTTAAAAGGGACCTCTGGAGCTCAGAACAGGGTCAGCTTCAATCAGGTTGCTTATTGCTTTGTCCAGTCAAGTCTTGAATATCTCCAAGAATCCCTGAACAAGGTGAAATCTGCATTCCTCAAGAACAGCATAGCTATTATAATAGCTATAATAGCTATTATTTGTCTCATGATGCTATTATTTGTCTTGTTCACTTCACTCAGGATCTTAAGGTCACCTCTGCAGGAGCTGCAATTGACCTTCACATTCTTGACATATCCCTGAGTCCCCAAAACCCTGGTTGAAGCACTGTTACTATATTAACCTATGGCATGAGATTTACATGCTGTGTTACAGAACAGTAATTCTATTCTTTTATATTGTTCAGTGTCCACTTTACACTTTCAGTGAAGTAAGCCTTAGCATGCTTTTTGCGTGGATGTAAAATTACATGGACGTTAAAGAAATCTTGAGAATATACTTAGGTGTGTAGAGAAAGATGCTGTAAGAGTTTGGAGCACTATATACTCTTATAGTTAGCCAGGTAGAAATATATCCACCATAATTTTTTAGCCAAGGTAGCACATACGGGCCATTCCCTCTTGAAAATTTGGGGCTTTAATCATAAATTTTATAGTCCCTTTATAGAGGACTTAACTACCATAAAGTAGATTCTTCCAAAAGGTTTGGTTCCCATGCATTTAAATGCATGAGTTTTAAATGATTTGCAGTCAACTCAAAGACAGACAGTTACTTTTTTCCTGGAGCTCTCTAGACACCTAGTTGTTCTGAATTGTCAGTGAACCAACAAGCATAGGGATGAGAGCAACTGAATATCAAGTTATTAGTCAAAACATCTCTTAAATTTTGAAATGCACATGATTAATGATGTCTTTTCAATTTATTGTACATTCATTTGAGCTAATTAAAAACAATTAAATGTCAGGATTTTAAAACAGGAAAAAGTCATATTTGTGCTAAAACATTCTTAATCATCTCATATTTCTCTTTTAATTATTGCATTTAAAATATTTTTTTATGCATTCCAGAAATTAATTCTGATTTGTCGTTACACAAATTTGTATTGTGTTTAGTAGTAGAGCACATAAACACTGAGTGTTTAAATGTTTCCATTCAGGTTTTCACAAGATTTGTGTAGAACTACAGCATCCAAAAGTTCAGTGAAGTGAGGATGTTTGAGATTCAGTAAGCTTTGTCCCCATTTCTCCCATTTGTCAATTTGATAGGACAACAAAAGCATATTTGTGGGATTTCAAACTATAATCATAGTGTGTAGCCTGCTGAAAATTTAATTGTGGGCTCCCTGGGTTCCATAGCAGAACTCCCTCTAGCATCAGACTTCCACTCTGGCTGTTCCAGTGCTGTGGAAGAGTTTTAAAGTGGAAGTGCCAGAACTATCTCTCTCCAAATAAATAGATAAATAAATAAAAAAGTACTGCTGTAAATAGTTCAGAATCTGCCCCAAATTAGATTCTGTTCTAGGAGAAGTGAAAATCTGAAGATAACATCTACAACCTCTATCATTCTTTGGGGCTTATGTCATTTAGTAGGAGCAAAATAGCTACATTTCCTATATCTTGTTTAAAAAGTTTCCTAGCTTTCAGGGCAACAGCAAAATTGGGAAGCAATAAAAAACTCCAGCAAAAGAGTTCTTTATTCTGTAAGTATCTCTGAATAAAGGCTTATTATAGTCCTCATTGGTTTAACACTATGTGACACTGAACAAAACCTACATTATTCATACATTTTTTACACTTTTCAGTTTAAAATCCAGCATTCAAAGAAAAATTAATGTCAGGCAGTTGCCTGAGCAAGCCTACACTCTACAGTAAATAACACGTTCTAATTAGCACTGATGTGGACTGGAGACTGAATATCTGATTAACATGCATAGCATCAGTTGAGGTTAAACATCATGAACTGCATAAAGCCATGCATTGTGTAACCTGATTTCTCTCGATATTCCATAATTGTGTCCATATACAGTCTATGTACTGTGCTGACATTTGCCTCCAAAAGGCCCCATAATTCTGCAAAGAACATGCCAAGTCAGACATAATGTTTACTTCTGCATTACAGCTAGCAGAAATGCTGTGTGGCCCAGCAAGCTTCTCAGGT
The DNA here is from genome assembly GCF_047663525.1 of Anas platyrhynchos. NCBI lineage: Eukaryota > Metazoa > Chordata > Aves > Anseriformes > Anatidae > Anas > Anas platyrhynchos. The sequence goes on along the minus strand of NC_092587.1, from coordinate 120,183,507 downwards.
CCAGTCATTGGAAACCTCATGCAGGCAAGCCAAACGGGGTGCAACAGAGGGACCTCATCATGTACTGGAACAGTTAAGGTCTAGGGACTTCTGTGACTCAAAGCAGAGTTTTCACAGCACCAGTACTACAGGTTGCATAGTCAGATTACAGTGGAAATGTAGTGCCATCTATGGTAGGTCACGTTGCCCAGAATTCTAAAAAAAAAAAATGCAACTTTTGTTTTTTTGTTTTGTTTTGTTTTCTAAGATGCATTCATGTCAAAGCACAGACTCCATTTCTTTCAGTAAATTGTTGGACTTTACTGTTAAAAGGAAACATGGAATTGTCCTTTGTCTTTCCTCTTAAAATCCCTTAACCGATCAATTCAGGAATACATTTGGGAATTCTTTTTTCCCAGTTTCAGAAATTGTTGCTAGTTTTCTAATATGTTAAGACTTGCAGTGCATACATGTATGTCTAATAAATTGTCTTTTTCTTTTGCCTTTGGATTTTCAATCAGCTGTTGCAGGTTATTCCTCTTCACTGCCAAAACACATGACTCTAATGTCTTGTGGTGGTTATTGGATTTATGGGCCCTTGAAATGTTCTGGGAGACTAAGACGCCAGGCAAATTTCAAAATTTGAGGCTGTATTCTCAGCTACTAAGCAATCAGCATGTCATTAACTAAGAGCCGAGCACTGATCTGCTCATAGTCAAGCCTTAGGTATATGATACAACAATTTTCATGATGCATTGTTAGCCCTGATGGCTGCACACTTCATGGAGGTCAGTCTCAGAGGCTGAACTGTATTTGACAGCATTTTGCGACATGAGGCCAAAACTGTCTTCTCCAAGCTGTGTTGTGTATCTCTGGTGTTTGTGTATGTTTTTTCATGGGTCAAAACCTGTCAGGTCCAAAGGATTATTTCCAAAGGATATGTCAGAAATAATCTGTTCTCCCTCATTCGGTTGGGTGGTACCTCTTGAATGCTGGTTTATTCTATTATCTTCAGGCTGGTGTTGTTTGTTTGTAGACCAGTTGCCAGTCATCTCTGTCATTTGTGCATAGCTGAAGGCCTGGTACTGCTGTCTTAGCTGTACTATTTTTTGAGTGCCAAGAAAGCAGTTATTACAATTTGGATTAGAATTAAACCTTATGTTATCAATACTAAATATATTTTCAAAGTAGCTAAATGATAGGCACAATAGGTAGTATAATCCAGTAAAAAGATGCACAAATTTATGAAGCAAAAAATAATTTTATCCTGAGCGATTATTAAATGCAAAAATTGCAACTAAAATGCAAACCAATGTCTCTTATTATTTATTTGTTCTTCACTGTACTTCTGTCAATTTTTAATGACTGGTTTTAAGGAGAGATTCAGCTCATAGTGTTACTTTAATGAACTGTAAATGGGATCCAGATTCACAAATGCAAATAGGTACCTAAATTCCTTGGGAATCTGGCTGATTTATTGGCAGACATTACAAAAGCGACATATGCCAATCAATTTCAGTGAGTTTCCCATCATTATCTGTGTTTATTTGAAGTACATATGCATGCTACCTGCCAGTAGCCAAGCCATTGCAACTAGTTATACCTATGTTGAATATAAAAAAAAGTATTAAACATTATTGCCAACAATTATGTTCAGAGCTGTAATATTGATAAAAATGCCAACTCAGTATCTAGTCAAAATGCTTTTTGATATTTTATTTATAATTTATTTATGTGAAGAATTGCATATGATTTTTAATTAGATGTAATGAATGAAAATGGAAAATGGAAAAATTCTATAGTTTTCAATGTAAGAAAGCTACATATTACGTATGTTAACTGCATAAATTACACCATTTACACTAGGAACACTCCAGCAGAAGACAAACAAACCTATAAACAAAAGATACAAATAAACCTTTATTTTCTTCCCCACTTCTTGGGCATATCTAATCACAGTACCGGTAGCAGTGTGGGAGAATAAAAATGGAAGATTTAAAGAGTGCTAGAGTCTTGGCCACAGGTCAAGGTAATGTGGATTCCAGGTATAATAAGTTTGCAGCAGTTTATAAAATCTGAAATTTGACCTCATCGCTGAGGTACAGTAAAAAATAGAATGGTTGTGAAATGAGGGAACTGATGTCACTGAGAGCAGGTGTATTGTAGCCTTTAAAGGTAATGCCACACTCACAGCTCGTCCTGCGGAGACTGTTGTTGAGGGGCTAGCAGGCTGCCATACACCTACATTTGAATTTGTCAAAAGAAATAAAAGTTGTCTTTGAATATCCTAATTTCTAGCTGTTTCATTGTATCTTAAACGTTCTGCTGCCTCCTTTTGAAATTCTGTTTTCTTGATGCTTTTTATGAGATTTTCTTCTGAATGTCCCGTGATTTTGTATGTGGAAGGCGGCCTCTACATTGGTCTACCATTTTTTAATAGAAATTGAGAAGCAAATTGTGCTTTCAAATAACAGTGTTGGTTTTGTTTGTTTGTTTCAAATAGAGATTATTCACTCATACCTGATTAGCTAATAAACTGTGTATCTTGTACAGAATTTTTAAGGCAAACTATGAAATATAGTATAAAGTTTTACCTTCTTCGTTAACTGTGCAGTTTCTGTGGGAAGATTGTAGAACTATGATTCCCCAGATGAGAAAAACGTGGAAGAACTCATTTTAGACTCCTACTTTAGCTCAAGCAGAGAAGGAATACTTGCTTTTTTAAGCATGCAATTTACATTAAATGTCCCTATTACTGCAAACAAGCCTGTTGACAAAAAGTACAGTGGATGTAGGAGAATTCCCTGAACAGTTCTTGATTGTAATAAATGTGCAGTGTGCCCTCCAACCCTGCTGGGCTTCAACACAGGACAGTAAGTACAATTATAGTCCCTTTGGCGCTTAACAGAGTAACTCCATTCTGCACAAGATAAATAATGGATTCCCCTTTTCACTAGGTGAAAATGATCACCAATCAGCTCAGATGTGGTTGCATGGATTTTACCATTGCTACAGCTTTAAATGGCAATAATGAAAGCAAATAAATATTTGATTTAACCATTCAGTGTAGCGTGATAATGGTGACTATGTGTATCTGCCAGAAAATGCAATGAGTTCAACTAAGGTCCGTGATGCTTTAGAAGGAAGAATGAGTCATCCACTTGTGTATCACTGCTAAAGCTTCTGTTGAGTCTTAAAAAATAAGTCTGGTTAAAAGCAGTGCTACCTCAGATGCACTAGGATTTTACATTTTGGATTTGGCAACCAAAATATGTTTGCTCTTGAGGATGACTTTTCACTGGCAAAGACATTTCATTATTTATTTTGTTGTCACTTGTATGTCACTTTGCAGAGGTGGGAACATAATTGCATGCATACTTGCAAAAGGAAGCTCATTGCTGTCAAATTACTCGATTCCATGAAGCTAGCTGCAAAACTAGCTGCACTTTCAAAAGAAGAGCCCTTATCCTTGACTCTGATTTTATTACTCATTCTTCAAACCGTGTAGGAACCTGCTGGGTGTATGTTCGTACCTGCTTCCAGAAGATTTCTTTTCATCCCATTGCTAGTCATCCAGGCCTCAATGACCTTGAACAGCAATACACTAGAAAATAATAAATGCTTCAGTGATGTTAGCTGGCTAAATTAAACTGGTGAAAAAATATAGCTGCCAGATTTGTTTTGTATATCCCTGTAAGCTTTGTATTGTTTAGAAGAAAAGCAGTATAAGTCAACATTGTACACTCAAAGCTTACCAAACAGAAACTTAGTGTAATAATTACAGGGTGAATTAGCATAGATGGTATTGTATGCAGTGAGCATCAGGTTAATATTTTCATAAACGGGTTAGTCTTTGTTCCATTCATTTAAGCTTTGGCAATTCTCTCACCATTTTTTTTTCCCTGGCTGATGGGAAATTTGAAATACAGTTATTTATTTTTTAATGCTTATGTTACTGTGTCTGATTTCTGTTCTGGGTAGTAGCAGAGCTGAAAAGCTATCACAAAACACTTTGAAATCCAAAATAATATTAAATTCACAGAATCATAGAACAGTTTGGGTTGGAAGGGACCTTAAAGACCATCCAGTTCCAACCCCACTGCCATGAGCAGGGACACTTCTCACCAGACCAGGTTGCCCGAAGCCCCATCCAGCCTTGAGCATTTCCAGGGATGGGGCATCCACAGCTTCTCTGGGCAACCTGTTCCAATGCCTTACCCGTGAAGAATTTCTTCCTTATATATCATCTGTGAACTGCTTTTGTAATTTTTTCACCTGATTTGTATCTTAGACAAAGCTACACTGGAATTGTGACAGCAGCCTTTCATGAAGCAAATACTTTTCCATTGAGCCTGCCACAGAGGCAATAATCTTACTTGTTTCAGATTTTAAAGGAACATACATGCATCATATATCTAATAATGACCTTTTGTTTGTTTCTGTGTTAACAGTTATCTGAAAAATTCAAAATCTGCCACATTCAGGTTCAGGTATCCAGTGCTAATAATACCATCTCTGTCAGCTTAGAAGTGGTCCATCAAACTTTGCCTAAAAAAATTGTTCATGCTTTAATTTGTATGTTTGTGGTCTGCACATAGTGAGCAATGACAACATACTTTATAAAACATTTTCTTCTATAGGAATAATTAACCTTTTGAAAAAGTAATATTAAAAATCACTGAAACTGTTTCTTTTGATTTTAGTGATTGACATAATGAATAACTTTTTGATAGATTATATATTGTAGCCCTATTAAAAGCTACTGTTTATGTCATTACAGGATATTTTTCCTGCTCTAATTACACTCTGTAAGTAGATTTTATTTTGTTGTTTGAAACAGAACTTCATTTTTTTTTCATAATATCATGCCATCACAATTAATATCTGTTTTTAATCTAATTTCATTCTTATGAAAAATACAATATACTGAATCAGGAAAAAATAATCTGGTTAGTGATGTGGTTCATTTCAAAAACTCATTTTAAAATGGCATTAACAGATAAGATAGAATATCTAATTAAAGTGAATTGAATTTGTACTGAATAAACCTCATAAGGAAATTTTGAGGCAAATTCTCATATGAAAATAAGAGAGATAATAATAATTTTGGCTTTGATTTTTAAAATGCCACATGTTTAATTAATAAATAAGGATTCCCTTTGCTTTTAGAGCAGAGAAAGTAATTCAATTTTGTGAATTTCAGTGTTCCTGGGGATAGGGAACACTGAAACATAACTTTAGGAAGTTCTGTTACACATGGTGAATCTTCCAGTATTTTAATTATCACATAATTAATCTTACAGCAGAATTCAACAAAGTAAAGGTAAAATAGAATATTTTTTACAAAGAAAATATTTTAGAATGTTGGGTCTCTGCAGGCTTTATATTCTGGCTTCAAAAGGGTATGATAAACTGTACTGAGGAGATAATATAGATTATCTGTAGAATCTATGCAATAACTGGAGGCACTGGTGAGGCTGCTCTTCATCTGTCAATGAGCTCTTCTACTTTTTTGACATCAACCCTTTCCATGCCTCTCTATCCTTTTTTACTCCATGTAAGCTCTATGCCTTTGGATTGTGAAGAACTCCAGAGTGGTTGCCATCTGTCTCAAAAAACAGATGAGGTGTAATTTACTTGATAAATGGATAAATGATAAATTGATTTGCTTTTTCTTTAGTTTGCAGTTAATGTAGAGACAAACAAGTTCCTGAGTGCTATGAAAATGAGTGATTAGCTATACTAACATAGTTATGTCTGTCTTTATGTCTGTATTTCTCTGTTCTGGATATGCATGGTCCCTGCAATCAGATTTTCTGATGTATCTCAAAATGAAAATAACAAAATTCTTCAGAAATTTAAGGCTGTGTGAGCGTCCTCTGAAACGACACTACAAAAGTACAGTGACTCCTTGTGTTCGGAGGAAAATACTCTTTTACAAGAACTAAAGTGGCAGATGGGTCTGGTGGCATCACCTGAAGGTCATGATCAGGGTATGAAACCAGCTTCTACTCTGGGAGTGTGTATCCTGTCCCACAGTCACAAATGTTCTTCACAGGATTAGTAATACCTGCCTCTACATCCCTGTTTAAGGGGAGAGTTGGGTTTTCTTGGCTTGCCGCAGGCATTGTGCTAGTTACCTTTTTGAAAAGGAGAGTAATTCTAGGTTCATCACCTTTGAGAAGAGTGGCATCTGGAGAGAAGGGCTTTCCACCTTCCTCTCATCCGGTCAGCAGTATGGATCTTTATAAAACCAGGTTTGTCAGTTAATCCTCTGTGCAGTTTCTTGAAAGCTGAAGTTATACTGTAAAAAAGGCATCCTCAACAAAAGCTTGGAGCTGTGACCATACAGGAACAAACTTCCTTTGCAATGTTTGACTTAAAACTGGCTGATGCTGAGTTTCAGCTGCGGAAGAACAAAGGCCTCCATTTTCCAGCAGGAGAGAAGAATGATGAAGGGAGAAATGACAGCTTGAGCTGCTCAAGTTATTGCTCTTTGCTTCCCATGAGTCTGTAGAACCGTGGCCTAATTAAACTGTGCCCAGTGCATCGTCCTTCCCTCCTGACAGGGACAATATCTTCTGATGCTGTAATAGTAATCCAGCATCAATGAAAGGAAATGTCAGTCAGTTTCCTGGAACTTCCCAACAGAACTGAACAAACCACAAACGAATGTGTCTGAGAAAGAAATTCAATCTTTAATATATTTAGCTGAGCAAGAGCAAGTATTAATAATCCCTCTTTTATTAAAACTGACTTGAAAGATCTGTTGAGATTAGCTCAATAGCTTTTCTTTATTGTTTCACAGAGTGAGGCATCAAATATTTTGACTTCAAGAAAAGGCTGATTCTTGAAAGTCTTACAAAGGGTAGCATCTGTAAGCCAATCAAGCTTTTCTTTCTTTCTTTCTGACATCCGTTCAGCAAAATTTACAGGTTTACAAACTGAACTTGAGAGAAGCACTTAAAAAGTTATTTGAAGTCTTGTGGCCTATGTCCTCCTGCCTTTTTGGCTAATATCTCATCTTCTCATTTTTGTAGTAATCAGTACCCTGAGGTCACAGCCAAACTGCAGGCCACCTCTGGCTCTTTTCTTCTGCAGCCCAGCATGCTGGGGCACAGCTGGAATTTGCTGCAGCACCTTCTAGCCACTGCTGCCTGGTTTTCTTGCCCCTCCCAGGGGCAGAGATAATGTCCCAAGCTAAGGTCTCAATTATTTAACTGTCCCGGGAGTCTGAAGGACTTCTGCATTCACTATTATGGTAACCCTATTTTTCCTGCTAAAGCCTAATATAACCTTACATTTTCTATTGTCATGCCAAACTTTGAATTCTCTGTCTTTACAGTGTCATTTTCTGCTTTAAGTTATTCACCTTTGATCTCTTATTTGTAGATACCTTCTGTTGCTAAATTTCCCAGATGAAACAACAATAAGTCAGTAATACAGTCAAATGCACAAGCAATAGCTTCCAACTTGTATTATGTAATAATACTCTTACAGTTTAGTCTGTCCTTATATGAAAAGTGTAATCTAAATGCATACTCGACTGAAGAGGAAAATGGAAAGTCTAAGATCTCTTCCTCAGCCAAGTTTTAACCCTCTGTAATTTTTTTTGGAAAAAAAAAAAAAAAAATTATACATGTTATTTTCATAAAACAAGAAAAAAAAAAAAGAAAAAAAAAAGAAACAAACAAAAAAAAAAAAAAACACGAAAAGCATGTTAAAGAACCTTAAATATTAGCCGTATTACAATCTTCTTACCATGTATTTTGCTGGAGTTGTTATTATTTACTCATTGCTTGAAATTTTGAGTGTTTGAGACTCAGAAAGTAAAAATACATTTCTACCCTTACAGCTTGTGAGAGAAAATTAAAGTTAGGACTTGTTTTTAGTCCCCTTCACATCTTTTTTTTCCCCTTTCCTTTCTTCCCCCTCCCTTCCTATCCTTTTTCCTTTCCTATTCCCCTTCCTTTTCCTCTGTTTTCCCTTGGTATAGAATTTGTCTATGCTAATTTTGTCTAAAAAATAATGTCCGCCGATAGTTTAAACAAATCTCAGAATTTTTGGAGCTTCAATTTATATTTTTTGAGCACTGAGTAATAAGAGAGACAATGTTGATGAACAGATGTCTTTGTACCCTCTCTGGGCAAGATATTTTTCAATTACTTGGTATTCTTTTCACAATTACTAGCTTGCATGTAACTCTGAACAGAGAGCTTTTCATGGAATACCATATTCTCATGTAATAATTCCTGTAATGTTAGCTTCTTCTGTAATGCATGTGATGAATAAGCTGATTAAATCATTTTTATTATATTTATTTGCTAAATTTACGTGAGGAGACTGAGACCCAATAGTGTTCCGTCTTTGGAAAGAAGAACACAAGAATACATTGCCACAATAATGTGACAATGAAATTAGATAGCAGGGAGATGAATGGGATGGAACTTGATGTTTTAAGATTTCTAAATATATTCACAACCAAAAGTTTTCAGCTACATTTATATATTGATGATTGCAGTCTGTTTCCTGATTTTCTTGTTTATCTCTTTTCCTTCTGCTTTTGCCTTTTTCAATAATGTTATTTGGATTGGTTCAGTTGCTGTCTGAGTTTGGAAAACAACTAGTACATTTTCTGTATTATTGAAGCCTGAGAGCATTCTAGACTATGTACATGTGCATGGAGTACTCCAAGTACAATTCATTCTTATAAGATCTGGGGGAAGACACTGCTGCAAGAGTCCATGTTTTCCTGAGACTTTAATTGTACCTTACCCTGTAATTCCACGGTTAAGGCTTGTTTAGTTTGCCATGGTAACAGTTTTTTGCTTCATGAGATGCAACAAATGTATATGGAGAATTCTAATCAAAACTCTCCTCTGTCTTTATTGAAGTTGGAACTTTAATTTCATCCGTAATAAAACAGGAATCTTATCTTCACTTCTGTTACACATTTTTTGTGATTTTCTTTTAAAATAAATCCCTTGGATTTCATTCAGGTCGCCTTATATTATGTAAAGATCAGCAATTGCTGCCAACCAGCCATATCAGCTAAACCAAGAGAATCATCTGTTTTGACCTTTATTTAACACAAAGGTAGTAGGTTAAATAATATGTAAAACATGGCTGTGTATTTAAAACCCTAGAGTCTTAGCCATAAAGAGTCTAATAAACTCCTCTTAGATTTTTTTTTTGTTTGTTAGTCTTACTTCTGGAAAGACTTTGCTATTTTTTCCACTTAGACAAACAACAAAAACAAACAAACAAACAACAAAACAGTTTTAAAACAGTTTTACAGTAATTCCCTCTTTTTCTTTACTCTGTTTCTTGTTTCTCATTGTTCTTTTCACTCCTACCTCCAAACCCCCAAGTCTCTCCATTAATTGTTGGTCTCCCTGAAATATGCAAGTACAGAAGAGAGAGATGATAAGTAATTTACTGATCTACAGAACTAATATTATAGACCATTTATATATTGATTTACACCATGCAATCATCTCTAGTTTCAAATTGCTGCCAGTCAAGCTCCTGGGAAAATGAGTACCACACTGAAAAAAGTCTCCTTGTACCCTATGTGGAGTAGCTACAGATCTTCCTCTGTCCTGCTTTCTCTCTCCTTTCCCCCATCTCTTCTATCATTGATGTTTCTAGGAGGGAAAACTAAGTATGATCCGGCATTTCACCATACAACAGTTTTGTTCATTAAGAAAAAAAAAAAAAGTGTTTTAAGTATGTTTCTAATACAGGGAGAGTTACAAATCAACGTGCATGAACACAGCACAGGAGATTTTCTGAACATTTTCATTCCTCTGTAGGTAAAGGGTGGTAGCTATAAGTCACAACCTTAAAAAAAATAAAAATAAAAAAATGCTTTAAACAAGGCTGTTTTCAGGAATTTATAATACAAGACTAGGCACTTGTTTTGACAAAACATGGCATATATAAAGACCTATGGCTAACTACGTTTGTTTGTGAAGTTACATACAACTTAAAACACACTTTTCAATGACCTTGAAAACACAAAATTTGATGCATCTTTGAGCCTTTTGTTTCTGAAGACTTACTGCAATGTCGATCCATTGAAGACATTAAATCTATTGAGAAAGAAGACTTAATTACTGCATTGCCAGAAAAATAGCAGCCTTCTTTAGGGTAAGGGTAAAACGTGTGGCAGCAGCATAGGGCATCTTAAGGTATTTTTAGTTGCTGTTTAATAGGTGTACCTCCATGACCCTCAAAAATCAATGGTAACTTTTGTATTAAGGTTTACTTGTAATACATTTGTATTGAAAATGTCCTGCTGTAGCTGATACTATGCTATGTCTTTATTTCCTTTTTGAAAGCTTTACAAAAAAAAACAACAAACCAAACCAAACAAAAACAAAACTAAACTAAACAATAAAACAAAAAAATACAACCAAACATAACATTATTTTGTCAAGTAGAATTTTCAGCTGTCCTCGATGGATTTCAACCTAAACTTTATGGGTAGCCTAAATGCTACAAAATGGAAGACAGACAGACACACAGCAGTTATGAAGGCTAGTTCTATTTTTCCCTCATGATACAAAGCAATATAATTATATTCTGTTACCAAAATGTCATTGTGCTCATATTCCCAGAATGATTCAGTAACGTTATAGGCATGACTCTTCCAGAGTGTTACAGAATGGTCTATTGATCACTCAAACTTTCTAAAGAATGTTAAAATGTTCCCTTAGAAGTGCATACATCTTGTGCTTCCCCTCTGCAAAAACAACTTCTATTCTGCAAGATTAGGACACAAAGTAAAGTCTCTCCAATTTAGTCAAATGTCAGCCATTTAAAATTTGTGTTCTATAGAGAAAGCATTATATAACTTCAGGAATACTATGCCTGACTTGACTTGTATAATGGCATATAATTGAAAACATTTTACAAAAGCTGTTTATCATAGCAAATGCTGAGTCTTATTAGTTAAACAGATAGAATTCAAAAGGTCAAGCAAGGCTAGTAAAGCATATGTGAATTTATACAGTACTAGATTTCAAATATTTTAGGTGGTCAAATGGCAGCGCATGTATTAAGTAGAAATCAACTCTTTGAACGAGTAGAGCAGGGTATGAAAGCTGTGCTAGAAAACCAGGATCCCCACTGCTGTAGAAAATATTTGATATTTTGGATTTGTTTGTTCCATGAAGCAGAAACGAGATGTTACCAAGAAATGAAAGGATTGAAAGGAGCTACTACCTCAGAACAGCAGTAACAGTGAGAGAAAAAGGGAAAGAGTTATGCCAGTGTAGCCGATGGTTTGTGCTGTATGTATAAATATTGACTGAGGAAAAACAAATGTATCTAGTATCGGAAAGTGTCCTTAATTCTATTCTCTGTTTAAGAAACTTTCTGAAGGAATTGATATTTTCTGACAAAATAATACATTTCTTACAAAACCACCAGCTAGCGCTAATGAGTGTTACAGTGAGTACAAGAGCAACTCTGCTAACAGGAAAGGCAATGTTTTCCGTGTAATATGGATCGCCAATTGTACATAGCTTTGTGGTAACAGTGGAAGATATGCAGTGTGGTTCTGTATGGTGTCAATTCTATCAAATTAAAATACAGAAGCTTCCTTTCCAATCAATCAAAGCATCTGTGAAACTTCACAAATTAAAAATAACATGGCCATGTAAATCTGCTTGACACTCTACAAAATAATCAATATTTTTTATTGTGGTTCTCCATAGCTGTCATGCATACAAAAATATGTGAAAATTTATAGGTACACATAAAGTTACACAGTGACTGAACTATACAAAATTATGCTTCTATATTCTTACAATCTAATGTATTCACCAAAATACCAGCTCACAAGCTTGGCTTAATGACAAAGGGAGTGAATAATCTTTTACCATTATCACATAGGGGAAAATCTCATGTATCTCTTTTCTTCTTTAACTGATGCTATGTAGAAAATTTGAAATGTGTTTTAGTCAGTAATAAAGCCCTGGTTCAGTACAATTGCAAGTATGTCCTATCAACATAGATATATTTGTTAGATCCTCAGATCTAACAGATCTGAGAATGAAGAACAGAACAGAATAGAATAAGCCTATGCCTTATCTTTTCTCGTGCAATTCCAAGTTTGTTTCTGCCATGTGAAACAGAGACAATTACGCACATCAGCTTGGTACATGTTTCAGGGTTTTGGCATATTATTTTTCATATTTTTCTCCTGAAGTGCCCCTTAATTGACAAGACCAGCTTGTGTTTGAGCTTCATTAATATTTAGTTCTGACTTAATTGTTTGAATAATGGTGTATGCAAGTTACTGGATCTGCAACACTCTTTCACAAATAGACTGGAACAGAAAAGAATAGTTGAGTTGAAAGGGATCTTCAAAGACCATCAAGCCCAACTGCCTGACCGCTTCAGGGCTTACCTAAAGTTAAAACATTTTATTGAGGGCGTTATCCAGATTCCTCTTGATCACTGACAGGCACAGCCATCAACCACCTCTTTAGGTAGCCTGTTCCAGTGCTTCACCACCCTGATGGTAAATATTTTTTTCCAGATGTTCAGCCTTAACCTCCCATGGTACAGTTTTGTGTCATTCCCAAACATTCTGTCTTCAGCGTCTGGGGAACAGAGAATGGTGCCTTCCTCTCTGCTTCCCCTCCTGAGGAAGTTGTGGAGAGCAATGGGGTCACTTCTTGGCCTCCTCTTCTTCTAGATAACACAAGTGTCCTGAGCCTCCTCTCTCAGGATATGCCTTCCAACCCTTTTACCAGCTTTGTTGCCCTCCTCTGGACACTTTCAAATACCTTAATGTTCTTTTTATATTGTGAAGTCCAGAACTGCAGACAGTATGCGAAGTGAGGCTGCAACAATGCTAAATGCAGTGGGAGAATCACATCTTTTGGCCAGCTGGCTATGCTGTGCTTAATGCACTGCAAAATGTGATTTTCCTCTTGGCTGCGAGGGCACACTGCTGGCTCGTATAGAGCCTATGATATCAATAGTTTAATTTTAAGAGGGAATGAAGGATACATTCCTTACTTTAAGGAAAGTACCTAAGAGACACCAATCTGTCTTACTCAGTAGAACTCTATTAAAAATGGATGTATGTGAAAGAATCCTGAGTTTAATTGTAAGATATGTTCTTCCTTTACTTTGTGCCATACTTCTTATCTTCATTATTTAATTGGGTTTGCACACTGTTTTTACACAAGCAGAATAAACCAGTTTGCATGTCAGTGGCTTTTACAGCTTTCTGGTTGGAATTCCATATTTTAGTTATGATGATTCTTCCTTGTTTTTGCTTTGAAGTAAATGAAGCCATTGTTCTGATTTCAGTTTGGAAGACGTCACATTGAAGATCTTTTTAATGATTTTCGAGATGGACGAAGACTTCTGGAGCTCTTGGAATGTCTTACAGGACAGAAACTTGTATGTATGCATTAACATTATTACTGCATATTGAAGACACAATGTAGTAACAGTTGCATGTTATCAATTAATTTCCCCCATTAATAAAGGCCTATGGAAACAATATTGTTTAGGAGTCTGAACATTTTCAATTTTCCTTTGAAACTGAGGAAACACTACAGCTGTACCCTTTATTAGGCAGGAATCCTTTGCTGGGTTTGTCTGTAAAATGAAAATGCTTGACTTTGTTGTGTGCATATTTATAAGCATGGTAAAGTGAAAAAAGGCTGAGACACAGTTCATTTAGATATTTGGGGCTTTAGCTGTAATTCTATTAGTATTCTATCTATCAGACGTGTATCAAACAGAACAGAATGTAATGTGTAGAATTAGAATATTTTGCTAAACTTCATACACATTGTCTATATATGTTGGAGTTACACATTTCTAAAAAGACAGAACAGCTTGCTCTTATAAACCTGGAAATTCAAAACACGCCAGACACAGTGACATATGGATATCCTCTCGTGCTCCTGCTTGGGCTTTGTAAGCTTGGGATCTTTCTTTGAAACTTTCTCATAAAAGAGTAATGAAACAGGCTGAGAGTTTGAGAATCAAAGTCCAGAGAGGCTATACTTGTAAATACATATTAAACAATCTGACACTTATCTGTTTGGTTGTCATAGTAACATTCCTGAATTGTGCTATGGAGCAGAAAACCAATCATAATCTAAACAGTCTGATTTCATATATATTTCAATGATTCATTCACTGAAAAACATCAAGATACAAAACTAGCTTCCAGCTGTGGATTCAGTTTGTTTTATAGGTGCCTTTACTTCGTATCAGGAAGGTGCATATGCACAGTGTATTATAATACCCTCACTGATATTGTCATACACTTATGAAATGTGAAACTACGAGTGTAATATAAAATTCAGATTATATATAGTGTATTCTAATTTCTGATTCTGAGCAGTCAATTTACTTTATTTTATTTGCAGGCAAAAGAAAAAGGTTCCACAAGAGTTCATGCTCTGAACAATGTCAACAAAGCACTGCAGGTTTTGCGGAGAAATAACGTAAGTAATCAGTTGGCCAGGGTCAGAACAGCATGCTTGATGCTTTCTAAGTGCAGGGTCAAACTCTCAACTACAGTACCCAATTGCTCAAGTCAAGGCAGTTTTGTTAATATGACTTGGATACTTAGAGGTTCGGTACGAGGATGGAATGTATTTCAAAAAGTACAATCTGCTAGCAGCAAGTGTTTGAATAATATATCCGTAATGAATGCTATTTGAAGACTGATCAAGATGCACAATTTTATGGTAATGCATGGTGTTTACATTTTAAAAGGTTAATGACAAGAAGAAAAAAAAAATCAACTCACAAAGCCCTGACAGTTACAAAGTATAAAAAACTTTTTTTTTTTCTACAAGAAATATTTTTGCTAAATTTTCATTGATGTCTGTTCTTTAGGATTAATAACATTAAGGAAATGACTCACATCAAAACCACTTTACATTCTGCTTTGTCAAGATTGACGTTTCAGGCCAGAATCTTATGCATCATTTTAAAGTAAATATCTTCCTTATGCTAGCATTCGAATGGACCCATAACTTCTGCATGCATTTACAGCAGCCAGCTAATTATACTATATCTCCTCCTCAAGAATAAATTCAAATAAACTGTAACATCCGTTTAAACTTAACAGTAAGATGTGATGGAACAGTGATAATGTATTCTGTGCTGCATATGATATTGGATTTCTCAATAGCTGCAGTAGGTCACTATACATGCTTGATTTCAGCTGCTGAATAAAGTCATCGATTTTATAAATCTAAGGTAATGCTTATCCATATAAAGATTTGTGCATAAATGAAAGTGACCTTTTAAGGCTGGCACAAAGACCTCCAGCTTGATTTTTAAAAGAGAATTTTATGTAAATAAATAGAAGGCAAAGCTTCTAATTCTTCACAATGTGCAATATTTGACATTGTTGAAAAAATCAGTGATACATTATTTCTCAGAATGCAAAAGAGGTTTTATTGAATACATTTTGTATGGTTACAAAATTTCATAGTAAATGCTTTGAAAAGTATTTACTCACTAAATATTAGCTAAATCAATTAATGTGCTTTTCATTCAGTTTCCAGAACAATCCCTTTCAAATGAAAACAGAGCACATTCTGATTGAATAATATAGAAGAAAAAATGTTATTTTAAATAGGGGCCATTCAGTGGCCATTGTATTAACATATTGAAGATATTGTAAGCTGTGCACAATATTGTTGGTCAGCTCAGTATAAAGCTAAAAGATCTGCCTCTGAAATAGTTTCCTCAACCTTCAAAATCATCTCAAGAGTGTTTTCTGAGGGACTTCAGGAATACAAAATCAATGTTTCTAAGGCTATTTAAAGCCTGTGACTAGTGATGGTGTTTGCCATCGTAGCTTTGAGGTTGTGCAGTCATCTGGATTAGAAAATGCTGCCTCTTCCAATCAATCCATTTTACAGATTTTTTTTTATTTTTTTTTCCTTCTCCTGTGGAAAGGTGGTAGTATTCAGGCAGGGGATTGCTCTCATATGAACTCAAAGTTGAAGCAGACTGGGAAGTGTTCCTCTGTTTCAGTAAAATGGATGTAGTCTCTTTGTAACCAGGCTTCCATTTCCAGAAACAGACAGAGAAACTGTCTACTGCCTGTAGAACATGTAGGATCACTTGCTATATAGACTGTAGTTGGTTATGTAGGATATGGAGTCCAAGTTCCACTTGAGAAGTGTTCCAAAACACTGTTGACTAGAATGAATAGCAAGTCATGTATTCTTTTAGTAAAAACAAACAAACAAAACCACCACATGCACACACACACACACAAGTTTTAAAGGCAAGTTTTAGACTTTTTGACAAAATACCTGCTTCATATGTGGTTGGTAAAATGACCTATTCATGAATGTACTGAAATTTTAAAACAGAAAAGGCTTTTTTTTTAGTGTGCAAAACCTTCATTCATCATACAGATGTAACTTCAAATATCTTCAGATGTGCAATAGAGATATGCAGACTATGGTTTGTAAAGGAATGTGGTACTTTGCCATACAAATATTAGTTCTGACTATGATAAATATTAGTTCTGACTATGATAAACAGCGAGGATACAAATTTCAGAATCGTAGTTTCCACGCAGAAGTGTGGGTCTTGTATTGTCTTGCACTCACAGCTCTGTATTTGGCATTCTTAGATAGCATAAAAAGTGGGGTAGGGTGAAGGATCATTTCACACATGGAGGAAAGAATATTCCAGGGTGACAAATGCTGGTGCATTATCCAGTTAAAAATGCATAATATAATTATGGAAAACAACATTGCTAAACTAACTAATATGGAAAAAGACTTGTTTAGATCACAGTCATGGGTTTCTCTGTACTCCAAAATACATCCTGCCTTGCTTTCTGCATTGTAGAATTTAAAAAAGGAAAAATGAGTTCTATTTTAATCTAAATATGTACAATAGTATCTTTGTTCTATAGGTTCTTACAAAGTCAAGATATGTGTGTTGCTTTCAGCAAAGTGTGTTATGCAAGGTAGTGTGGAGCATAATGCAGGAGCTTTTCTGTGTCATCCTTTAGTTTTGTGATTTGCATTTATAGAACCTTAATATAATGGTTATAAAATGATTGTTAACTATTAATTTAATTGTATATTTTCAGAACATGTTATATCTGGAGTAAGTGGAACTCCACATCATTGCTTGCTTTTTGCCCACACCTTAACTGTACCACTCATAAAACATGAGCTAGATGTTTACTAAACAGAAGAAAAATTATATTTTTATCCTAGCCTGGCCATACATCTCCCTCACCCCCCCAAAAAAGTTAAATACCAAATGCATTAAAATGCCACCAACTTTTTATGCTTGTTATTAATCTACTTCAAATAATTTTATTTAATAGGTTGATCTTGTAAATATTGGGAGCTCAGACATTGTGGATGGAAATCATAAGCTGACCCTTGGTTTAATCTGGAATATAATTCTCCACTGGCAGGTGAGTGGCACTGCTGCATGCTCTCCGTGAAATTGTTTTTTTCCGCTCACCTTTTTTCCATTACCCAGCCACAACCTACAAAGTAAATGCTGACATTGTAAGCAATATAAGGTCCTAAATCAGCAAGTTTTATGACAGTCTGTTTACATATTATCTAGGATATTAAGAATCTTAAGAAGATAAAGTAGGTTTTAGAACATTAGCAACAGCTGTTTAGACTGTAATTTCACAGCCAGACATTGCAAGAGAATGTATAATAGCTATTGTAAGAGAAATGAACAGACAAACCTGATGTGGATATATAGCTTTCATAGTCACTTTTCCTTTTAGAAACTTGGAATGTGACTTACGTTTTAATTAAATAATCATATTCCTAGAATTATATTTAAAACACTAAAATGCTGCTATTCTAACAATTAATTGAAGCAGCTATGGCTCATTTAGCTTCTTTTCTCTTTAGAGAGAAAGGAGGGATTATAGTATATATCTTGTAAATACCAACATGCTAGATGTGGATACTTAAGTAAACGAATTTTAAGTAGTAAATAAAAATTCAATAAAAAATTAGCGTCTAGATGCTTTGAGTCTGGGTGTTTGTATGAGTCTGAACTAATAGTCTGTCTGTTCAAGCTGGTTCAGATCTCCAAGCAAACGTCTAAAAGTTTTTCTTAGCATTGCAAGAAAAGATGGTGGGAATAGAACCTAAAGTACTTTATTTTAAAATCTAAACACTCCTATCAAAAATCACATGTGCATAATTCACTGAAATAGAGAACAATTCCTTTCTAATTTTACAGGATATGTTTTAGTGAAAGCAACAGAGAAAAGCTGCAAATTGTTAAATCACTTCTATCTCTTGTCTCACATCCCAGTATTCTCAGTTTAATTGCTTAACACTGTTCTAAATTACTTACTAAGAGCAGATGGAATATGAAACCTAGCTGTGCAACTTCTACCAATTATCTTTGAATCACTGTGCTTTAATTTATATGAATTATGGACGGAAATGTGTAGTCATGTTCAAATTCATATTATGATTTTGTTGTGGTTTAACCCTAGCAGGCAGCTAAGTGCCACACTCACTGCTCGCTCACTGTCCCCAGGTGGGATGGGAGAGAGAATAGGAAAGGGAAAAGTGCAAGA
This sequence comes from Anas platyrhynchos, assembly GCF_047663525.1. Lineage (NCBI taxonomy): Eukaryota > Metazoa > Chordata > Aves > Anseriformes > Anatidae > Anas > Anas platyrhynchos. Next base: position 120,164,936 of record NC_092587.1, on the reverse strand, counting down.
ACTCATGGGTTGAGATAAAGACAGTTTAATAGGTAAAGCAAAAGGCATGCATGCAAGCAAAGCAGTGCATTCACTACTTCCCATCAGCAGGCAGGTGTTCAGCCACATCCAGGAAAGCAGGGCTCATCACACATGACAGTTCATTGTGAAGACAAATGCCATCACTCTGAACATCCCCATCTATTTCCATCTTTCCCTCAGCTTTTATTGCTGAACGTGATGTCACATGGTATGGACTATGCCTTTGTGGTCAGTCTGGGTCAGCTGTCCTGGCAGTGTCCTCTCCCAGCTCCTTATGTAACCCCAGCCTCCTCACTGGCAGGGCAGCATGAGAAGCAGAAAAATACTTGGCTCTGTGTAAGTGGTGCTCTGAAACAACTGAGAACTTCTGTAACCTATCACCATTTAAGCAAAAATCCAAAATACAGCATCATATTAGCCTCCAAGAAGAAAATTAACTCTATCCCAGCCAAAACCAGGACAGATTTATTCTTTCTTTTTTTTTTTTTTTTTTTTTTTTTTCCTGAAGCAAAGTGTTAAAGATATGCTTTAGTATTAGCTGTGTACTTCCATTTTTATTATTTTTTTATTTTTTTTCCCTAGCATTCCCCTAAGGCATACTCGCCACATACACAAAAGACACGTGTTTTCTGGGATGGTCTGCTGCAGTTTTTCATGACAGGCATATGCACTTAAGAGTACATGCACTTGCTTGCAGTACATAGCTATTTCATTTCAAGCTTGATAATGAGCCTAGTGATAACTGTGATGGCAGCTATGATGGTACCCATGACATCAGCTGAACAACCCATGTATAAGAAGTCAAGCGACCATATTAACAAGGCAGAGATTAATAATGTGACACTTCCTTGCAAATTTGTACTGATTCAGACCATGTTCATTTTATACTTTAAGTGTTTCATATTAATCTATTTATGGATTACTGAAGGGAATAGACCTTCATGTTCTGGACTTTTTTTTTTTTTTTTTTTTAATAAACAGATTTCTAATTTGGACAGAATTCAATTTCAGTTTCTATTCTAAAGAGTACCTAAAGCCATGTTTTGCAAGAAGACTATTATTATTATATAATAATCCTGTTGTTGTTGAATAATGATTAATTAAAAATCATATAAAACCAGATTTGTACATAGGTTTTTCTCTTTTTAAACAAAACTCAGGAGATGTTGGTTTGCTGCCTTTTTCCCTCAAAAGACTGGAACATTTCAAAGTGAATCCGCTTACTTTCAGCACTGTGAAGAAAATCTTTGTTCTTTTCCAATTTTTCTTTCAAGTTTTGAAGTGATTTGCGTGACCTAGAATATGGTCATGATTGTTCTGCCCTGTTTATAGATTGGCACTGCATTATACCTTCACATTGCTTCTGGAGAAACAAGGCTATAAGTTACTTAAGAAAGGGTTGCTCCTTCTTCTTGGCACCATTTTCCCTGTCACAGATTGTTCATGGCACTAAGCAGCTACAAATATGACAAGCTGTTGTTAAAGATTAAATTACAGACTCAGGGCCACCAAAGTTTTCTGCCAGTTATTTACAGTTGAGTAAAACATCTTGTTCCTTATGATTTGATATCAAGTCTGCTGTATGTACTTGTACTCTCTGAAGGCCAAAAAAAAATTCACAGGCTTGTTGATTTTATGTATGCTATTGGTGTAGTATAAGCTTGATGGTGCAGTGCTGCTTTTGCAAATTCATTCACTTTCTGATTCTAAGAACCTGAGAAGGGTCACCCAGATGAAGTATATCTGCCTGCATGCAAAAAACTGATACAAGTTGTGTGGATATTTAAAGAATCGTTCTGCAGATGAACAGGCAAAAAGCTTTTTCCAGTTTTACAGCCTGCAGCCAGGACTACGTTAGGATAGAACTGCAATTATATGTGACAACAAGACCGCCACTTACAAAAATGTCAGTCTCATTGTGTAAAATGTAAAAGAGAGAGAGAGATTGGGAGTGAGAGGTGGTGGAAGAAACGTGCATGAAAGGAACAATGCGGCAGTGCTATTCAGATTGGTTGTCAGCAATCCCATTGACAAGAGGCAGTTGTGGAGGCACTGCAGCAGAGAAGACTTGTCTCATTCTCACCATTCTCATTTCTGTTCAGTAGAGATCTTGTGGCTTTCTGCATCCCCTGTGGTGATTACGTCCTTTCTTATCTAGCCTGTTTTTCAGATTATTATTAAAAGTTTCTCTCAAATTGAACCATAGTTCTGAGTTAAGCACCTGCTGCCTAAGCTCTTTGTGGTACTGAATCTATTATGGTTTCTATTTCTTTGAAATTGCTGCCCTCTTTCTCACAGTTCTGTGATCCCAGCCTCACTGCTCAACTAACATTTAAACAAAAACAAAACAAAACCATTAATTTCTCAATTGCTATGCTTGACAAAGAATCTCTCTCTTAAGAGTAGAAAAAAAGATTCTATATTGCAGCGTCAACATTTTTAAGAGCAAACCTATTTTCATGAATAGGATGAAAAAAACACAAACCTGACAAATATTTTTTGTGAAATTCACAACCAAAATCCCGAAAAAAAGGCAAAATAATAGGCATATGCATGAGGCAAATACTCCAGAGAAATGCATTCCAACAGTGCCTTATTAAAACTGAACAGTCCTGTCACACTACCTTGAACCAATGAGCAAAGAACATCCCTTACTTTGATGGGTGCCTTGAACATCTATGAAAATGCTGTTTAAAGAGCTCTTGAAGATGTGCTTTGAAGGAGTTGAGGGGATTCTGGCTATAAAAAAGTAATCCATTCAGTCAGAATACCTGAAATATAGCAGGTAAAAAACACTAAGTCGTTCTGCCAGGGAGATGCCAGGCCCCTATTTGATTGAGAAATACAAAAAAGTCTTCATTTCATGAGTAACTTTTTCAGATTTTCTCTGGCTTCCCTCCCTGTCCTGTAGGGGCTGGCATCCTGAATCCAAGTGCCATTCTTACAAAATGCCACACATCTGAGTATTTATTTTGCAGGTGAAAGCGATACAGTGCAAGCCAGAGATGCTGCTGCTCTGGGAGCTGCCTTGTATGCACACACAGACTCATGGGCTTCCCAGCAGAGCAGAGGGCAGATCAGAAGTCCCCTGGGGAAGTAGGCCAGGCACGGATGTTCTGGTTTCAGCCTCCGTTTCCCACTGGCACCAGATTCCCTCCTTGCCACCTAAAGTTAAAGGGCTTTTAGCTGCTAGTGTCTTGTTATATTCCCCAGACTACAGGTCCCTGGATCATGTCTCCCTGTGGCTACTGTTCTGTCCATCATCCTATGCTTTTCCTTCATTTTCAGACATCCCCAAAAGCTGGTGCCCAGCTTTTCTCTGCTGTGAGTTCCCTAGAGCTGGAGACAGGGACTAGAAGAGGCCCCCCTCTGGGGACAAAATAGCAGGGGCTGGCTCCATCCAGTTCCAGCCTGCTGTAGGCAGCTGGTCCCACCCTGGGGGCTGGGTTCCCAGCCTGCCCCTGTGCCCCAGGCATTGTGCTTTTGACTGTATGATGACAAGAGTGGCAGCACGCCTGTTTTGTTCATAGCTTTCATTTGTGCACTTGAACATGTTGGATGCTACCCATGTCTGTGCTGCCCTTTTCCCTCTTCTATTCAAAACTGATTCTTATTGCCATAGCATAGGTCCAGCCCCCAGGAAGAGCAAGTATTTATGTTCTCTGCAAGCTGGAGCTTCCCGTGCCTTAAAGCTTTGTTTCCTGCCAGAATATATGGCATTAGAAAGGAGAGTTAACAAAGGAATGAATATTGGAGGTCAACTGCCAGCAAGAGGCAGAGCCTACCAGGTGCTTTGAAATGGCTGTCATTTCTGAGGCTGGATGCTGAGGCATTTTATATCTGGGTGGAGTCTGTCCTAAAGCTCTTCAGGCTGACAGGAACACATCTCGAAGTACTGCTTTTTCTGAAGAGCACATCTTAACTGAGAAACCTGTAAAGAGATTCCTTCTAACCTCAGTGTCAGCTAGGGCTCCACAACTGAGCTTGCTTCAGGGCAGTGGTGCGCCATGCTGTTGCCAGCCTGAGGGTCAAAGTCTAAAGAATGTATTTTAGTCAAAGTCTTGAAAGTCTTGGGAATGTGTCCCAAGAATTTCAGAGAGGATCAGTTTCTCCTCCTATCTCAGAAAGTTAGATCATATACAGTTAACTTTATACATAGGTCTCAAAAGTAAAATTGAAGGCACTAATGCCCTTTGGATAGTATGAATTTGAGGTGTAAAAACAAGACTTTTTTTTAGTAATTCTTATCTTCATTTAATAATTTATTCAAATGATTGAAGTAATTACTGTCAAACAAGCAACTTATCAGACTTGACTAGACAGTGAAGTGGTATCTTCTATATTCCTACAGTATCTTAGTTGTGTTTTTTTTTTTTTATTGTTGATTATGCAGTTGTCACTTCTGCACATTATCTTACAGTTTTTAGAATTTCAGAGGGGTCCATCCTTGTCAGAAAGTAGTTTTTTCACTAAATGTTATTCTCTGACATTGTTTGCTGAGTAATTCAAGTGAAGAATTATAAAGAAATATTGGATAACTGAATAAGCAACAGCAATGCTAAGCAAATTTATAGTTAAATCTTATCTTAGAGAATCTTTTAAAAGAGCTGCTAAGCTTTATAGGATATATGGAGGGCACAGTGATTTCAAAGGGATTACTTTACAGAAGAATAAATTGTGGACTTCTTACTGGAAGTTTTTCACTAGTAAAGAAATCGCTAAGAAATATATAAGCAACCACACTATGTCAAACTCCAGGGGAATATTTTATAAACCCTCAGAATTAAGTGCTCTCTGTAAAGTTATAGCCATAGATAGGTGATCATTCTCTGATGAAGGAGGAATATTAATTATTCATGAAACAAAAATCAAAAAATGGAACATATATAATGTTCCTGTAATAAATGCAATGAAATTCCTTTTTCATCCAAGTTCACGCATGTAAGTATTGTTTCCACATTTAAGTCAAAAAATAATCTGCTGTGCACTGATCACAATTTTTTCACCTTTGTACTTATTTCAGCCATCAATGAGAGAAAAATGCTTTTCATCGCTTTATCAATTTTTGCTCTAATGTATGCTGTTGACTAAGGATGTATTTCCAGAACAAAGAAAAACAGAAAGAGAAATACTTACTTCACATGCACTCTGTTCCCTTAAGTAGTGTAGGCATATGTGCCTTCTCTGCTCATTCATGGAGCACTTCATGTGGCACAGTGATGAATGTACCAAATGTATTGGCAGTGGCAGCCAACAAGTCAGTGTCAGTTTTTTTTTTTTAAGCATTCAGACTTGACTGCTGTCATTATGCTGACACCAAGTATGTTCTGCAGTTACCTGGGAAGTTTTTCTTTAATGCTTAAATGTGGGTAACTGAAGGTTTTGTGAGTCAATAAAAGATTCAGCTTTTACTGAATAAGTTCAATCACTGATGAAATTCTGGCTCTTTCTGCAGGTCAAAGATGTAATGAAAAACATCATGGCTGGACTGCAGCAGACAAACAGTGAAAAGATTCTGCTGAGCTGGGTCCGTCAATCGACTCGTAATTACCCACAGGTCAATGTTATCAATTTCACCAGTAGCTGGTCTGATGGATTGGCTTTCAATGCACTCCTTCACAGTCACAGGTAGGAAAACTAACTTTTCATTGTTTCAGCTAGCTTGTAATGGAAGATTTTACAGGGCTTGAGGATGGTGTATCTCTTATGTGGTTTTAGCTATTTACTGAGTGGGGCTTTCGGCATTCTTTTAAATGCTTGCCTGTTTGCTTTGACGTGGGGGCTGTATTCCATGTCAGACTGAAACCTCTTGCAGAGGAAGAGGATCTGTTTTCCCCCAGCACAACTGACGATGCTCAATTCAGATTATTTTCTGGAATTTTAGTATATAAGCAAGAAGAGAGTCTGAAAGAGAAGTGCAGACTTGGAAACTTTTCAGAAGAGCAAGCAATAGATCCAAAATTCAGCCTTTAAAGGTGGTCCCACAGGGAAAAGATTTTCCTGTAGGCACTTGGAGGGGTACAATGCAGTGTTTGCTGAAAGTGTCAGACAGTTTCTGGACTGAAACCATGGATTTGCCTTGAAGCTGCACAGCTGGAGAAGTTAGCCTTTGTTTTGCTTTTATGTTGCCTTTATGTTGCTCCCCTAGCTGTTTTGAGTATTCTCCCTTTCTCAGAAGTTGACTAGTTCTGGTCCATGCTATCTGAAACTCTGTCATCAGAGATTCAAAGTCCTCTAGTGGTCTTGTGTACTTGGATTAAGGAAAAGGTTTTGCCATTTTTCTTAAAGGTCTACCTTGTGCAGTTATGGCACTACTTGATACAAAGCAACATTTATTTTCTAATGTTACCACATTAGAAAATGCCTCCTGATCTGTATTTTCATACTTTTATATCTCTCACTTAAAGAGTGAATACTGCAAGTTGGCTGAGTGTTCCAAATTATTGGTGAGAGCTGAGTTTTTGAGTGAGTAAATGGGCATGTTCTATTTAGTCACAGATAAATTAAATTTAAAAGAAATTAGTACAATTCTAGTTTTTGGTTTTTTTTTTTTTTTATATATATAATTTTTAGTTACTAAAATCTTAAAGTTTGTCAATAATACTTACAAAAATACTTACAAAAGCACAATCTAAGACAATCTCTTGTGGTATTTAGGGCAGTTCTGGCATGGTAGTTTGCATCTTTCTGAGGTAGTTCTCATGTGCCTCTCTGGTATGGAAGTTATAACACGCCTCTTGTGACAGGAGTATTAGGGCAGCTCTTCTGCCTCATGTACCTTTAGTGACAAAAGTATTAGGGCAGTTAGTTCGGCATGCTGACCCACTGGAAAAGTTACTATCTTGGAATTTTGTTTGGTTTTGTGAGCTATCTTTGTGTCAGATCAGCTTAATTGTTACAATGCAGTGCCGTGATCCAGTGCAAGAGAAGTAGTGAAAGGACATGTATAGGCCTTGGTGAGCATGGGGAATGAAAACGGAAGAGAGGCAGAGAGAGTGATAGCACCCTTTCCAGTGGAGTCCGTGGTCCTACCCTGTTAGATGTAATGTTAAACTGTCTTGAGTCTATGCTGGAGTAATGTGCTTGGAGAACTTCATCTTTAACTGGACTCATCAGCAACTGAGAAGTATATACTTTTTCTTCAAAGTTTGCTGCCTCTGCAGAGCTGTACTACTTTTGTAATGGCGATTGTTGTTGGGGATGATTTGCTAAGGAGAATCAACCACTTAACTGTATAAGAAAAAGCTCATTAACAGGCAAATATGATACGTGCAGATAATAATTACAAGATGATGATGTGTTCAGACATACTTATTTTACTCTAGTAAATACATGACAACCACTACATTTGGTTACCACTGAGCTGGGAACTCAAAATGGTGATGTTGTATGGTTGGTAATGTTCTTCATTTGTCATATCAAAATATTGGTTTAGGGTTTGTCTATTAATAACTCATTTGTAGAGTTAATCACTAGCTACATCCTTCTAAGGCTAATTAGTTTTGGAACAGGCATGCATATCCTTTCTTTTTGATCATACATACATCTTACAGTATTTATGTTAGATGAAAGCTCATAAAAATGTAAATTTATTATTATTTGGGGGAAGTAATTAATGCAGTTCAACACAATCTTTCCCTGGATCTTTCAGGAAATAGAGTGCTGTTTTTGTTATACTGTGAGTCCTGAGAAAGTGAAGACTGAATGTTTGCCCAAGGTTAGAGTATGTCTCATAACTGTATCTCTGGGTTTTCTTCCCAGATCACTATTCCTCTAAATTAATCTTTAGCAGTTACCAAGATTTTTTAATGTGTTAATAATATGATCATAACAAACTGTCATTCATTTAATGTATATATTACAGTTTGCAAAACTATGATGTTTTAGATTTTTTTATGACATTTTGATTTTTCTTTCTATATAAAAGTTTGTTAAACACTGTCAAGTACTATATGTAATTTGAGGGAAGGGGTTGAATTTCTTTTGTTGTTTAAGGGCCTGATATATATATACATGTATACAAAAACTGTAAAATAATAATTTCAAATTAAAGCAATAAATGCCCCTTGAGTGGAGAGGCTTTTATATGTCATAGGTAATGTCCACTGCAAAATGAACAGTCAAGAAATGGCATCCAGCACTGAAGTCCCTACAAAGACATCTGTAAATAACAGGACAGTATCAGCCTGTTTCAGGCAACAAAACAACCTGCGCCAGAAAATTTCACACATTTTGATTATATGTCCAGGTAACTAGCTCTTGAAGAATTATCATTTGGAGGATAGCAGGCATGTCTTGCTTCAGGATATTGCTAAGGGCACAAAGGAACTAAAAAGTAGCTTCTAGTAGTGTAAGCGTAGAATACACTATTTTGAGAGGTCATTTACCATCTAATCTCTTGGTCCTGTCCAGCTAAGTAGTGATCTGACCAAGTACATCGTTGTTTCCTCCCATTCCCCCTATTCTGTTATGCCTCAGAAGACCAGAAGGCACACTGGGGCTGCTATTCATCCTTATTCATCCATATCCATTCTGCATCAGGATGCATTCTTTTGGGAAACAGTATTGTCAAATGGAGTCCTCACACTATAGACAGACTCTGTCACTAACTTTCAATAACTACTCTTTTTCATTGCTCATTGGCTCAAATGTTTGTATTTTTGGTTGGTTGGTTGGTTGGTTTTGTTTTCCCTGGGCACTCTCTAAACTTACTTTTTTGGTCATTTCCACTGATGGCCATTATCTCCTTTAAATTTGTTCTGTCTCTCATTTCATAGGTAGTTTCATTCTTAAGGACCTGGATATAAGAATGCAATTGTCCTGTAGAAATCAATGAATCCCTTTCAGTCTAAAGGTCTGACTCCATACTTGTAGATGATTACTTTCACAGAAGCTGTGTTATAGTATGGGAGCTGTGGATAATTTCTGCGGGCATGAATACCTCTTCATCTCCTTAAAGCATTGTCTGCGCACAGCCTTATTATGTGGAAAAATGCTATTTTTAACTGAAATACCAGGTTACTTAAGCCACACAGGAACACTGTGATACAGAAAAGACTGAATGATTCCTGCTAAATTTAGTGGTATATTGCTGCCTCTGTTGCATTAGGATACCTTTGGGAAAGAAAATTAGATAAATCTCAAGGGAAAAATATGCTAAAATTATATTGGATAACTAACCGGTATTGTATATTCAAAGGCTAAAATCACTGGTACTCTTTGGCATTTTAACTACTTTGAGAACTACTTTGGCAAATCAGTGTAGCCACTGAAGGCCAAAGTTGTAGCATGTCTATTGCCTAGACATGGTATCAGTCTGCTTGTTTCCTAGTCAAGCTATCCAGTCAGATAGTCAGATATCCAGAGTGCATGCTCAAAAACACTGCCTAACATCATCTGGTGCCTGAAATCAATAAACCAGAAATTCCATTTTGTCCAGCTCTATAAAAAGAGCTCTAGATATCTAAATAAAATCTCTTATTTACAAGTAGTCCCTGATTGTGGAAGGTAGGTGCCTGCATGCCTGCAACCTTGGTGTTGTCTAGATAAGTCTCTAGGTGTTTGTATGTCATACCTTCTCCAAGGTTTTCTGCTGCTCAGGGCAAAGCTCACCAGCTGTGAACAAAACACTCATTTCCTGCTTATTACAATTTATACTCTTCAAACTCATTTTGTGTTTGCTGTTATAAATCTTTCATAACATTCTGCACAGTAAGCCTGTCTTGAATGGAAGTGAAAAAGAATTACCCTGCTTAAGTTTTGTTTCCTTCCTAGTAGTTTGTGCAATCATCTAGGAAACAGCAAGCATACAGTCAAATTCCTGAGGTAAGTCTCCAAGACTGCAGGGTGCACTACTTGTCTTCTCCTGGGCTTGAATCACTAAGTTATTGTGCAGAAGTCTCAGAGGAAGACCTAATGTTCTCTGAAGCCCTGAGTCAGTCATTTTTCAGAAGAACCTCCGTGCTTAGTGCGTCCTCTATATTGATTTTCAATGACTTCACACTTCATGTTCAGTATGCGGGAGCGCTGAATTGGCCTTCAAGATTCAAGATGCAATCAATAACATAGGTGCACTAAAACATTTGGAGTGTTCAGGAGCACCTACCTCTATCCTATAAGAATAAAAAGCCTTCTGTAAGAAACCCTGCCACTTTAGTCACGTAAATGCAGGCACCTACTTTGGTGTCAGAGTGTCTTGGCTTCATGCCTGAAGTAGAGAATTTAAATGCAAACCCAACAAAAGGTGATCAGCACCAGGCTACATGAAACACAGTGTCTCACACATCCTATGCTTTATTAATATTTTGTGTTTACATACGTAGTATGAAAAGCCATCTGAACACAAAACATTTTCTATTTAATCTCCTCTGTTTTCCATTTGATTTTGTTGTTTCTGCAGTTCTCCCATCTTACTCCTTTCTCTTCATTTTTTTTTCCAGATGTTTTCTTATTTTCCCCGTGTTCCTCTCAGTTTATTTGTTTGCATTTCATTCATTCACTTTTTCCTATTGCCTTTTTTCCCCCCTTCGTTATTGCAGTTTTTCACATTATTCTCTGGGCAATTTTTGTGTTGGAATGGCAACTTGAAGAAAAACAAGGTTCACTCCAACTGTCAGTTTTCTTTATGGTTACTTAGGACGTAATCTAATTCACATATAAAATCCATTTGTGAAAAAAAAACAACAAACAAACAAAAAAAACCATCAGATTTAAACTATATGTCCTTAATTCCTGAAACTGTACAGGTTTTCATGATTTAGTTGTCAAAAATAGTCTTTACTGCAAACAATAGATTCTGCTTTTGACACTGAAGTCTTTGAGGTTTAGCCTTGACTTTAGGTGTTTCTTGTTTAGCCAGAAGAAAGCCATAAGGGTTCCATGTTGACCCTTAGGCTGTGTGCAGTCTTCATCACATTTAGATGCTGTTAGGAACGGAAGTAGAAATAGTCAGAAAAAAAGGCTTACCATAGTTTGGAAGTCTGGTATGTTAATGAACTCACGGTGGATCTGGTACCACATGCCTGGTTTTTATGCCAACATTAGCATTGCTCCCAAATTGACTGTTATAAATAAATGTTTTTCAAACTCAACTTTTTGCAGTTCACAACAGATAATTCCAAATATTTTTCATGAAATACATTTAAACTGCAAAATAAATAACAGTATAAACTATATTATGTTTACAGCATTTTTTGTATCTTTGATTTATTCTTCAACACCTTCCATGTTCAGCCTCCATTTACAGCCTCTGCTATATTTTCGTTGCACCATCTTTATCTGTGAACTGCTCCATCTGAGTGGTGTGGAGAAAGCAGAAGAATATCAGAAGGAAAGCAATTGAGTAGATAAAAATGGGAGATAGATTTACATATCTTGGTTTTGACATTAACACACTCTGGTGATATTACTAATTATATTTCCTGTGTCCATCTAGTCTTTGAAAAGAGAAAAAAAAAAAAAAAAAAAAAGCTACCACAGCCTCTCTTACATAAGGTTTGCATGCTTTTCTAAGATTCACTTGAGATGCTACATAGTATTTATCTGTTTCAATGTAAAGTGTTCAGGGTAAGTGATTGTGTGAAACATTTGAGAACAAACACTTCAATATGGAAACAATTATATTAACCATAGTTGGAGTCAAGGAACAGTCACATTGGAAAGTTGTTATACATTGGTCTGTCTTCTTTTTCTGCCACAACTACATATTAGGTATCTGCCCTCCAAAAACATCCTAGATAGTGCTAAGTCATCTTTATTCATGATTCAGGTGCAAAAAGCTCAAGAATGGAGGAAACAAAACAAAACAAACACTTTAAGGCAGCCTTGTTGAATTCCCATAACAAAGTGTGCACAAGCACAAAGTCTCCAACTCAGGAATACCTTAAAATACTGAGATATGGAAGGATTAAATGCTACTAATCTGGAGAGGATACCAATTTTGCATGAACCACTGATGTAATCTAGTATGCTTCCTTTTACTTTGATGATTGATAATAACAAAATAATTGCATGTCTTAATAAAACAATTCCAATCCCTACCCAGTAATTGGTGATATTTTCATTTCTCTTATCTAATGTTTTCAGTGAGGAGTAGTTGGCTTTTTTCTTTCTTTCTTTTTTTTTTTTTTTTTTTGTGTGTGTGTGTGGCTTTTTTTTAAAGACCTTCAGAGAGTAGTGGAATTTGTATCTGAATGGATATTCACAGTGTATTCATGAAGGGATTAAAAGTAAGTAAGAGACGAGCATGAAGAACTAAGTACATATAATACACTGAGCAATATTCTCAGTAGGAAGCTTTCTCTCTCATAGTCTTTTATCCCCCCCCGCCCCTTCTCTTGTTTATGGCTGACATTTTATTCTGATCAGATATTTCTAATGCCTTTTCTCTGGTCATTTTTCAAGAGGTTACTTGGAGTGAATATTCCCATTTATATAATCACCTTATCTTTTTGGACATTTACAGGCTATAGCAATTGTTTTTAATATCAAGTTTGAGAAGCAGTGGGGCACAGATTGCTTGACAAAGCTACAGTGGTATATCATTGAGTACAAGGTGCAAATTTTCAGAATATAAACTTAGGATATGATTCCATGAGTGGAATGTAATGCACTTTATTGATTAAACAAAGCAGCAGCTGCTAAATAGCACCAGGAATATAAGGAAAACAAAATGTTTTGGTAAGGAGGAGAAGTCAGTCGTACTGCAGTTGACACTGACCCTATTTTAGGCTCTAGATCACAGGAGCTTTCCCTGTGATTTACTTCTTGTAATCTTTCTTCCTCCAGATAGGTATCAGAGATCCTTGTGGTTTTGTTTGTTTGTTTGTTTGTTTTTGTTTGTTTGTTTGTTTTTGTTTGTTTGTTTGTTTCCTTTTGCCTTTCTTACGCTTTAATCAGGATTTTGAATTAGGAGTAAGTGACATTCATTAGCTTCCTCCTTGCTTCTTTAAAATGCTTGAACTTAGGCCAGGTGACTGCCTTAGAAATCAGTGCTTCACCACAGCTGTTTCTGCTTCAGGATGACAGATTGAGGAGGAGAGAAGGAAAATGGACTTAAAAAGAATTGATAGAAGCAAAAGCTTGTTTTCAGTAAATTGAGGGAAATAAGGGTGTAAAAGTAATGGTGTGAAGAGGTATGAAAATACTTTTCTTTTAACAAATCACTAGGTTACCTGCTACTGGATCCTGTTTTATTATAACTGTGAGAGTACTGGAGATATTTGTGAGGTTTTATTGTGTGTATAAAGTAAGAACAACATAAAAACAATCCTTAAAAAGGATGTAGTAGCTTTTATGATGTGAACGTATTTCCTTTCTGCATACACTTCTTTGTGAATTAGATCGCTAAGTTGCTTTTTTGTTAAATGAATTTATTGTAGCCCAATTGTAATAATATTAGAATAATAGTATTGTTAGATGTAAAGACAGCCTAAGGAAATAGCCTATTAAACATACATGCCATTTCTTTGTAATTATATTTTAGATAAAGATATGTAAGTTACAAAGTCTACTGAAAGTCTACTGATTTAAAGACTTGTGATACTGAAGAAATGCTAAACAAATGAAAACACAATTATTGTACGAGCCTGTGATGTAAAAGTATCTTCAAAATGTTTTACTTCCTTTCTTTCAAATTCTCCCTTTTATAAATCTTACTGATGTCATAATCTTGTTGTTGTTTTTCTGTAGGGGCCTGTGATTTAGCAAACCTTTTTCTTTATGTAGAGATAGAAACATGTGTTGCAAATTTAAGTGAGTATTGTTACTAATGTGTCTATACTAAGTAAAGAAATTGACCCCTAAATACAGTGAGTATTTTTTTCTTCACTGTACTCATGAAAACTTAGCTTTCCATTTTTTGACAAAGATTTAAGAAGCAGTCTCTGAGGAGTAATTAAAGCAAACTTTGAAGATGCTTCTTAAAATTCTGTTTTACTACTAGGGTCTGCAGCTACAAACAGCTGTGTTGGAATGGCTCTAGAAAAGCTTAGTGCAGTCTTTAAGTACATAAAGGGGGCTTATAAGAAAGATGGAGAAGGACTTCTCACTAGGGTCTGTAGTGATAGGGCAACGGTTTTTAAACTAAAGGGTAGTTTTAGATTGGGTATAAGGAAGAAATTTTTGATGATGAGAGTGGTGAGGCACTCTGGAACAGGTCACCCAGAGAAGCTGTGGATGCCCCGTCCCTGGAGGTGTTCAAGACCAGGTTGGATGGGGCTTTGGGCAACCTGATTTAGTAGGAAGTATGTCGTGTGTCCCCCCACCCCCATGGTGGGGAGGTTGGAACTAGATGATCTTTAAGGTCCCTCCCAACCTAAAGCATTCTGTGATTCTGTAATTAATATATTGTATGTATATGCATATATAATTCCTGTTGTAACTTTTTTAATAATTTCACTGTGTGCTGTCCATAGTCTTGTCATAAGCAAGGTCTGTGATGTTTTAGCTGATCAGCTGGTGGCTAGCTGGAGTTCAACATGTTCTAGTTCTTTCTGACTTGTATTTTAAACATTCATATGCCTCTATGTTTTTGGGGAGAGGAGTGAATGCTTGCTAGGTATGTCAGCTTTGATTTACTCCCTGTCAGACATGAACCAAGCTGCAGATGTAAGAACGGATTTGCTCTCCCTTTCTACAACTTGAACAATGCAGAGAGAACAAGTGAAGGCATAGAATCAGTATTCCATTTGATTTCTTTTCTGTACTTTTTCACACCTGCTTGCTCCTATATTTAAACTCTTTTGGAAGCCGTTAATAGCTATTGAAATTCAGTTTCAATGTTTTTTCATGGATTTTTAAGAGCTATTTGCCACAATTTGTAATCTTCTAGCCTGTAATGTCTCCTGCAGTCATATTTGGCAGTATTGCCCTGTAAGTGTACACAGTGAAACATCTAGAGACTTTTTACCGAGAAGCTGACATTTCAAGCTGCTATTATAATGCTTATGTTCTAGTGATGGGACCACTGAAGTGTGTATAGTGAGGTATTCTTTTAACAAAGGGAATATCTGCTGAATTAAAGTGCTGTTGGAATAGGGAGAGCATTTTCAATTATATAATTGTTATTATTTTTAATTAAGTTGATGCTCTGAGATCTGAGTTGTTCTAGATGGTTATATGCTTCTGAGTTGATGTGGAATGTTTGCCGTCTTCTTTATATTTTATGTTTACTATATTAAGAAAATAAATAAGACACCTGCCAATGGTTTATTAAAGATCCTTTGCTGATCTTATGGTTATGTCTCAATTCAAATTTTTGCTATTTGTAGTAAGAGAGAGATGCTGAGGAGGATGAAATTGAATGGAAAGCCATAATGCTGTGTCAGTGCTGTTCAGCAATAGCCAAAACCTGAGTGTGTTCTCAACATGATTTCAACCACAGATCCAAAACACAGCACAATATGAGCTGCTATGTAGAATGTTAACCCCATCCCAGCCAGATCCAGTACCAACAGGATGCAAGAAATTGTGTAGACGTAAGCTGTGCTTTGGAAAGACCTGTATTTTAGTATACAAACCATTCTGATCTCACAGACTTAGTACAACCATGACTAGATAACAACCTCTTAAGATTCCTTTTCCATCACCCTCCTGTTTCCAGACAAATTTAACATTTTAAAGTCTTTTTGCATGTTGGAAGGATAAATTAATGGCGATACTTCTCTTCTTAATTAATGTTTGTAAACTTCTGCATAGAGAAGCGAAATAGTTCATAACAACTTAGTTGTTACTCTTTAAGTCACTCTCAGAAGAAATTGGACAGCAAGGGTACATAACTGGGAAATTACTAATACATATATAGCATTTTTCCTTTGCTCTCTTGAAGTTATTACAGTATGATGTAGTGAACATTTTAGCCATATATTATAACTGTGGGAGACACTGTTTAAAATGAACTTTTGAAATTAATAAAGATGTAAGTAAATCTGTCACAGCTAATTGCAGCGTTTCAAGTTGTTTAGATCATACTTGATATATCTGTAGATAAAATTATATGTGTAAATGATTTCTGTTTTAGAACATTGTGTCAAAATCACAAATAGTATAGTTGTTTTTCTTCATATTATATGCACATCAATTATTGAACACCTGATTAAACTTGTTCTTCCCAAATGCCTGATAACAAATTCTGATCTCCTAATGGATGAGTCTCAGATGAAATGCCAAAGATCATAGTGTATTAACATTATTTATATTGCAAACAGTGCAACTGGTAGTACAAGGGATCAGATTATGTATCTGAACTGTAATTTAATTTTGTTTGTTATGTCTTTTCCTGTAAGCACATTTAATTTGTGCTGTGGGGCTTCTGCTTATATCAGCTGAAACCCATGATTGGAGTACAGTTCCGTACTCATCTAAAAAGTATGTGTTTTTCTAAAGGTTTTGATATGAAAAGTGTCCTGTGCAGTTATACTGCCTATATTCCCATGTTGTGAGATATTGAACCTGTTGGCCCATTTCAATCAGATATAGCAGAGGCCTGTTAATATCAGCAGCAATAACATTATTAAACCTTTAGTGGAAAAAGTGGTGGCTGGAGAGAGGAGGAAGGCTGCAAAATAAATACAGCAATTACCTGTCCTGCTTGGCTGGCCATGAGCTAATTTTAGTGTGCACAGCCACAGCACGTGATTCTTCTTACCTGTGCGCTGTTTGGGACTGGAAGAAAGTGAGCAAGCCTGTGACAGGTATTAGGGGAGTGACAGGACCAGAGCGCTATGGGTGGAAACAACTGGTTTGGGGGAATTAAGTTATAGGCTAGTGGGATTTAGTGGGGGATAAGAAATGTGGTTAATGTGGTGGTGATGGATATGGATGAGTATAGGGTATAAATTCAATAGAAACCAAGCTTTGTTAGTTCCAGCACTGACTGAACAAGTTCTTTCATTAAGAAAACAAAAAAGAAGTAGCTGACACTGATGGATAGCAGTAGAATTATATAGTCTAACACCAAAAAAGAATAAACTGATTGTTCTTCTTGTTTTTGCTTTAGACCCGACCTGTTTGATTGGAATGCTGTTGCTTCTCAGCAGTCACCTGTGCAACGATTAGACCATGCATTTAACATAGCCAGGCAACACCTGGGCATAGAGAAACTCCTTGATCCTGAAGGTTAGTACAAACTACATTATTTTCTGTAGGTTGAAAATCAGTTTTTCCATTCAATTGGTTGTAGCTGAACTTCTTTGTGCAAAAGTTTAATGTTTAGCAAGATAATTCATAAACCGAAGACAAATCCTTTGTTTATACTTCGATGTTAATTTTTCTCTGTATTGAAATAGCATAAACACTCCCTGTATACTCAAGAGCAATCTTTTTCATTCTGAAGTTTGGGTCGAGTTTTAAAGTGTACACATGGGTATCAAGATATCTTGAAAAGAAGCTGATTTCTGTTTAAAGAATTAGAACATGGAGCTCATATCTTCTGGAAAGGTCAAATTTTCAAATCAGCTTTCAATATATGTATCTAAAATGTAGATTCAAACTGTAGCTAATTGTATCTTAAAATACAGCTATTTTATGTTAATTCAATGTAGCACTTGATTGTAGATGTAACTTTTTGCTGAATATCATCGTTATCCTAGACTTGCGGTATTTTTCACCACTGATCCTAATGAGACTCTGTTTAACTCAAGGAAGTCCTCTCTTTCTTCTGTGCTTCCTTATACAGTCATGTTTGAAAGAGGCCTCGCTTTTCACGATCTTGTTTATTTCTATCTATTCTATGTCCTTTCTTTATTGCTGAGAGACTAAATAATTACCATCAGCGAACATTTCTAAAACACTCTTTAAGGCAATTTTGAACAGCCACTGTGTTTTTTTTTTAAATGCTCATATATATGTATATATACATCTTTTTCCACGCTGTGATCCATATGCTGCATTTTCATGCAATTTCCCACAATTTGTCTATTAAGCCACTAGTAAATATAATTTTTAATGTTTGTGGCATTAGTTATCAGTGGCTCACTTCTTAGTGAATTTCTGATGGAATGAAACAGAAGTTTCTGACGTAAAAATCAGCCTAAAACCTAGCATCGAGTCTTATGCTTAAACACAATAGAGTTTGTCTAATTGACCTAATAACTTTGTGTACTTTATGTAGGAGGAAAATACAGGAAAAAAGATTGCTTATGCAGGGAAAACAAACAACACAACCTTGTTAGAGGGGATTAATTTATGACGGTGGTATCTTGCACTATGAGGTGGTATCTTTGCACTCAGAGGAACATCTGAAGTAGTGCTCACAATTGGAGCAGCTAGTAAGGCTTGAAAGTCAGTACTAAGAAGGACTTGCCACCGCATCGATGAAGACTGTGGGTACCTCCTGAGTGTCTGTCTTGTGTGCAGCCAAATAGCTCCTCTTACAAGATGCAGCTTGTAAACTCTGGATGAGATTGGAATGGAATGCATGGTTGCACAACAGAACAGATACAACCACAGTAACGGGTTGAACTTTCATCTTAAAATAGTTTAATGAATAAGTTATTTTCTGGATGCAAAAATCATTTTTAATTAGACATTTTATTCTGTTTTTGGCAAAGATAGTTGAAGTTGTTTAGCCAACAGCTGAAAAACTCTTAAACACTGGTGGTTTTCCAAATGTCTGCTGTAATTATTTGCTATTCAGTGCTGTAAGTTGTGGTGCTTGCCACCTATGTTTTTAGTTCTCTCCAAATACTAATAAAAATAAATTAATAATGATAATAAAGAACAACCTGCGAGCTTTTGAAAAAGAGCAGTTAATTCTGTTCCTATCTGAAGACACATTAAGAATTTGTGCAACTGTAACAATTTCATTCAGCAATATATTAAGGGTGCCTATCTAAAAATCAAATTTCTTTCTAGACTGAAAGACTGAATTAGTGGTGTATCAGGAAGTGGAGAATCTTGTTTGTAGGTTTTAGCATACTGTTTCTGCAACTTTGCTTTGCATGTATATCACCTCTCTTAATTAGATACTCAAATGTCTCTTAACAGCATATTGTATAACACTCTATTCTCTGTTAGCTGAATAAAAACTGCAAAGCAGTTTTAGCTTTGTTTTATTATTTATCTATTTATTAACTTTATTAATAGTTTATTTTCCAGATACAAAAATCCCTGTAGATTAGACATTTTATTCTGCTTTTGTCAAGGATATGTGCAGTTGTTTAGCCAACTGCTGAAAAACTTGTTAATGTCGGTGGTGGCTTAAGAAAGTTCAGCTGCTGTAAGTAAGAACTGAAGGGAAACATACAGTCAGTGCCTCTGTCTTAGGATAAAGGCAAACAAACTTCTCTGCAAGAATAAGATAAGTCATTAGGAGCTTTATTCCAGCCTTTTCCCTTTCTCTTCAGACAGAATTGATGAGAATGCTGACCCAATTGCAGAGCAAAAAATTTAAAGATTTAAACTCTCTAAACTTTAACTCTCAGTGTTGATGGGTTGTTGTTTTTTCTTCTGATGTTTAAATGGCATGTGGAAAAGTGTAGCAGACAGGTTTTCTTCCTCTTCAGTCATGAAAACGCTGTGGAAAAGTCAACTCTTTCTTCTTGACTGAATCTTTTCAGTGAGTGAAACGTAAGCAAGCTTATATGTGTATCTGGTGTTCACCTGTAGTGAGGAAAGACAAAAAGTGGGGGGGGAAACGGGGATTGGAAAAACTACTGGTTGGTAGAAACTGTTGTTCAGAAAAGAGTTAATGAACACTTGGATTCTAGCAGTTGTCAGGATTTGAAAGGAGTAATGTTTTTGCAAATTGAACTTCCTAGGCAAAGTATACCTACATAACTCACTGTGACCTTTTGTTGTAAGACATTTATGATTATGTAGCTAAGAAGTTTAAAATCTTGGTAATGCCTTCTGTGACCCCTCTACAGGAAAGCTGTTGTTTCTTTTTGGTTGCTCAAAATGTGTATTTGTGGGCATTCAGTCATATCTTTTTCAACTCAAAATACCATGCAACAAGTATCGCCAACATCAGATCATTTTAGAATAGTGATTTCTGATCAGGTTTGAATGACAAAGCTGGAAGGTTGAAGGATTCTACAGTAGTAATGTGTATTTATATGTAATTTCTTTTAAAGCAGCAACTACAATATGACTATATGACTAAAAAGAATTTAACAGCTTTGATCAAGCTGTTAAAATTAATCTATTTTTTATGTCTAACTACCAGTACCTGGAGTTAGCAGTTAACTGGCTGTGTATGATTGTCTTCTCTGTATTGCAGTTTTGGAGGAACATGTTTCTGGTTTTCATGTATAAACTTCAGAAAATACACTAAAGGCTACTGTCTGTACAGTGTACCTCTTCTCAAGTTATGTTATGTTGCAGTGCATCCTTTATTTGGGTGTGCTGGGCTGGGGGGGGGGATTCCCTATATGGGAATAGTCTCCAGTCCTTGAGGTTAACAAAAAAACTTAGTATTCCAAGTCCTGTGCTTTTGTGTATTTTGGAGTTTGCATAGGCTTGCAGAAGGCTTTTTCAGATGCCATAGGAATGAGGAAAGACTTGAATATAATCGTTTCTTCTGTTCACGTCAAATATTTTTTTAAGTCTCTGTTAGCAGAAAGGGTAAGTGAAACTACTTTGAAATATAATTTAATATATGTTTGTCTTTTTACAAAATTTTAGATATGAAGTAGAGAATAGGTCTGGTGTTATCCCTGTCAGAGGGGAACTCTTCTTTTCATAAGCATCTTTTTAAATACCCCAAGTACAAATTAGGACAAAGAGACAGCAAAAATTTGTGTTATGGTCAATTGCATGTAGTAATTACACATTATTGGCTGTATACTGAATTTTTACCTGTGAACTTCAATAGTTGTTCATTCTGGCACATATATAGGGTTTATGTGTAAAGGTTTTGGTAGCAGGGGGCTGCAGGGGTGGTCTCTGTGAGCAGAGCCCAGCAGCTGCCCCATAACAGACCAGAGACAGCTCCAGCCAGCTCCAAAAGGGACCCACCACTGGCCAGAGCCAAGCCAGGGAATGACGCTGGTTGGGCCTCTGGGAGTGCAGATTTAAGGAAGGGAAAAAACACTAACAACAGGGAGAGAGGGGTGAGAACATGTGAGAGAAGCAGCCTTGCAGACCAGGTCAGTGCAGCAGGAGGGCAGGAGATGCTCCAGGCACACAGCAGCAGCTCCCTTGTGGCCTGTGGAGAGGCCCCTGGTGGAGCAGGCTGTGCCCCTGCAGCCCATGGGTCCCACACAGAGCAGATCTCCACGCTGCAGCCCAAAGAGTAGCCCACGTGGAGCAGGTGGATGTGGCCTGGAGGAGGCTGTGGCCCATGGAGAGCCCCCGCAGGAGCAGGCCCTGGGCCAGAGATGCAGCCCGTGGAGAGGAGCCCACGCAGGAGCAGGGGGTCTGGGGGGAGCTGCCGCCCACCCGTGGGGGACCCGTGCTGGAGCAGTTTGCTCCTGGGGGATGGATGGACCCTGTGGGATGGAGCCGTGTGGGAGCAGTGCTTGAAAAGCTGCTGCCTGTGGGCAGTCCCTGCAGGCTCAGTTGGGGAAGGACAGCATCCCGTGGGAGGGACCCCACGTGGAACAGGGGCAGGGAGTGACCATGAAGTGGAGATGAAGCACTAGGGACTAACCGCAGCCCCCACTCCCCCGTTCCCCTGCACTGCTTGGTGGGAGGAGGTTGGAGAGGGTGGTTGGAGGGGGAAAGTTAAGGCAAATATTTGGTTTAATATCCCATCAATTTTGCTATGAAATGTTTGCAGTGGTTCTTTTGATACTGTGTACTATAATATGTTCCAGTTTCTCCTCATTTATCATGGTAATTAAAGATTTGAACAATGGTGTAGTGATCTTCAAAGAGATGCCTGGCTTTGAGGCACAGACAGTATCATACTGTAGAGAAAATGAAGAGAAAATGTAAGTTTGATAGTACAGTGTCAAAGATCCTTTGCTACACATGCAGTGCTGGAGAATAAGTCTTCCTGGAACCCTGTGTTTCTTGTATGGTAGCAATTTTCTGTGACAAAACTTGTTAATCCTTGTGTAGCAAGGTGTGCTTTAGGATAAAACACGCATGACCTAGCATCAGAGGAATCTTTGTGAGACAATATGGAATGCTCCCTCTGACACTGAACCTGGGAATACATTGGAACTGTGTCCTCTTTCCCCTTACAACAGCTGAGTAGTAGAAGTATGGTAGCAATGGCAGAGCCACAGGAGACGAAGTGTCTGTGTGCTCCCTCCTAGCAATAAACAAGTGATGCTTTAATGAACTTGTGCCTGCTGTCATTTTTCTGAGTCTTGTATTTGTTTGTGCTAGCCCAGTAGTAAGTAGACTCTGAAGTTATATAATGGCATTTCTGCTGTTCTTTTTAGGTGAAGTAATTATCCAGTTTCTTATGCTTTACCGTGTAGCCTTATAAAAACCTCATTTAATCTGTCTTACTCGCATTTGCCATATTTTTCCTTAATTTGCGCTGATGACATGAGTTTTTGGCACCATTATTAAGTGATAATGAGACTCAGACAGTTTTCCATTTGATAACTTTTTTGTTTGATCTTGGTTTTGCA
The DNA here is from genome assembly GCF_047663525.1 of Anas platyrhynchos. NCBI lineage: Eukaryota > Metazoa > Chordata > Aves > Anseriformes > Anatidae > Anas > Anas platyrhynchos. The sequence goes on along the minus strand of NC_092587.1, from coordinate 120,142,389 downwards.
TGTTTCTGTATCTCAACCATACCTATAGCACAGAGAAGAGGGAGGGAAAAAATCCCATCAACATTGTAGTTAATTGAGTAATTAACCCTGTCTGTACCCAGTAGTTGTATACGGCAGTAATAGTGTTTTCTTCTTCATCTTCCTGACATGGCTAGTGTCAAGGGAACATGAGAAGATACTTGTTTTCTATCATGCCCTAAAATTTATAAATGTTTTTGCTAGGATGCTGTCAGTGTATGTTTAAAAATGAGGGGGGGGAGGGGGGGGGGAGGAGGAGAAGAAGACAGTTCACAGTAGCTATGTTTCATATCCTGCTTCTGAGAATAGTCAAGGAAAATGCTGAGTAGAACTTGGAAGTCATTACTTTGATTGCATAAATGCCTTATGATGGTTAAGAAATAAAATAAAAAGGATTGTTCTCTTCAGGCTCCTTCTGGTTCTGAAATCCTGGAATAATTTTGGTTAATTAAGAAGAAAGTCTATAGGATTCACAATAATAAAGAAGTTAGTTGTTACACGACTTTACCCATAAATATTTGGAGTGATTTAGGTAAGGAGCTACCTGTTAAAATAATGCCACTGGCTTGTTACTAGAAGTAAACTTCCAGTTAATGAGCTCTCATAGTGTCTGGTGTCCTGTTACACAGCTATTTAGAAAAATAAATGTAGATCGGTGGTGGTCTTCTCTCCTATTGCAAATCTAATGATTTATCACATTGCAGCATTAATGGTTATGTTATTTTTAGATATTCAAAATAGACTATAATATGGTCAATGACATTTCTGATGCATTCTATCCTTATCTGTAGTGACAGCAGATGGTTTTTGAGAACTCTCTTTGTGTTTGCTTGTCTGAATATTCAATATTCTGTCAGTAGTTGAACCACTCTGTAAGAGCTAGGTAATGGGGGTCAGACAAATTTGCATTAATAATGTCATCAATTATGAATACCTAATTTCTGAGTAGCTTTTGCTTCTATTTCAAAAGTAACAAAATACAGTGTAAATAGATACAATGGCTTTGATAGTTCATATAGTATATAATCCATGTTTTGTGAGTACTGTCACCTGGTCTGAGGTATTCTGCAGCTGTGCATTTTGACTGTTTCATTGTAATGTATGATTAGTGGATGTTTTTGACATCCACTTTGGTAGACACTGGCTTCCAAAACTGTATTTTGTATCAAATGAGTCAGTGAGCAATTGCTAGCTTTTTGTAGCTAACAAAAACAAAGATGTACCTTTGTAGCTTTAAAACAAGAAAATGATAAAAATCCCTTAAAAAGTAATTAAAAACTAACCGTGTGTTCTCTCTATGCTGTTTTTGTTTGTCTTAAGATTCTCCTTAAAAAAAAAAAAAAAAAAAGGCAAGAAAAAATTGTTAAATTTCTTTAACTCATTTGTTTTCTGGCATACAAATTTTTCTGAACTCTAAGCATTCTTTCTACTGGAACTGTAGACAATGGACTTGCATTAACATTGTTACAGCATTGAAATACAACGAGTGGAAGCACAGCCTTATAACTACTGCTTTACCATTTGTCAGTACAAATTTCAGCTGGATATGTCATCATTTCAGATGGGTATGTCAACATACTTTGTCTTTGGTTCTTAGCACAGCTCTGAACAACAGCAGGAGGAGGGACTATGGGAATACCTTCAAAAAGAATAGTACACTATTCATTGGGCTGAGCAGAGAAACAGGTAGATTTTTATCTGAATGAATTTGTAATACAGATTAGGATTTTAATTTGATTGCTCATTTTTATCCATTTCCATGTTGTAATATTTTACTACTCTCTTTGAAATAATTTCCCCCAAAATTAAACTGCATTTCTTCTGTGTTTGTTTAAAGTCTAGCTTTTTCTTCAGTCTCAAGGGAGTAGAAATAGCAAAAAAAAAAAAAAAAAAAAAAAAAAGTTACTTCATCTAAAACTATTTTCTCTTCCACAGTTATGAATAGATTTATTACTACCTCATCAACATGGAAGCAAATTAATTATCCAGACTCTAAATGACAAACAGTAACTTTTACAGGTTTTAATGGTAATAAATGATTGGAAGGCTATTTCATTAAGAGATTCAAAGAAAAAGCAGGCACTTCCTCTTACAAGTGAGAAAACATAAAATGACTAGGATTTAATTTGGTGGGAATACATCCATTATAAAACAAATTACAAGATTTTTCTGTCGCAGTGGGTTTGGAGATTATAATGTCACTTGAAATGCTGAATTTGAATTATAAAGAGCACTCTAGTAATTTTGCATTGCTGTTGTTTTTGTAGGTAGTTGTCAAGTCAATGATCACTGTATTTCTGAAGTCTTATATTCTGAAATGTTTACGTTTGATCATTTAACTAATTAAATATCAAAATATGATTTGTTAAATAATATATCAAATAAGAATGAAGATCGTAACAGAGTGTGCATCTGCTTGCACATTTGACTATGTGAGGTGTTCTGTGCTTCTTCTGAAGGGCCACAAACCTCTGTTGCCTTGTCATTGGTAATGTTAGATCCATATTTCAATGAAGCCCAGAGCACATGCTAATGGAAAATGCCTTGAAGCTGACAATACACTGCTGAGTAATCTTGACATTGCAAAATTGACTCAGCTGAGTATATTTCTCAGCTGAAATGGGTCAAGTGATCATAAAATACCCTGAGTTAGAAGGGACCCACAAGGATATCCTTCCCCTGTTGTTTTCCTCTCCAACCCTGTATGTCTTCTTGTTGCTCTGCTTCAGGTGTGTTCAGTGAGTAAGAATGTTTAATCTATGACCTCACCATATATGTCACATAAAAGCTCATGTGTCATCTTCAGGACTTACAGTAATTCTTTCCTTTTAAAAGCAAGGAAAACTGGGATTCTGTCACAGAGACGTGGTAGGAAAACCATTAACAAAATTTGTTATCCAGAACTTTGGTGTTTTCTTCCCTACAAAGATTTTTTTTCCAGCCTAAATTGCATAAAATAGATTGCATAAAATAGTAGTTACTACCATACATTAAACAGAAATAGGGTAATAGAACCTTCTGTCAAAGGGGGAGGTTTGTTTCTGTGGTTATAAATAAATAAATAAAGGTTTAAAATTTAGTATTTCTTTGGTCTGAATTTTCTCTTCTTAGTTAAGCCAGGAGCAACCACTGATTCTGTAGTTGCTAGAAGCTGTGGAAAGCTAAGGTTCAAAGGAAACAATGAACTTTAGGAGATTATGTAGGTTGCATGAAGAGAACAACATCAGTGAGGAGGAAGGGTACTTAAAATGTAGATATGAGAGGGTTGTCAGGTTTGACAGGTAAATGGAGATGCTGTGTGGAAAAACAAAATCAGAATGGGAGGGACAAAGTAAACATAGGTTTTGTAGTTGGAAGAAACAGATTTTTCTCTAGGACATGTTTCTTATAGAATATATCCTAAAGTTTTGTCCACATATGCACTTGTATCTGATGTATGTGTATAAATACTTCTACTAAATATATGGTACAGAAAGAATAAAGATAAAAAATGAAGAAAGTTCATGGTTAAACAGTAATTTGTGTACTATGTGCTTGTTTTATTGCCCTGTTAATAGCTGACTAAATATTTCGATAAGCTCACAGTAACACAAATGTTGTAAATTCTAAGTGTGTACGTGTTTCTGTGGATGTCTTGCTAAGTCCAAATGCATAAAACCACTGAAATGTAAAATGAGCTAAAAATATATGAAGAATCTTAACAGCAAACATTTTATGGATAAAATATTTTATAGTAAAACATTTTATAGACAAAACTAGGGGTAATATTAGTATAATAAACAGAATAGGATTCTTCATATTTGTAGGTCTTCATCATATTCACCATGAATTTTTAGTGATAGTATAATTCAGACATCTGATCATACGTTTGTGTATTTCATAGGTTGTAGCAATGCTATTCATTGATAAGGTTTAATAGGCAGTTCTTCATATAATGCTGAGAGCATCATGAATGAAGTACTAAAAAGATTTCACTCACTTCCTACCTAACTGTTCTGTTGATCAGCTTCCAAAGTGAGAGAGGACAAAGTGAATCTATGCTGATGAGAATTTAGTCTGTTGAGCAAGAAGTGGGACAGATGGGAAGCAATATGAAACTTCAGATTTGAACTTGATGGTGGAACTCAGTGTTACAAGTAGTCCCGTGAATATACAGGTGTTTCATACACCAAGAGCCTGTTTGTTTTTTTTTTTAATTTTTGAATTTAGCACACTCACCCCCTCATACCCACTCAGTGCGCACACATCAAAACCTGCAGTATTCTAAACATACCTTTTCTTCTGTTAGTTCTAAAGGTAACCTCATCCTGCTGAAGTAGACGCGCTCTAGTGCTTGGTCCTTTACCTACTTGTACAAATCTCTACCCTGTTTTGCTTTTTACTTTCCTGACTTCTTTATAAATGTTTGGGTTTATATTAATATTCATAATATTAATATTCAGCAGTCATAGTGCCTCAGAACTGTCTGTCAAATTCTAATCATTAGTCTGTTCTGACAAATGATCACATAGGTTTATTTGCCACTATATCACATTCTGTGTAATTTTCTGTTCATCGTTACTCATGCTGTGTTTCAGCATTGTTTTCCAAATAAATCATTTCTGTAACTGTGGTAAAATATTCAACCAGGTTGAATCTTGTTGTATTTTCCTTCTCATGCCTTTAATTGCTTATATATTGCATCTTCCACTGGGACTTCCTATGCCCCTAATTCACAATTTAAGCTAATATTAATAATGTTTGTTTATAGCTTTTTTCTTTTTTTTATCTCACAATTTAATTAATGAAGCCCATTGGAATTGTGTACATAGTTCTTGGTTGCTCAGAAAAATTACTGATGGAAGACAACTGAGGAAAGATCAATTACAACAGAATTATATTGACTGATGCATCAATATAGAAAATGAAATAAGCATTACCCTATAGTCTTTAAATCCCAAAAGAAGTAGGGGGAATTTTAGGTAAATGCTAAATACATAACCTGACAAGTTTCTTGTGGTACATTACAATACCTACTTTTTTACTGGATATTTTTTTCACATGAAAATTTAAGATGAAGTGAAAGCACTGTATTTACTAAGTCAACAAAAACTCTACATTCAATTTTAAATAGATTTCACCTTGAGTTAGGAGATTTATTTATTAGAACAGATTTTAATCTACTTACTGGAAATAAACAGTGGTTCTTCCAAGTAATCATACAATATCCCTACTTGGAAGGGACCCATAAGGATCATTGAGTCCAACTCCTGGCTCCACAAAGCCCAACCTAAAATCAGCCCGTGTATCTGAGAGCATTGTCCAAATGCTTCGTGAAATCCAGCAGGCTCAGTGCTCTAACAGCTTCCCAGGGGAGCCTGTCCAAGTTCCCGACCACCCTCTGGGTGCAGAACCTTTCCCTAACCCCCAGCCTGACCCTCCCCTGTCCCAGCTCCATGCCATTCCGTTGGGTCCTGTTGCTGTCCCCAGAGAGCAGAGCTCAGCGCCTGCCCCTCCGCTTCCCTCGTGAGGGAGCTGCAGGCTGCAATGAGGCCTCCCCTCAGCCTGCTCTGCTCTGGGCTGGACAAACCAAGGGACCTCAGCTGCTCCTTATATGTCTTGCCCTCCAGACCCTTGACTATCTTTGTAGTCCTCCTCTGTGCACGATCTAATAGTTTCATGTCTTTCTTATAGTGGTGCCTCAAACTGCACACAGTGCTTGAGGTTAGGCCACACCAATGCAGCTGGTGCCAATTGTTGACACTACATTTTGTATTTGTCTCACAAAGAATAGGTCTAGATCAAAACATTCTTCTTAGATCTTAGAATCTGTTACTATGGTATTTCTAAAATCTGTACCTTTAGCACTACAATATATGTGTAAATATGATATATGTAGATTTAAGAAAAATCTGAAAATAAAGATGGTTTACTTAAGGAAACGTAGAGTATGAGGTGAGACTTGGAGATTCTTATTCTTTATAAATCGAATATAGCAGAGGGCTTTTCCTTAAAATCAATCAAAAAAACTATTAGGTACCTTCATATTCTTCATTCTGAGGATAACTGAAAGAATTTGCTTTATCACGAGTTGCTTAGATGTTTTATAACTATTCCACTAGAAAGTTGGAACAGATAGGCCACTACATGCCTGGCTGTTAATCTGGACTGTAAAAGCTGCAAAACAGATTGCTGAACTTTGTGTAAAAACTCATAGGAGCATCTTGGATTTTTTATTTATTTTTTTCTAATTTGTTCAGAAATGGAAGGTTAATTAAGATGCTGACTCGCTAGGAATGAATAGTGTTAATTGGTGATATGTTTGATTAAAACCTCTGGATTTGAAATGGGCTAGAAGGGAAGAGATGCTGTGGACTTAGACTCTCTTTTAGGCATGTTATTCCCACAAATCCTCTGTGCACCATTGAGCAAACATTTAAGGTAATAGAAATGCGATGTTAACCACTCAGTGAAAACTGGTAGTAGATCAGAACTTTAGGTCAAGTTAGCCCCTGTGCAGAGCCTTATACCAGGAACAAAGCATTGATGTACATCTGAAATAGACTACTTTGCTTAAAAGATGAATCTAGTGTAAAAATACTTCTTTCCAGATTGTGATTGGCAGTTCTGAGGGTTTTTTCACCTTTGCTGCTACTATAATAATAATAATAAACAAAAGGACAATGTTCATATTATGCCTCACCCTTCTAATGCAGCGGCAGCATGTACTTCCTTTGAGCTGAAGAAACTTACAAGGGTAAAACTTCTTCAGCTGTTGAATACAGTGGATTGTGTTCTGTAGTTTAAACTCTTGAAAAACAGTTTGTAGTTTGTAGTTCTGTAGTTTAAACTCTGCTATATACTTTTAGACTTAAGCAGACACAAAGATGCACACAGGAAGGCATTTTTTTCAAAAGTTCCTATTGAAATTGTAAGGAAAAATCATTGTCATCTCTCCCAGTATCCCAGATGTTTCTCTAGTGTTTCATGTGGATTCTTTCTTTCTTGACTGTGTAAAAGTTAAATACCTGAGTGTGGAGAGCATCTCAGTCTGCGTAAGACAGAATCCAGGCTCTGTGAGTCTGAAATTCCAAATTTGTACATTATGGAAAACAAATTTTAAGAAGTCATGATTAAGATGGTGTACTAATCATTATTTTAATCCTGCTTCGTTAGCTTCTGATTGTAAAATGTGGAATTTTTTTTAGCTAATTAATTCTTGATAGCTTTTGTTATGGAACTTCTCATGCTAAATAATGATTGGTAAGAGGAAAAGAATGGATTAATGATAGACTGTGGATTATTTTAATGAGAAATAAGGAACCACAATGACCAGGGAATGAGAAAAACAGAAATGTTGATAATCACTAAAATAACTTCAGGAGTAAAATGTTTGACCCAGAAGGAATGAATAGTAACCTGTAAATTGTTTTTGTTTAATCAAAACCATCTGTAGCAAAAACAAACTTCAGCCTGTTTGAAAGTGCTTTTAGTGTCTGGTAGTAAAGAAGTGTTCCACAAGTTTCTTTCAGCTGAAAAATCTTTTAATATGGTGCAAATTCATTTCTGTATGTTATAAACAGTCTCAACATGCAACAAAAGGAGAGAGGACAGTTAGCAAAAATCTGTTACTGCAGAATATGAAAGATTCTGTCCATCAAAATATAATAATAATTAAAAAAAAAAAGAACATTTGCGTGCTTCTTTCTTTGTGCCTGCTGTGGGCCAGATCTGAAAATCTTATTTGAAGAAAGTGTGTTTTCAAACAGTCAATTTTTGTCAATTTCAGAACAGAAGAGAAGGCAAGGATGTCTTGAATTTAAAATTCTCAAAAGGATTGAGAAGAATATTTCTTAAAGTTACTTAGTGCATGAATACTGTGACAATTGCAAGGACTATCAGTTGAACTAATAACCCAATGAAAGTGGCTTTTCTTGATAAAACTTCTTGAGAGTTAAACATCAGATAAAAGGTGTAGTGGCCCCTGGGCTTGAAATTCAAAGCAATAGCTCTAGTTAAGCTCCGAAGTATATGGGTATTATAGCAGTTCTGTGAATTGGGGAAGATACTGTGTGACTACGCACGGTTATAATAATAACAAAACCATGACTTAGTGTTAGGACATCTACAGAAGTTTCTCTTTTAAAAGTAATAAAATAATTCTCCCTTCAAAGTATTGAGATAATGTGCTAGACCTGATAAACTCAGTTGCTCATTCCCTATGGAAATTTATCTGGCTTTAATAGAGTAGGTACTTTGGAGACTTTGTGTCAGCCAATAAAGTAATTTGTGGGAGGGATGCATGACAAAAGTGATCATTTAATTCAGCTATCGATTTTAAGCAAGTCTCATCTTGTAGGAGAAGTTGCTCCAGCAGCCTGTCCACTCCATGAAATAAAGAAATCTGGAGATAAATTCATGAATCGTGCAAGCCATAGCCCCTGCAGTTAAAAAGATAGAGCCTTCAGTTAAAAAGACAAATGATGGTTCTTGTGTTTTGTTTGAGCACAGAGGAAAAGGAGAATTCAGTTCCAGTTTGCAAGTTATCATTTACTTCTCAGGCAGAGATGATGTTTACACAGCCTTCACTTACAGTAGCAAAGCAATCATCATTTGACTAAGCTATCTTGCAACGGAGAATGCAAGATGTGGGTGCAGCCATGCAAATAGTCTGACATGTTGCCATGTAGGGTCCAGCAGAAATGAGTAAGATTTTGTTCTTTCAGTGGCAGACAAAGAGAGAGATTGTAATTCCTGCTGAAATACACTAATTTCTCTTTATAGTTAGCTGACTTTGTTGTTTACTATTATGAAAATGATGATTGTTGATGTAGCCAGAAAAATTCTCCTGTGCCTTAGAGCAGTTATTTTTATGAAATCTTAGTAAATTGGTGAATTCCAAGTGGAAATGCTGGATGTTTTCATCTTGGTACTTGTTAGCAGAAGGTCATCTGGAACATTCATCCACCAAGTGGTGGAAGAAACAATTTAAGTTGAAGCCTCTGGATAAGAGATTGAAGGAAGGTATTCATATGAATTTTTGGGGTAGTATTCATTTAAACAACCTTTATCTATAGACCAGAACTCAACATCTGAGCTAGCTAGTCTCTGTACTCAGAGAATATTGATATTTTTGAGTCATCTAAGATGATGTGTTGGTTGTTTCCATTTGGAGAGAGGGAGAAAAAGAGAGAGAGGTAGGGGGCAGTTTAGAATGAGTTGAATCAGATCCTAAAGGTGAATAATTACTTTGAAATAGTACGTTCAGGTTTTGACCTAACTGTGAAGGATTCTAAACTAGTTCACATGCGTAAGTGTAACTCTGTGAAATGTATCCCAGCCTTTAAGCATGGCTGTCTAGAGATCAAAATGTCAAAAAAGACCATAAGAGTTATAACCCCTTCTACTGTGATTTTCATCAGCAATTGACATTGTTCCATAACAGGATAGTATTTCTAAAGTGATTTCCTTACATTCTCAGTGTGTCTGTGTTAAGTCTCCGGATGAGATTTTCTGGGCACAGTAATGACTTCCCTGTACTGATCATAAAAAAAAATACCTTGAGAGAGGATTTTCATTTCTCCATACAAACAAAAAGAATCAATTTTCTATTGATTCCAAAGAAAACAAGTGATAGTGGTTGAAATGATTAAATCTAGAAAGAGGGAGGGAAAAAAAACATCATCCATCTTCAGTCAGTTCTTGCATTTTTAAGATACTTAAAATAAATATGTTTGGAAGGCGGGACTATAGTGAAATTTATTTATTTTTTTCCTTGAAATTTTTCCTAATATTTCTAACTTTGATTGCCTTTTAGAAGAAGAAGCTGTGTTGTTACAATCATTATAGAGGTGGTGGATTTACTCATTTTCTGATATTTTTGCAATTATTTTCTCTGCACATAGGACAAAAGCTGTTTCTAAAAATATTGGAAAGTTTTTCTATTGCTGTAGATAATTTTCGATGGCTTCATTTAAACAGTGTACCTTGAAAAGTCATGGTCTAATCAGAAAAAAAAAAAAAAAAAATTAGAAAAGACTTATGGCAAGTCTGGAGGCACTTAAATGGCTAATAAGAGTCCCTGATGGGGCACTTGCACATACGCACACACAAAAGTTAACAGAACAAGGCTTTAATAGGATCGTACTAGTTTTCCTTTAAAGTTTTCCTTCATTTCCATCCATTAGTTTTTAAATTAACATCCTAATGAGCAGTGTTTTTTTATAATAATTGCTTTCTGGAAGCTAGTTGAAAAAGAACAGCCTCAAATTAATGATTCTTTTGATGGAAAAAAAAATAAAAAATCATGTATTTACTTATGAGTAGATACAGGAGGTAGCAATTTCATGAATACCATGAGTACAGAAAAATTTCAGTTGCAGCTTTCATCTGAAATTCAAACAGCAGAGAGATCATTGTTGGAATGATGTTGCACCACTTCCAAAAAAAGGGGCTTGTGGACTTGAGATTTTTCTGGTTTCTTTATCATTTGCTGCAATTTCAGGAGTTTTTTTCTTTTGTATAGAGCCGTGCAGAAAGCAGGCTATTGATGATCTTCCGATGGTTCTGATTTGTAGACTCATAGAATAGAATCACAGACACTTCCCACCAGATCAGATTGCTCAAAACCCCATCCAACCTGGCCTTGAGCACTTCCAGGAAAGGGGCATCAACAGCTTCTCTGGGCAGTGCCTCACCACTCTCAGAGCAAAGACTTTCTTCCTTATATCTAATCTAAGCCTACCCTCTTTTAGTTTAAAACCACTGTTACCTCTTGTCCTATCACTACACTTACATAAGGAGTCCCTCTCCAGCTTTAATGTAGACCCTCTTTGGATGGCTGCTATAAGGTCTCCCTAGAGCCTTCTGTTCTTTAGGCTGAACAACCCCAGCTCTCTCAGCCTGTCTCCGTAAGAGAGGTGCTCCAGCCCCTTGATCATCTCTGTGGCCCTCCTCTGGACTCGTTCCAACAGGGCCATGTCCTCCTTGTGCTGGGGGACCCAGAGCTGAATGTGATACTCCAGGTAGGGTCTCAGGAGAACAGAGCAGAGCTGGACCTGCAGGCCATGCCTCTTTTGATGCAGTCCAGGATACAGTTGGCTTTCTGGGCTGCAAGCACTCATTGCTGGCTCAGGTCGAGCTTCTTGTCAACCAACACCCCCAGGTTCTTCTCAGGGCTGCTCTCAATCCATTCTCCAACCAGCCTGTATTTGTGTTTTGGATTGTCCTGGCCCAGATGCAGGATCTTGCAGTCATCTTTGTTGAACTTCATGAACTTCAACTACATCAACCTCTTGCCTCAAGACCTGTAGATACCTCTCATCAGGTCCCATGGACTTGTACGGTTTTAGGTTCCTTAGATGGTTTTGAACCTGATCTTTTCCTAAACAAGCCAGTTCATCATTCTCCCAGTCCCTTACCTTTGCCTTCTGGAACTTGGCCTGTGTGGCTAGAGCCCAGAGAAGACTGAGGCATGAAAGTCATCCAGTACCTCAGCCTTCTCCGTATCCTGGGTCACTGGGTCTCCTATTTCCTTTAGGGGAGGGCCCTAAGTTTCCCTAGTCTTCACTGTATCACTGACATACCTACAGAAGCCTTTCTTGTTGCCCTTGACATCCCTGGCCAAATTTAATTCTAATAGGGCTTTAGCTTTCCTAACCTAATGCCTGACTGCTTGAACAATTTCTCTGTGTTCCTCTCAGGCTGCTTGTCTTGCTTCCACTCTCTTTAGGCCTTGTTTTTCTGTGAGAGTTTGGCCAGGAGCTCCTTGTTCAGCCATGCAGGTCTCCTGGTCATTTTACTCGACATCCTCTATGTTGGTATGTATCTCTCCTGAGCTCGGAGGAGGTGATTCTTGAATTGCTCTGTTTATAAAATTCACTATTATTTAGAGCAGCGGTATACAGAGATGGTCAGAAAAGTTGTTGTATGTATTAAGCCCTCTGTGGGTAATATTTTTGAGATGTAACCTTTGGGGATTATTCTGCCAAAGTGGCTGTATCAAAAATCAATCTAATCTAAAGAAAAACTACTTGACCAATAAACAGGGCAATTCTATGAATAAGAACTGGGAAGGGGAGTGAAAATAAATAAAAAGGCTTAAGGGTGTTGTGTTGTGTTTGTTTTTAAGTACCCCTCTTTTTGAAATAATACAATGATAGGCACATACAAAATAATCTGAATCAGTTGTAGTACTTTAAATAATTTGACTTTGGAGCAAAAGGAGTGATGCTCCTGAAACCATTTCTTAGCCATCCGGTAGCAAGGGAAAAAAGCTGGTGTGCCATGGTTATAACTACTTTCTGAAATGTTTCCTGACCACTTTCCCCTTCATTAAAATGGTACATGACTGCATTCTGGAAATGTGCTTTACGACTGCATAATTATCCTTGAATCAAATAGAAGCTTTCAAGAATTTTCTATGAAGTTACAAATAATTAATATTTCTAGTATTATACATTGCCATAATTAAGACTTCAGCAATGGAATCACCGGTGTCTCTTAGAGAAAAGTTACTTAAATATAACAGAGGTTTAAACAAAAATATTTGTATCAATAGGAGACTGGAAATCATGTTTAATTTCACTATCTTAAGGCCATAAAAGGGCACTTGGCATTTCTTGCCAGGCCTGTATGCTGCTCTGAACTTGATTTAAAAAAAAAATAATAATAATTAAAAAAAAAAAATGCACTTCTTGAGTACTTGTTGTATGGTTTCTCCTAGAAACACATTATAATTGTGTCTAAAAAGTTCAAGTTTTGGCATTCACCAGTTATAATATACAATTTAAATAAGATGAATTGAAATCCCTCTTCATTATAGTGTTGTCTTGTGACATCCTCCTTGATATCTTTAAAACCACACAAGTCACAACTCTGTCTTACAAGCTGCAATAAGTAAAAGGGGGAGATGGAAGGAGCAGTGGAAAGAAAAGGGCGGGGAGAGGTAATGAGGAGCAGAGAGAAACACAGATTTCCTGGGCTGCTCCTTGCCTCACTGTCAGGACTGTGACAGTAGAAGACGGAGGAGAAAAGAAGTGGAGGCTAGGAAAGGGGAAAGAGAGATGTTGGAAGTGAGCAGGGTCTGGAAGTTGGGTCTGGCAGAGGAAGAGGAAAAACACATACAAATGTGTTTAAATGTCCTATTTCCCAATACCAGATTTACTAATTAAATGTTTAGGTTATGTAAATTGCCAATAAGTGAACTTAAATTCCCTAGGTTGAATCAATGTTGTCTGCAGCAGTAACTGCTGAATGATTTCCACATCTCTATCTCAACCCATGATTTTTTTTATTTTTGTTACTCTTGTTCTTCATGTTTTCTCCCTTGTTCCATGGAAAGACCAGAGTAAGTGAGCTACATCATGGGGCTTGGCCACCCCGTAGTTATAGAACTAAGCACAAGGATAAGTAGATCAACATGTCAGATAATGTTCTACCTTTAAATCTTCTTTTTTGAACTTTTTCAGTGTGAAGAAAATAGTCTGAGGTTATCTTGGTCTCTAAAAGAGGCAAGAGTCATGTTATTTAAGATTATTAGTAATCTGTGAATGGAGGAAATCTGGATTCTGCTCTCTACCATAGATGCTTGATTATAATAGTTTTAGTTAGTTGATCAGTGTGAAAAATATAGGAAGTTCTGTATTTTTATGAAAACAGCATAGTTGCCCCTGAGACAGGAGATCAGGAATGCAGTTATACTTCAATCATGTATGGCTCTGAAGTTGTTTGTTCAGAGTTTGCTTTGTCAATGCATGCACAAGGCCAGGATAGAATATGATCTATTTAATTGAATTAAACCAGAGGTGATGAGATAATGCTGCATGTATAGCTTTTGTTTATTCTTCTGATAGAGCTTCTGTAAATCTGTTTTCTGGTGTTTGTGGTCACGGAGAGCAACCACTGGTAGGTTGCCTCCAGGAGGTTAAATGTCCTTTAGAAGGGCAAATCCCAAGATTCATATCAATAAATCGATGTATTAAAATCAGATATTTCTGCCTGTGAAGAGTGATTGCTGGCAGGAGCAAACTTCCCGAATGGTATCAGAGAAGCTCAAGGAATTCCAGAAATTGTAGTTTGAGGACAGATGAAAGACTGTCTAAAGGTCACATGCATTGCCGCTCTGTGAACCCTACAGTAATTGCATGCTCATTCCCCCAGTGTCACTAATGATAATGTTCTATTATTCAAGAATTTTGTGCATGATTATTAGGGGAAAGGATTCAGTTGTGAAACTAAAACTAGAATTTAAGAGACTTTCCTAATGAGATTTTGTGTGTGGAAGAAAGGCATGGCTTTAGAATATTAATATGCATTGAATTCTACTCAGTAATGAATAGTTATCATAACAGAAAATATCCAGGATGGCATAGCAGAACTTCCCCATGCCTTTCCCAGCTTACATTTGCCAATTCTGGCACTGCATTTTGTCTTTTTGTCTGTAGTGTATGTCCAGATAGATGATGGATAAGCAGCTGACAGGGAACTGTCAGCATGTTTTAGAAAGAACAAATTGTGCCTGGCCATCCTGATTGCTTTTTCTGATGAGATGACTAATGGGGTGAATAAGGGGAAATCAATGACTGTTGTTTACCGTGATTCTAACAAGAATTCCATAGTATCCCTTACAGGCACATCAGAGTGAATGGAGAAGTCACTGGACTTCTGGTTTCAAGGGGCTGTTATCAGTAGCGTAAAATCTGTAGGTGGCTGGTTACATGCAGTGCTCCTCAGGGGTGGATAGAAATAGAAGGTCTGACACTGCTTTTGATGTCTTCAGTAATGACCTCGGTGATGAGACAGGATATGCTTCAGCAAGTCTGCAAATAATTCCTGGCTGATAGTCAGCCAGCAGGTCCCCCTTGCAGCAGTGAGCCCAGCTGCTTACTGGGCTGAATTACTAAGAATGTAGCCAGCAGGTTGAGGGAACTTTCTCCTCTGGATTCAGCACTTGTGAAATGACTTCTAGGGTATGGTGTCCAATTTGAGGTTCTCTAGTACAACAAAATATCAGTGATATACTGAAACAAATCCAGAGGAGGACCTGCAAAATGTTCAGGGTGTTGGGGGAGGTCTCATTGCTGGCCATAATTTGGTAATTATGGTAGTGGGTACTATGGGTAGTGGCAATTTGGTAGTGGGAGGGTGGGGTCTTCTCAGTCTCTTTACAAAGAAGCAAAAAAGGGACATTAAAATTTGATGTGAAGAACATATTTTTCACCATGAGGAAGGTCAAACACTGGAGCAGGTGCCTAGAGAGGCTGTGAGATCACTTTCTGGGATATATGCAGAAGTCACTGGAACAAGGCAGTGAGCAATCCAATAGAAATTTGCCCTTCTTTAGGTCTGTTTGTTTCAATATGGTCTAGAGAGGTCTTTTCCAAACTAAATTGTTCTGACAGTGTCACATGTCAAAAAAGATTGCTCTTTACAAAAGCTGTCTAGTCCTGTTGTATATCAGGTTTTTCTATGTCTGCCACTTCTATTACTTATTACCATTATTCCACATACTATCACTGGTAAGTATAGAAGCCTTTCTAAAGGTTGTCATCCTATCTTCCACCTTTCAGACCTCATATTCTGAGCTGATTTTAGGTGAGGTGTTACCTGTCGCACCTTGTGGCTCAGTTTCATCCTTGAGTTGATTTAGAATTCTTGGATAAATGAAGTTTATTTCTCACCAGCCATCATTCCTTCTCCATTTTCTTACTTTTTTTTTTTTTTTTCCTACATATACCGTGGCTTGAGAAAGTTCCTTTAGCTGGACACTCTCTGTGCTTTCCCAGATCGTTTCAATGGGAAGCTGCCTTGAATACAGGTTTATGTCATTTAGGTTTTCCGCCTTTGCCTTGTCTTTGCATGCTTCTGTTATGCTGACCCTTTCATTTGACAAAGTCTGTAGGGGGAATCCCACTCGGAATATGATTAAGAGAAGTTTTATTACTGGTTTTCACATTTTTCTAGTTGTCCCTTCTTGGTCAGTCTTCATTGTGGCTTTTTACATTGAGTCTGTTTGAATTTACTCCCCTTGCTATTTTCTCCACTTGAACATGATTTCAGCTTTTTGAATGATGCTTCTTATAATAACTGCTCTTCAGTCCTGCTGGATTTTCTTTTGCTCAAGTCTTCATTGCTTCATTTGCTGCCTGCTCCCTTGTGATTAAAATCCTGATCTGCTTTTGTATTCTTCTCTTGACTCTTAATCTTGCAAATGATAAATGGATGTTGTACTGTCTGCATGACAAGAGTTATGATCTGGAAGCAGGCATCTAACTGCCTTTGTTTCTTTAGCAGTTGTCCTTTGTAGTCTGGTCACTGACTCTTCTGCAGTAATTTTTCTTTCTCTCAAGGAAACTGCTGTCTCTCATTTGCTGGCTACCCCAATACATGTCAGAGATTCCTGCTTCTACCTCCCATGTTATCTTAAGCTGCTCCTTTTTTTTTTTTTTTACGTTATTTTTCCCAACATTTTTTTAAAGCAAGTTTAATGGTACTTAGTTATCTAAAGTACAGAAATTGTGTTTTTTCTCAAACTTTCTGAAGTAAATTATTTAAGAACAATGGTAGATAGATGCATTGCTTTTGCTTCCTTTTACTGGTTCACCCATCTTTTTTCTTTTTTACCTGAGCCACTGAAAATATAAATTGTTTGCTACGATAACATGTAATTTTAATTTTAAGGAAAAAAATAACTTCACAGAATCACAGAATTTCTAGGTTGGAAGAGACCTCAAGATCATCGAGTCCAACCTCTAACCTAACACTAACAGTCCCCACTAAACCATATCCCTAAGCTCTACATCTAAACGTCTTTTGAAGACTTCCAGGGATGGTGACTCCACCACCTCCCTGGGCAGCCCGTTCCAGTGCCTCACAACCCTTTCAGTAAAGAAATTCTTCCTAACATCTAACCTAAAACTCCCCTGGCATAACTTTAGCCCATTCCCCCTCGTCCTGTCACCAGGCACATGGGAGAACAGGCCAACCCCCACCTCTCTACAGCCTCCTTTAATGTACTTATACAGAGCAATAAGGTCACCCCTGAGCCTCCTCTTCTCTAGGCTGAACAAGCCCAGCTCCTTCAGCCGCTCCTCATAGGACTTGCTCTCCAGGCCCCTCACCAGCTTCGTCGCCCTTCTTTGGACCCGCTCAAGCACCTCGATGTCCTTCTTGTAGCGAGGGGCCCAAAACTGAACACAGTACTCGAGGTGCGGCCTCACCAGAGCCGAGTACAGGGGGACGATCACCTCCCTAGCCCTGCTGGTCACAGTGTTTCTGATACAAGCCAGGATGCCGTTGGCCTTCTTGGCCACCTGAGCACACTGCTGGCTCATATTCAGCCGACTGTCCACCATCACTCCCAGGTCCTTCTCTGCCTGGCAGCTCTCCAACCATTCCTCTCCCAGCCTGTAGTTCTGCTTGTAGTTCTGCTTCAATTTATCTCTTGTAAAGTATTCAAAAATGCTTGGCGTTTTTAGCTGTATTTCCTAAGTTTTTTCTTCTCCTTACAATATTATTAATGTATGTCTATTATAATGAATATTATCTGTTGTTTTACTTCTGAGTGTGACACCACTTTTCATCTTACACAACCTGCCACCTAGAAATGATGTTACACAGCACTAAATATGAAAGAAAAGAAAAAAGAAAGAAAAAAAGTTTCGAATCACTTGTTAAACCAAAGCAATTGAAAAATAATTAAGACTTTCTGATGCCCCATAATAAGCTGTTTTTATATGGTGCTAAGGTCCTAAAATTGACAGAGTTTTCTATAAACTTTCTTCCAGTAATTTAGCATCTTCAGTCTTTTTGGAACTCTGCATACACATAAAACTATGAAAAGTATCAAAGTCCTGTGATAGCTGACAAATGTTGCCTCTATGCCAAACAGACAAAACCTTTTTTTGAAGCTGTTCTGTTAATCCACTAAGGTCTATGTTACAAGGTAGGAAACTCTCCATGTGTTTGATTGGGAAAAGTTGTATAAGGATGGCTCTCAAGGGTATCAAACAAAAAGAGCAGACTTGCATTAAAATGGTAAGGATTACATGCTATGTGTTCTGATGCCTGGATTTTGTAGGACAACTGATCCAAAAGGAATCCTATTTTGTAGGACAGTAGATCCAAAGGGAATACTGACAGGTTTAGAAGGGGCCCATGCTCCAGTTAATGTGTTGGAAGATCTCCCCATTATGGTGGAAATTAAGGAGTTCCCATGTATTTGCACATCATTAGTATAAGATTTCATGTTCACAAGTGCCAATTATGAAACAGAGAGCAGGTAAAGTCCTTCAACTGTCATTCATTACAATGTTGGACAACTGAGTGGCTCTTCCTGTACTAATTTCTAGTAGCAGAAACAATTATGATCTAACTCCAAATGCCAGGACAGAGCATTTCAAATGCCAATAAATGCATTCTCACCTAGTGTATACCACACAGAGAACAGCCACCAGTCAATATCTTTCCATTGTGAGATACATTGGACAAAGTACCAGGCAGGGAATGAAGGTAGGTGGAAGCAGCCTGGAATGCTTTGTTCCTGGCATGGCAGTCTTGTGTCAAGTGTCTTACACCAGCTGGGTGAGTGAAATTACTCAGCTAACAAGCGTCATTCTGTTTGATCCAGCCTTCTCTCCAGATCCATTCTGAAAAAAACACTCAGATTTCACAAACCTCACTGAAGTGAATAAATACTTCTAGTAATAATCTGGGTAATGTACTGATGGCATTGTGGAAGTGTTTGTACTTGGAACTCAAGAGCATGTTTTGTTAAGAAGGATAATTTCTCTTGAGAAGAGAGTTGAGTTAGGATTCAATGGTTTGAGAAATACCCGTGAGTAAGCCTGAGTTCCAGATCGTGAATTACATCTGGAAAGTTAGGAAAAGCTGCTTTCAAACCTCCAAAGTAGGGAAAGTCATTCCAAAGTCTTAAGAACAAGGAAAACAGTGGGATTTTAATCAAAAGCTGTGGTTTAACTATTGCATGGAATTGAAGTATTTAATTTTGTACTATTCCTAATGTGAGGTGATACTACAATTATTGTTTCCAGCTTTTGTTATGAAGAATTCTACTTTTCCAAAAGCAAATGAATAATGAGCTCTGCTCTTATTAAGTGTTTAATCTTCAAAGCACATTAAAAAATATTAATTAATCCCCACAAAAAAATCCCTGTGAGGTCTGTATGCAAGCATTATCATCCTTTCACAGATGGTAAAGGCAGTTAACACATCTCCAGTAATGCTGGAGAAAACAACTTTTGTTTCCAGAAGCCCATCCAGTTCTGTCAATTTGTTTTTACAGCAAAAATATATCATTACTGAGATAGCTGTGAAGTGGAAAAAAACATTCCGGATTTTAATAGGCAGTTATATCTCTATACCTCCAACTTTGTATCAAATTTGCTTAATGTGCTGCTCTGAATTCAAGATGATTTATTTTAAACTTCAGAGGAGTTAGTTTTGGTCATGGATGAGCTAGTTGCAATCCAATTGCTAGTTTTCTGAACAAGGGCTGTTGTTTAACTGTATTGAATCAAATTCCTTGATACATGGTTTAATAAAACAGCAGAGCAGCATTTGACCCAGTCAGTCTTCCTTTGAATTAAAGTTGTAGCTTAAAATTGCTTGCAATTAATTATCAGAGGTTTTATAACGTTTAGCATTTAAAAATTAAAACATTTTTTAAGATTCTATGCATAAGTTTAAATAATTTTAAAATTAACATAGAATGCTGCAATTCTTAAATTTTAAAGTTGACAGTTAATCTGTGATTAAACTTTTTCTTTCACTTTGTCATTACAATTGAATCAGCATCTTCAAAATGTTTCATAAATGAGAACAAAATTTTAGTGTGGAGACTGTTTTGCATTGTTTCTGATTCTATGTGCAAATCAAATAGTCTACAATCATGTAGTTCTTCATGAACCTCTTGTTCAGAAACTAATTAAAACTTTCTGACACCTAGTCCTTCCATGTACTGAATGTCCTCTTTCAGTATTAAATGCATCTGCTAGGAAGTAGTGCCTAAATGAAGTTGCTCTGTACTGAGGGTAAGGCCTCTGATAACTAGAGCTGTGCACACCATCTGAGGGTGCTCAACATCACTGAAAACCAAGTCTTTTTTGTATCTATTCCTCTGGTTTGAGTCCCTCAGCTTGGAGTGGTGTGTAACAAGAGCTGCTTTAGCTCAGCTGTTGGGAAATGGTGTCGGGACAGCTTATGCAGTTCTGTTCATCTTGTGGTACTCAGCATGAGAGGCAGGGCGGAAGCTGGCACTCTTACCTCTGCTGACAAGCGCATTTGTAGCATATTGCCAGATCTTGTATTTCATTTCTGCTGCAGTGTGGGGCACAAGAAACTGAAGCACTTTATCAGATTTGTTCTGTTCTCAATTGGCAGCTGAGGATGGTTCAGTATTACAAGAAGGTGGTCCTTTTTTGAAGAGACTTTAGCTTGCTTTAAACTGTCAGGTGTAAGCAGAAAATCCTGTCACAGGCTGCTCCCTGAATGCCCCCATCTCTGTACATACATACTGGGAGAGTGCCATGGGAAAGCATCCATTCATTCTGTACTTAATTTACTACTAGATGCATCAAAGTTCATATACTTTTGTTTTAGCTGTGTTTTTGTATTGCAAGTATTCTACCGGGAAACGCTGGATAAAATTGGTATTGGGTAGTTTGCTCTGATAAATTGAAACAAGGAACTATTGTGCCATGAACTGTAGTGACTGGTGAGGCTTTTAAATCTTTCTTTTCTAGAGTATTCATTACCTTTCTTCAGTGCAGTTTTACTGTATAATCAGTTATCACTCCACTGACAAGAATTAATCTGCTAGTAACTTATCATAGGCTGAGAATCGCCACAATTCATCCTCTTATTTGTGCTACTGAAGCAAATAGATAGTTGGTTTCAATGACTGAAATACTGCATGATATATTATTCTGACCCACAACTTGACATGGAGATTGTTTTTAATCTTTCAATTCCAAGTCAATATGTAGTTGCAAATATGATTCTTGTTGAATTTTCCTTGCATTAGCTTTTTTATGAAAAAAGGAGTAATCATATTCTGTACAATTCGTTCCTACCACTAAAGAAATCTTTTAGAGTTTACTTTGTTTCAAACCAAAAGGCAACCTGGACTAAATAAACTAATCTTATATATATATATGTGTGTGTGTGTTTGTGAATATGTGTGTATATATATATATATAGTTTTCAATAAAAGGTCTTAAATGTGTAAGTGTAATTACTGTAACAGTGTCTATTAACAGTTGGGAAAATGCTAGCCATTAACTGAATATACAACTTCCTTACATAAGGCATTCAATAGACGTGACCAGCTACTTACAGAGTGCTTTCCCAGTAGACATACGCATTCATAGAAGAGAAATGGATAGTTTGCAAGTTAATTGCCTATACTTAATTGTGTTATTTGTATTCTGGGGAATTCTATAGCTTCTGTTCGTGAGCCTTTTTTAGTGTAACAAAGTGAACATGATAGCGTTAGTTATGACATAATGAAGGTGAAGAGAGTAAGTTTTCTGCTATTAATTGTTTAGGTTTTGTAGAATGGTTGTCAAACCTTATTTTACGTAATTGTAGATATCTGCATTTACATCCTAAACAGTATTATTTAAAATAAAACAATTCATTTTATGCTTAAACTGTATCTTGTTTTCTTCTGCTGTAATGGATGCAATTGCATGTCATTTCACAATTACGTTTGTGCTTTTGTTGATGGCTATTGTAACTGAAATGAATCTACATTTGAAATAGAAGCAAAAGGTTTAAATTATGAAAATTTTATTAGCGTCTTAACTCCATGATATGTGACTTGGCTCCTTGGACTAAAATTAGAATATAACACTAAAGGAGATATTCATTTCTTTAAGGTCATTCAGCAGTCTGTGCCTAGAGGGCCATGATACATACCTCTGTAATGGCTTATTGAGCACAGCCTAATAAAGGAAAAAATTGCTGCTAGGCTCTTGTGCCAAGAGCCTCCAGTTTACTGAATATAAGCATTTTACTGAAATAAGCATTTTACCTATTGAAATACAGCAGCAGAAATGCTTAAGAGTTTACTTTTTGCAAATAAAAGATTGTATTGGATATGGAACCTGTTTCTTATGTGATGTGGTGGCTTTGTGAGTCACTAGTTTTTCTTGTCTGAAGATTCTTTAAAACGTCCAAATGTAGCATCTGTTTGAAATAGCTGCCATCAACTTGTTCAGGATTATGTAGAACGAAAAAATCAATGAAAAGATAAAGAATACAATAAAATAAGGAAAAAGCTTTTTTTTTTTTGGGGGGGGGGGGTCATGGGATTATTAAATTTCTTTAATCTTAAAAGTAGTTGCATATTAGCAAAACAGTTTTTTGTAGTAGTTGTTTGTTTGGTCCCCAATTTTTTTTCTCAGTCAAGGTTTTTTTTTTTTTGTGCAAACTCTCCAACCACCAGTTTTTAGTGCCTTTCTGGTTTACAGTGAACTCCTTGCAGTCTGTCTTTGGGAAAGATCTCTTTCTTTTTCCAGCAGTTCCGAGGCTTGTACTGGGATCCCATTTAATTCTTCTCTGGAATCTCTCACTTCATTTGTGCTGCAAGCTTGTAGCATGCTCTCCTGACCCTACAACATGCTCTAGAAATACCACATTGCATCCTCAGTTACTTTTACAAGTAGGATCAGTCGTCTTTCTCTCCTTTGTGTTCCACCTCAGACAGACAGCATCAGTCAGAACAATGTGATCAGACAGTCCCTCTTTGGAGAGTGATCACACCTTCTTTTAATAGACACATACCTCATGCAGTACAAAAGAATATACATACGTATTTTGTATATCAACGTGTACTACGTGGCAATATTACATAAAAGTACATGCTGTAAATAAACCATATTTCTAAACAAGTAAAACATATACTTTCCCTCAAACTTGATATGATGTGCAAATTTTAGGTCAGGAAAGCTGTTATGCATTGGTAAATACATTTTTAAAAGCAAGTCTTGGCCAAGTGAAGTCAATGCAAAAATCTCATACATTTTAAGAAGGGAATGAGGGACAACGCATGACATTTCAGTGTAAATTACACACAACCTATGTTTTTTTTAATCTTCTGGCATTCATTTAGCATATTTTCACAAGGTTCATATTAGCTTCTGGGTTTCAAAATAATATTAGATGTGTTTTATGGTATTTTTCAAAGGCTGATATATTTAGGTAAGATACAGATATGGCTGCTACTTTGCATCAAGAAATAGATGAAAAAATATTAGAGTAGCCTTTTTGCCATTGATAAAAACTAAATTCCTTCTTAATCTGATGTTGCAGTCCTGTGCTTGCTTTTTTTTTTTTTTTTTTTTTCATTGTAAGCTTATTTTGGTATTAGTTGCTATAAGTAAGTGAATATGGAAGTTTTTCTAGTTTTCTTGCCATTGTAGTACTAGATAGAACACGTTTGTGCTGCACAGCAGGGAGCGAGGACTCAAGAAAGCACACAATACCAGTGCTTTGTGGTGGACCTGAGTGATAGCCAAGCACTTGCAGCACCACTTTGTTTGTTTATTTGTCTATCCAGTATTCTGTTTGTTGATTACAGGGAAATGAAGAAAAATTAAGCTGCTTGCTCCAGTAGAGCAGTTAATATACTGCAGAGTGTAAGAGTATACTTTTCCTCCTTTTCCAGAAGGCTGCTTATATTGCTCTTTTGGATACCTTATTTTGATTTCTTTATTGCAAAATTAAAAGAGTATTATTTAAAGAGGCAGTAGCCTTAGAAGTCTGTAGCAGGTTATTAAGCTCAGAGCAGCCCTGATTTTGATGACTGTTTAACTCAGCAAATTAGCTTTAGCACGTAAATCCTCAGGGTGTGTGTACCCCTTATCACAAGCTGGGGTGGAAGAAACAAGAAATTATTATGGTAATTCATTGAATGAACCCATTTTTCATAGAGCATGGGAAAATTGCATTGTTGAAGTCCCTTCAGAACAGTTTTGTTACATTCCTGCTCGTTCTGAAAAATTACAAAAGCAGGTCCACCAGATGCCATTTTACAATTATCAACATCTGCCACAAGTGTTTACAGTAATTTTAACACTTTACTGTGCTTCAGTAGTTGAATGTAGAACAGCCAAAAAAAAAAATACATTTACAATAACTCATATTGCTAATAATTGCATTTTTTTTGTAACTCAGTATTACAGAAGTGGAATCACAAGTATAATTTTGTAGTTTTAATCCTGCTGGCCTTGTTTCAGTCAGAAGCTGGGTACTGATGTTACAATTGTAGGGAAGGTTTCACAGCATTTAAGGCAGCAAGATCTGTAAGTGATCACTTTCCTTCCTCCAGCACTGTTACACTGTATTATCCTGTGGTGAAACAATTCAGAATGCTAAAGTAGTTGATAAATATTTTTTTGTTTGTTTGTTTTAAAGGTTCATTTGTAATGAGACTTGTAATAAGATTTTATATAACGCTACATTTTGTTTAAGTGCTGTCCAGGAATAAACCAGATGCTGTCCAAGTTACGAACGAATTTCAATCCTTATAAGGAGCCTTATCAATTTCTTCTAAAACTTTTGGTTGCACATTATCTGTTCAGGCAGTGTATAATAGTGTTCATGAATATGCAGTCTGGTTATTCATGCAAGAAGGAATTTACCATTCTCTAATGATTTTTTCATTATTAAGTTCTTCAGAAGAAGTCTGGAAACTGCCATGACTCTTTTGTCTGCCTCTGTTTATTACGTTCTTGCCCAGCAGCTATATAGATCCTTCCTAGGTAGCTGAATAGGTGCTTGATGCTTCCCCATTCAGCAGCCAGTGGTAGGCAGGATGTTTAGGCGCAGGGTTTTTGGCTTCTTTGACTATGGGGCCCTCTCTGAGGACCAAGGACTGCTGAAAAAGCAGTGTTGTCTGATGAAGTGGGCCAAGAGGAGAGTCTCTGACAAGGTTCTAACCTTACA
Organism: Anas platyrhynchos; assembly: GCF_047663525.1. Lineage (NCBI taxonomy): Eukaryota > Metazoa > Chordata > Aves > Anseriformes > Anatidae > Anas > Anas platyrhynchos. Next base: position 120,117,423 of record NC_092587.1, on the reverse strand, counting down.
ATACGGGCTTTAACTTGAATGTGTCATTAGCTGAGAAGGGAAGGCACAGGGGACATCAAAGAAGGGTTTGTGAGATATCATGATGAGAGGACTCTCAACTTCCCCATGTGAAAACCACTAAACAAATGCAAATGATGTGGGAAACAAACAGGGGGACTAGGAAGTCCATGGACAGCTCCAGAGTGGTGCCCTCATTGGGATTACAGGGGCATGAGATTGTTCTCATGGCTGTGTTGCAGTGCATAGACATAGACTTTCAGGAAAGATGGACCATGACCATGGGGAAAGAGGTTGTGCTACATCCAGAAGTATGTCTGAAGAAAATTCCAGGAAGAGAAGGGGAAGATCAGCCAATGTAGAAGCACTGTGTGCTCTACAACTGCAGTAGAAGACTAATAATTGGGCTTGTTATTGAGCTGGTGTGAGTCACCATGTATTCGTGTCTCTAAGTCCCATGTTCCTCTCTGCTGGGACTCCCTCTAAGAGTAATGGATTAGAAATCTTTTCACTAGTCTACTAGTCACTGAAATGACACTGGTGACTAACTGTGTATTAGCCACTAAACATTTATGAGAAGTTCAGATAGAAGTGATTTTCTGTTCTTTAGTTGGGTTTTATTCAAAGAAGCGACGTAGAGTTGTGACCCTGAGCTGGATTTTATTTATTTATATATTTATTTTTCCTGAAAGGTTTAGGGTTTCCACTACAGCTACCTTATTATTTGACAGTATGATCACATACAGGAGAGAAACAGGAGATTTCCAAGTCTTTATGGATTTAAAATTCTCATTAAACTAATTTCTTTGTAATGTTCTGCTGCTGGTTTTTCTTCTGAATATCTGGTACAATGCCCAATGCAGCACAAAAAGAAGAAACAATAATAGTCGAGAAAATCAAACTCTGACTTAAATCAACAACTCAGTGTTGGATAACTTGGTAAGGCAAGGACATTTTTTGGAGAAGATATTGCTGTCTATGTCATGTTAACATTTTTTAAAAGAAAATCAAGACACACACACACAAAAAAAAAAATTGTTTTAAGAGTATCCAGAGATACTGATCTACTTCTGCCATGTTTTCTCTAGCAGTACCTTTAGAAAGTTGTAATGTTCGAGTAAAGACTTAAGATTTGATGGTAGGACACAAATATGACAAAAGGAGTCTGACCGGTAAGACCTTTGAACATGCTTCAGTGATGATGGACTATCAATTCTCCCCATTAGTTGTTTGCCAGGGGCATACAGGTACTATAGAACAAATGTTTTTCTAAGTATTTTCCTTTGATTCTGATTGCTTTATCTTCCTGTAGTTATCCTGGGATAAGATATTTCATGCCTGTGTTATTTAATACATTTTTTACAAGTTGTTTTGTTAAACTATATACTTGTTAGCACTGAATTTTCACTGGAAGTTATAAAGGCCTAGAGAGTAAGGACCTCTGTGCAATGCAATTGCATCTTTTTGAATTGAAAATCATAGTGGAAATGAGACTTAATGCTTTGTTAACAGGATTATATCCTCAGGTCATCTGGGATTTCAGAAATGCAGTTAAGTTCTAGAGACTTAGAACTTGATCACTACATATTGTTTGCTATGCCATGGCTGCAGAGTTTAAAGTAAGTGTAATTTCACTTACCTGAGTAGTCATACTGGATCGTAGGGCCTAGGCATACTGGAAAGATTTGGGAGGTGCAAATATCACATTTTTCTATTGGTGTATCTTGACTCACATTTGCTTAAGACATTGTTGGCATAACTGCATGTACCGAAAACTTTGCCTGTCAGGCAGTATAAATTCATTGTGTAATGTTCAAAGCTTTAAGGATATAGTTCACTTCTCATACACTTGCCTCAGAATTGACAAGATTTTTGTGTGCCTTCCTTCTGCCTTGCTGGTCTCTCTGGTCATCTTGGGTTTGATGGGAGGAGTAGTGTGGGAAAGCCATTTTGTCCCCACTATTACAGTGTATGTACTTGACACAAACTGAGTTCTTCAGTCTCCAACAAATCTGTTCTTCTGAACTTAGAAATTTGTAGGTTATACACCATTATAATATTCCACGTTATGTGAAACAAGGCTTATGCTCATGTTTTTTGAGGGACCAAAATATGTGTTGTTAAACTATTAACATTGCAGCTTAATAAAATACACTTCTTCTCCATGACTGGTTTCATACCTGTTTGTCCTAACTGAATCTGACAGGATCATTTTTAGCATAATTACTATGTTTCTGTGGTGATGAGATGACTTCTTAGACAGCTGGGCCAGCCTGCCTATCCACTTAGGTCCAGATGGTTGTGCAACTAGAACTTAAGGTTGTTCAGAAGTTATATTGATTAATAAGGAGCCACAATGGATATTATCCAAGTGGGATGACGACCATTTTATATTTCTTTTGGGAGGTTAGCTATTTGCAAATAATAAAGTATTGAATTTTGCTTGTTTGAGGTTTGGAGAGCCATTTGCTTACTCTTCTAGTTTCAGAGGTGTCTCTCATTTATGTTTTTGGTTGTTGGTGGGGTTTTCTTTGTGTGTGTAGATTTGTGTGTTTTTTGTTTTTTTTTTTTTTTACAATGCAAATAAGTGAGAGAAAACACAGGTGACCTTTATTTAACAATCTGTAATTTACTCTAAAATGATGGTCTTCTGTTTTAAGAAACAAAAATATCCCAGTAGAATTGGACTTGTATTTCATGTCTTTAGTTATTTATTAGATGTTGTAGGTACTGGTTCAAAGTCTAATTTTGGGTTGTCAGAGCATTCGTAGTTCTCTGAGAGGGAGGAGGAACAGAAGAAGAGGGACCTGATGATCCATTGAGTCCTGTTGTCTGAAATTTCAGGTAAACATGTAATGTTAAAGTTCTCAAGTTCCTCAATTTCTGGCATAGGCAGTTACATATTTTGCTCCTGTTCTTTTGCCTGTCTCAGAATCTCACTCTCTGAATATGACAAACTTTTCAGCATCTTCTACGATATATTTATTACTTCTTTTTGTATTCTCATTTATTCCTGTGCCACAATCGTCCTGGAGCTTGATGTTGCTTTTTACTCTGATTGTTTTTATGCCATGGTATATTCATAAAGAACGGTTACATCTGCATTCAGCCTTTGTTAGGCTAAGCTTTCAGACTTTACATTATCTCACACTTAAGACCATAAATTTTCTTTTCCACTACTTGTTCCACTATAATTTTTTGAATGCCTCATCAAAACTATACATAGAATTCCAGATCAGTTCTTATTAATTGCCTTGTTCTTTTATTGCCTTGTGCAATAAAATCAATATTGTATTTCTTAAAGGGGAGTCAGGTTTGTCTGTTGAAATTGATTTTCGAAAATAAGTCCCATATTTTAAGGCTGTGTTCTCTCTGGCTCCTTGGAGACTCAGAAGTATAAGGTATTTTCAGGAGATCTGTTACGCAAAACACCATATGCATTTGCTGTAGTTGTAGCTGTCCTATATAGTTTGACCAGCATAATTTTGTGAGTATCACAGCATGCTTCAGTTCTTCATGCATCTGATTTCATGTGTTATGTCTGCATTAGCTCACTGGGTATGCACCACTTAGCCTTTAAAGAAGCTGTGCATGGTTTTATACTGGCATTACCACATAATTTGAAGAGTGGTTATATTCGGTGTAACCCAAAATTTGTTTTGGTACTAGAAATAATAAGTTTTTGGATCAAAATTGGCAATCCTCCATGGGTGCATCACCTTCACGACTTAAAGCTGTTGTCTAATCAAATAATAAAGTTTTCTTCTCCTTTTCTTAGTTAAAATATCTACTGACTAGTTTTATCAGCTTTGCTCTTCAAAGTCTCTAAATTTAATTGTTGAGTCCAAACAGATGCAAAAACCTGCCATACAGACAACCATTATGTTCATGAATTGTTAAAATGCCTACATGGTTCCTAATGTATTGTCATGGACTAGAGGACAAGGTATTTAAAGTGTTAAAAAAAAATTTTGATAATCTTTTTGGATAGTCATCATGAAAGGGAGATTTCATTGTGTTTATATATATATATATATATATATATATATATATATATATATATATGATAAATACTGGATTTATTTACATAGACATTAACTATAGTGTTGGGGTTAAAGTATATTTTTTGTAACCATCTTATCCCATAGAATGCATGCTTTCACCTCTCTGAACAATCTGGTTTTTCTCAGTAATATGACCAGCCAGAGCTTTATTTTTGTTTTTATTTTTTATTATTATTTTTAAAGTGTAATTAAGTCATTGTGGAAGGGAGAGACAACAGGAGATAAGATTAAGCAGAGTTTGTAGACAGTTGAGTTGGGAAACTAGGATCTGTACTGAATACTTTGTAGCTCTTGAAAGTGCTGTTACTCAATCTTCCGTGTCCATTTATTCCTATCGTTTTCCTCATTTATTCGTGTACTTCTATTATGTGCTGAAGTTATTATTACAGGTTACCTTAGTTTTGTTATGCTTATTTTAACAAGAGCAAGGAGCAGCTTTCAGGGAGGTTCTGCATATAGTTATTTCTTTTCAGCTCAGAGATGGAAACAGCTCAAGGCTAGCAGAGTAAGGCTGTCCACATGGTCTTTCCCATGAGTTCTTCAACATCTCTAGGTAAGCTGTTAGTGTTATTTAATAAAGGCATCCCCTACAAGGCTGCAATTATTTTTCTCAGTTGCTTCTACGCAGCTATTGTCATAAATCATAGCTGGAATTGTCTGTCTGAATACTGGAATCATGTTATCAACTTGCTTCTGGGAGAGAAGACCATGGAGAAAATGAATTAGTATGAACTGAGAAAAATGTGAGAAAGCTTCTTAACAGTGAAGACAGAAACATGTTTAATAAATGAGCCAGTACTGCAGAACTGATTTCAGTAACCCCATGTAGGTCTTTCCTTCAGGATGTGCTTTTCCTGTTATCTTGGGACACTTGCGTTCTTTCATCAAGGAACTGGTGCAATACTACGTAGGAGTGCATCTGTTCAGGCACACAGCAAAGCGTTACACTGCTGCTAGATAATACCAAACAGACTCTAATACTCAGTTAGAATCTGAAGTTCTAATAATTATGGTTTTCTTGTGATATATAAAATTTGATATATTCCACTGTATTTGAGACCTGCTATATATATTTTAATGTTTATTTGACACATGTATAATATACCAGTTGGAATCCCAGTCACATTCATCCACTCTTGTTGCAGTGCATACACCTATTCCAGTTTGCAGGGAGCTTTTAAAGTAGGTATTGTAGTTATAATATCCTCAAATCCAGATTGGCTTAACAGAACTGTATCATTTTCAGTTCTCTTTAGGGTATTGGATGCTGCTTCAGACTTGTCAGTGTCACGTACACTTATTTTTATTCCATTAGGCTGTGGCTTACAATGACTAAAATTGGCAAGCCACCTTCTGTTGCCTACTTAAATAGAGCTACTAAAACATTGATTTATCATTTTTTCCAGTATGGATTGCTTTCAAAATACCTTGCTTTGCTCTTGATTATTTCACTACTTCTCCAATGCTAGCAACATATTGAATTGCATTTACTTTGGGTTTCTCAAAACAAGTTCTCATTTTTATTCATATTGTTGCTCCAGTATTCATTTGCATCCTGAAGTGTTCTTGACACTTCACATATGGTTCATTGGCATATAGTCAAGGAGGACTCTATTCCAAACCTTTACAGGTTCTGTTGAAGCAATTAGATGTCTATTTTCTCCTATCTGCACCTTCCACCTCACCTTACTCCCCACCAGATGACAGATGTTCTGTTTGGTAACTGGTTTACTGGAGATGATTTGAGGGAGGTAAAAAAAAAAAAAAAAAAAACAACCAACAAACAACCAAACACTTTTTTCTATTTATTTAACAGTTAAGATGGAAACCACAGTAAAATGCTATACAGAAAACATTGTACAGGACACAAAAGCAAAAATATACTAGTGGAATCTAAGAAAAAAACAAAACAACAAGAACAAAAATAAAAATAAAAATAAAAAAAAAAAAAAAAAAAAAAAAACAGGACAACGGAAAAGATTAGAATAAAATGTAGAACAGGTTACCTCAAAAGATATTGCTACCTCAAAACTGATTACTATGTCACAGTCACATAAGCTGTTGCTAGGAGTTGTATTCACCTGTATCACTCTTGAATGTATTTAACAGTTTGACTGTGAAATGAAGAGAGGATAAGAGACTGGAGCTTACCATGCCCCAAGCAGAATGGCACTACGACCACAGTATGGGGCCTAATAGACTCAGCATGGCTCTAATTCAAGATCTGCCAGTGGTCAAAAAAGAAAAAAAGAATTTACGCTTGCAAAATGTATTTTTCCATACTACATAGATGACAACACGCCCGAAACGCTAGTAGAAGCCTACTTTTATGCAAAACATGAGCAGGTGTTTCTAGCTGAAACAGCACTAGAATTGACTTATGGGCTTGAGATGTTCAACTTCTCCATTGTGAACAGTTTTTTTCCCTCAGAGAATTACATTTCAGGTTTTTCTTTTCAAATTACTAAACTGTGTTTGAACAACTTGCTGTTGGACAGAATGCATACAGTTAATAAACATTGGATCAAAACTTTCATTTTTAAAAAAATTATTGGCATGACATATTTTAGATTGTTTTTCCTCATGGTCAACCTAATGGAAAAAAAAATCAGCACATTAATTTACTTTCTGTATTCTTAGAGTTATAATCCCATTAAAAGGAGAAATCCTTCTCCTATTTCGTTTACCAAAAAAAAAAAAAAAAAGCTATTTTTTAACATTTTGAAGTAGGAATATGATTATATATCAAAGTGAATCACTAGGGTTTCAACTATTTTTTTAAAGATTTATTTTTACAAATTGTATGATTTTATAAAGAGGAGCTAGTCTTTTTGTGTCTGTTACAGCTAACTTTTTAAAGACCTCATTTGTCATTATGATACATACAGTGTGTGAGTCATGCATATAAGAGCCAATATTAACTAAGTGACTAGTCTTCATTTAGATGCAGGAGTAACGCATGTAGTGACAATCAGCAAGAAACCTACTCTTCAAATTTAAAGCTTGACATCGAAACAGTTTTTACTGATTAATTCTTGATGGCATTTTATGTTAGATATTCAATATGTAATCAAAATGTACTAGTAAATAATGTTCTCTAGTGTCTTGCAATGATATTGAAAGATAATTTGATTTTTTTTTTTCGGTTTTAATTAAACTAATTTACATATATTGTGAAAGTAAGACCTATTAAATATAAAAAATGTGCATTATATTTGCAAACCAAGTACCTTGGCCTAAAATAATGAAAAATAGGTAATTTGTACTATAATTTGTACTATAATGTACTATAGTGCATAATACATATAAATCTTTTTTTGAGGAGGATGAGTCTGGGGGGTAGGGGATAGAGATTTAAACAGTTTTTCACATTTGATGTGACGTATGAATTTTTTTTCTGCATGAAATTTTAACTACACTCCTTAAACATTTTCCAACTTAAATAAGTAAACGCATCGATTAAAAAAATAAGAACAACTTTGTTTTGATTTTTGAAACTGTGAGTTGTTTTTTTCTGCAAAATGATACTTTGATCTACATGCTTATTCATGTAGGCCACTGAACAGCCTTTCAAAAATCTGACTTTTGGTTAGTCCTGTTTCAGATAATACTTTGCATGTCTATATCACTGGAAAGAAGTGGAGCCACTCAGTTTTACTATTCTTAAAATCAAAAAACAGAAAACCCACCACCAACTTTACACCAACATTTAGCAAAATGTTGTGTAAGATTTCAGACTAAATGAGTTAGTTACCTCTCTACTAAGAGGACTTGAATTCACTCTTAGTACTAGCATAGAATGGAATACACTGGACTGTATGATAGAGTCTTGCCAATAAAATTGAACCAGTGCAACCAAATCTGTGACTTCATCCTTCACATTAGGATGGAACTCAAAATGTTTTTTTCATTGATTCTTAGTTTTTAGTTAACTGTCATTTGTGCCCTGTTTAATAGGCATACATTTTTAAATTTTGCCATTATTTTAGATACTTCACTAGAGGCAGATGCTGCATTGGGAGTTTTTATACAACTGTTGCAAGACTCAAATTCTCATTTGATGAGTCTACATTGTAGAAACTAATATTTTATGATAGATTCTGTTTATCTCAACGATCTAATAGCTTCTTCAATTATCTTATCTGTTGTACATCTTTTAAGTACTTTCTAAACAGCTGCATATTGAGGTAGTAGTATTGTTTTCAGAAATTCTATCAAGAAGTTAGTTTTTTGTTAATATTGTTAATAAGCCTTAAAATAAAAACTATTTGATTGAAGGGAGGAATTAAAACAAGCCTCTGTTTTTCAGGGAACAAAGCTGTATAATCTCTGAAAATTCAAAAACTCAGCCTTGAGAGTCTCCTTCAGTGTTATGGAAGAGAGGGCGTTTTTTTTTTTTTTTTTTTTCTTTAGTACAGTTTCCAAAATATCTTGTGGCACAGCAGCAAGTAATATTAAAATATTTGGAAAATGTTGTTGTTGTTATTATTGCTGTCATGGAAGCCAGTAGTGTTAAGCAGTTTATAGGGTTTAAAAGTTGCAGTTTTATTTTTTTCCTACATTATGATTATCTGAAAATCCTACATATATCTGTTGAGGGCAAAGGATTTCTTGTATTTTTAGGGCTCAATCCTTATCTTGCTTCTCAGCACTGTATTAGGTAAAGTATGTTTCAGAGTTTGTCTCTCAAATGTGAAGAAACCACATCAGCAATTTATGTATGGTAATAAAAACTCTCTGGCAATGCAGCAGACACTTAAACTTTCTTCTTTCAAAGTTACTTGGCTACTAGTTTGATGCAAAGGCCGAGTAAAATCAGCACAAATAATGTCAGTTGTTTTGTGATAGCTTTGAGAAAGCAAGATATTAAGGAATAGGAATGGGTATGCTATTTATAAGTAGACATGCATTTGAAACTTGGAACCAATATTTGGATGAATCTTTTCAATTGGCATTCTGTGTGGCTGTATGTACATAATGTAATCCCATATTATAAAATGTGGGATTTTTTATTCGTTGGTAATTTTGTGCAGTACACATACAATACAGCATAAAATACAGAAGCTTATTTAGGTATTTATGTCATCCTCAATTTCACTAACCTCTTAAAAGTGTTTCTTTCCACTGGAACTCTAAATTCTGGCAGGGCTTATTGACGGAACTTAAGTTGGCAAGGAGCAACCACTTATGAACTGGAAAGCTTATATAGACTAGCTGGTGGGTCACTTTTTTGAAGATTTTTTTAAAAAAAAAGATTATATTTTAATGTTGTTTATTTATTTGCTTTTTTTTGCCACTGTATCCTACAGAGAAATTCTCAACAATCAACAAACTGAAGTAAACTGTTTAGGCTTGTAATTATGCTCACTGGAAAATGAAGGAAATTTGTTAATAAAAATCAAGCTATAGTGAACTCCTAATGGGCAAATTGTTTTCTGAATACAACAAATAATATCCCTTTAAAGGCAACAACAGTTAATCAAGGGTGAATTGCTGTTTATTGCACAGTTTTAAAGTTCTATAGTGAAACCTGATTCCTCCTGCTCCTTTGGGACTTGTTAGCCAAGTTACTGTAACTCCAGATGAACAGAATGTCGCAGTAATGAAAATGTGTGGTGGAATTTAGTTCTTCTGGTGTCTCTCTCATATGAGACAGGTTTTTCAGCCTGTATTTTAGAAGCAGAAAGTGTTTTGTTTTACTTCTCTTGACTTTTTCAAATGGACTATCTAGACAAAAACAGGGTGGATGCGAGGGAGGGTAAGAGGGAGGCTGCTCTCTGGAGACCTTCCCTGGAGAAGCTGGCCTCCAGATACCTCTAGTCAGAGAGTGAGAATACTTCTTCTAGCAGAGCATGTAAACTCAGGGCCTTGCTCTGTATCCAACAAAGTAGTTGCTTTTCTTTACAAACGGTGCTTAAAGAATCACAGAGTCACATAAAGGTTGAGGTTGGAAGGAAGCTCTGGAGATCACCTGGTCCATCCCCCCTGCTAAGCAGGGCCATCTAGAGCATGTTGCACAGAATGGTATCCAGGCAGGTTTTGAATAACTCCAAAGAAGGAGACTTCACAGCCTCTCTGGGTGACCTTTTCCAGTGCTCTGTCACTCTAACAGTAAAGAAGTCCTCTTATATTCAGATGGAACTTTGGTTTGTGCCCATTGCCTCTTGTCCTGTCACTGGGCACAACTGAAAAGAGTCTGGCCTCATCCTCTTGACACCCTCCCCTCAGATATTTATAAACATTGATAAGATCCCCTCTGAGCTTTCTTTTCTTCAAGCTAAATAGGCCCAGGTCTCCCAACTTCTCCTCACATGACAGATGCTCCAGCCCCTGAGCTGGAGCACTACTACTCACTCACTCCAGTAGTTCCATGTCCCTCTCATACTGTGAAGCCCAGAACCGAATACAGTTCCAGGTGTGGTGTGGCCTCACCAGGGCTGAGTAGAGGGGGAGGTTCACCTCCCTCAACCTGCTGCCACAGTCTTCTTAATGCACACCGAGATACTGATGGCTTTCTTGGCCACAAGGACATGTTGATAACTTATGGACAGCCTGCTGTCCACCAGGCCTCCCAGGTCCTTCTCGGCAAAACTGCTTTCTGGCTGGTCAGCCCCCAACCTGTATTGTTGCATGGGGTTATTCCTTCCTAGGTGAAGGATCTTACACTTGCCTTTGTTGAACTTCGTGAAGTTCCTCACTGCCCAACTTTTCAGCTTGTCCAGGTCCCTCTGAATGGCAGCACAGCCTTGAGCTGTATTAGCCACTCCTTCCATCGGCAAACTTACTGAGTGTGCGCTCTATTCTGTCATCCAGGTCATTGATAAATAAGTGGAACAGGACTGGACCCAGTACTGACCCCTGGGGAACACCACTAGCTGCAGGCCTCCAACTAGACTGTGATGCTGAGCACAACCCTCTTGAGGTCTGCCATCCAGCCACTTCTCAGTCCACACTGCTGTCCACACATTCATCCCACACTTCCTGATCTTGCCTATGAAGATGTTATGGGAGACAGTGTTGAAAATCTTGCTGAAATCAAGGTAGAAAACACTCACTACTTTCCCCTCATCTACACAGGCAGTCATCCCATCATAGAAGGCTATCAGATTAGGTAAGGATGATTTCCCCTTGGTGAATGCATGCTGACTACTCCTGATCATCTTCTTAGCCTCCATGTGCTTGGAGATGACCTCCAGGATGAGCTGTTCCATCACATCTCTAGGGAAGGAAGTAAAACTGACTGTCTTGTAGTTTCAAAGGTCCTCCTTTCCTTTTCTGAGGACCAGCATGACGCTGGCTTTCTTCCATACCTCAGGCACCTGTTCAGTTCTCCATGACCTTTCAAAGATGACAGAGAGTGGCCTAGCAATAACATTCACCAGCTCCCTCAGCATTCATGGGTGCATCCTATTTGGGCCCATGGATTTGTGGGTGTCAGGTTTGCCTAAATGAACTCTAACCAGTCCTACTTTCTCCAGGCTTCCTCTTATCTCTAGGGTCTGAGATTCCTGAGGGCTGGTTTTAGCAGTGAAGACAGAAGCAAAGAAAGCATTCAGCAACTCTGCCTTCTCTGTGTCCTCTGTCACCAGGGTACCCACTGCATTAAGCAGTGGGCGCATATTTTCCCTAGTCTTCCTTTTGCTACTGGTGGATTTGAAGAAGCTCTTCTTGATGTCCTTGACATCAATTGCCAGATTTGATTCCAAATGGGCCTCATTGCATCCATGAATATTCTGACAATGTCTCTATATTCCTCCCAAGTGGCCTGTCCCATTTTCCACATACTGTCTGTTTTCTTTTTCTATATGAGTTTTGTCAGGAGTTCCTTGCTTATTCATGCACATCTCCTGCTCCCTTTGCTTGCCTTCTCATTCATAGGGATACATTGATCTTGAGCTTGGAGGAAGTGATGCTTGAATACTGACCAGCTCTCCTGGACCCCCTTTCTTTCTAGGGCCCTAACCGATGGGATTCCTCCAAGTAGGTCTCTGACAGAGGCCAAAGTTTTATCTCCTGAAGTCCAGGGTTTCAAACCTACTTTTTGCCCTGCTTCCTCCTGGAGAGATCCTGAACACCATCTCATGGTCAGCCAAGGCTGCCCCCACCCTTCACATCTGTAACCAACCCTTATTATTTTGTTATCATGAGGTCCAGCAGCACACCTCTCATTGTTGGTTCCTCACCCACCTGTGTCAAAAAGTTAGCATCATGCTCTGCAGAAACATCCTGGACTGTTTCTGCCTAGTCCTGTGGTCTTCCCGGCAGATGTCAGGGTGGTTGAAGGCCACTGTGAGAACCAGGTCTTGAGCTTGTGAGTCTACTTCCAGCTGTCTGTAGAAGGTTTCACCTACTTCCTCTTCCTGATCAGGCAGCCTGAAAATACCATAACAGTATCAGCTGTGGAAGCCTACCCTTTAATCCCTATCCATAAGCTCTCAATTCACTCTTCATCAATCCCTAGGCAGAGCTCGATGCATTGTAGTTGCTCTCTCACATAAAGAGCAACTCCACCACCTTGTCGTCCTGGCCTGTCTTTCCTATAAACGATGTAGTCTTCCATGGCAGCATTCCAGTCACAAGAGCTATACTGCCCCATTTCTGTAATTGCAATGAGATCTGTTGTTACCACACATAGAGATGTCCAAACTTAAGCTGCTTTTTTGCTGCCTACCTTGTCCCTGTAACTCTCCTCTTTCCCCATTCTTCCTAGTTTAAAGTCCCCTTACTAGGTTGGCATTAGAAAAGATATGCATGCCTCCCTTAGTGAGGTGGATCCCATCCAAGTGCTTCATGTAACATATCTCAGTTTGAGTACTAAAAGCTCAGTTTTCTTTTAAATAATATTAATCTGCCAGTATAAACTTTTCAACAACAGAAGATTCCTCTCAATAACAGCTGGCAATTCATGCTGAATATTTTTCCAATACTTCAGTACAACTGCCTTATTAAAGTAGTGGAATGGCTTTCAAAGCTCTCCAAAGACTGAGATTCTTGATTAATGAATGTGTTAATAGTTTAATTTGTGTTAAGGTTATAAGACTTCACATTTTAAATTTTTTTTTGATTTCTGGCCTACTTTGTTTGTATTCTTTTGAATTTGTTGTTTTAAATCCTAGTGTGGATGATCACTGCCAAGAAAATGGATGAAATATTAAGTGATGACTTCGAATTGAATTTGGAGAAGATACCTTGTTTTTGAAAAAAAAAAAAAAAAAATCCATGATAATGCTTTTTTGTTTGTTTTTACTTTTTTTCTCAAAACTACAATTTAAGTAATAGCACAGTTTTTGTAATTTATTTTTTATTATTTATTTATTTACTTATTTACTTATTTACTTATTTTAAGTATCTTCTGTGTTTTCTGAGAATGGGGGATTAGTTTTTAGAGGGTGTAGGTTAGCTTGGCAAATTTTTCCCCCAGAAATGAGAGCAGATTTATTGTCAAAGAACTGGTGTTTTTTCTTGCAAGAAAGTTCATAAACTTAAATTTATTCTCTGTCTATCTGCAAGGATTTCAAATATCCATCAGTCTAACAGGTGGTAAAGAGAATATATTAGATTGGGAATCAGAAAAAAAATAAAAATAAAAATAAAAATGAAGGTAGAGGCATAGTACAGGATAACAGAAATCTTTTTAGATCTAATAATTTAAGAGCCTTCAAAGAAAAAAATTGCAGACCCAGCTTGAAATTCTATGCTTTGTCACAATGGTCATTTAGCTATTTATTGCAATTAATTATCTTTTTTTTTTTTTCCTTTTCTATTTGTATGTGGATTCTGACAGCTGCTTTTTATTTGTCAGATAGAATAGGAAAAACTGTGGCATGTATATTGTTTGTAAGGTATTTGCTTTATTTATTGTGTGAGGTAGTTGTGTAGATAAATAATAAGCTATTTACGTATCTGATTGCTAGAACAGCTGAAATGGAAAATAATGAACAACAAATGGAAGAATCACAGCTGGCACAAATGTTTGTTCTCTTTCAGAGTGTACTGTTGTATTTATAAAGACATGGATATTCTTGTAAGCATCAATTACAAGTAGACACTGAGGAGAACTGAACATTTTTTTGTTTAAAATATTAATGAGAGGACAAGACAATGGTCACAGCTGAATACTTCCAGCACTGAAACAGTGTCATATAAATGAAGCCTATGTCATGTATATTTTAAAATGAGCATATTCTGTATACTGTGATATTACTGAGATAATAAGATGGGGGAAGGTAAGGGGGAGAGGGCAAGGAGAAGAGGAGGGTTGGGAACTCTGCCATTTTTTCCATCCACTTCTACGTAGAATTAGGTTTTCAAATCTCTTATAATTTATAAAGATTTAAAGATAAGTCCAAAATTGAAACCAAAAATACTGATAGGACATACCTGTAGGACCATGTATCTTTTGTTGATTTCCAAATATATGTGGAGTATTCTGCATTCTAGGAAAAGAGAATGAGATGTATTACTGAGTCTGCCAGAATACATTAATTTTTTTTTTTTTTCTGTACTGAAATCTTAGCTAATCCAAAATTGATTTCACAGAATGAAAGAATGGTTTAGGTGGCAAGGAACCTCTGGAGGTTGTCTGGTCCAACCCCCTGCTTGAGCAGGGACACCCAGAGCAGGTTGCCCAGGAACGTGTCCAGGTGGCTTTTGTAGACCTCCAAGGAGGGAGAGACTCCACAGCTTCTCTGAGGCAACCTGGACAGTAAAATCTCAGAGCTCTCAGAGTGTTTCTGCTAGCACTCACGTTAAGCACATATGGAATTAATGATAAATTTATTGTACAACAGTCTTTTTACATTTGATTCACTAGACAAAGTATGGGAGGTAAACTTTTATGCCAAATAACAAAAAACTCCTTCAAAGAGCTATTATGTAACTTACATGTACATGGTTTGCATTTGTTTTGTTTTGTTTTTAGAAATTGTTATTGACATGTTGTGCCGGTTTGGTTGCTTGTATGGTTTTATGTTTTGGATTTGTAGTGGAATAGTGCTGATAACACACACATATGTTAGTTGTTGCAGATCAGTGCTTGCACAGAGTCAAGGTCTTTCCTTTTCCCAAGCTGCCAGCTAGTGAGTAGGCTCTGGGTGCAGATGAAGCTTGGAAGGGGTAGATATAGCTGGGACAGCTGATCCCAGCTGACCAAAGAGATATGCTATATACCACATGGCATCATGCTCAGCAATAAAACTGGGGGGAGTTGGCTGGGGGGCTGCCATTGCTTAGGGACTGACTGGGCATCAGTTAGCTGGTGGTGAACAAATAACTTCCTGCCCCCCGCCCCCACTTTTTTTTTTTTCCTTTTTTTTCTTTTCTGATTTTCTTTTTCTTTCTTATTAAACTATCTTAATCTCAACCCACAAGTTTTCTAACTTCTTGCTCTTCTGATTCTCTTCCCTTCATCCAGCTGGGTGTGGGAGTGAGCAGTGAGCGAGCTGCTGTGCAGTGCTTAGCTGCCTACTGAGGTTAAATCACAGCAAATATTGAGTCAGACCAAAGACATTTCGTGATTACATGATAAGTATGTGAAAAGTCTGAAATCACATTTGTGTTCCTGCAAAGTTTCCTGTACTCACTGCTATAGTCCACACAGAGTTTATAGGTACACTTTTAATAGAGTGGTTCTAATATGTATTGTAATGTCTGTGGATACAATGTTCCTTAGCTGTCATTCATGGGCTTCAGGAAGAATATAAGACTGCGCAGAATATAAGAGCTATGTAGTTATATTAGCAGTTGACTTCACTAGTTGTTTTGGATGAACATGCTTTCTAGATTTTTTTTTTCTTTTTTTCTGTATAACTCTTGCTGCTAATGATTAAATGATATGAAGAAAACATACAAAGCACAATTTTGAAAATGAAAATGAGATTGTCCTTTAAAAAAAAAATCAGTATTCGTACATCAGAAGAAAATGCAGCTTTTCCTACGTCTTGTCCTGTTTAATGAGGATCATGCTGTCAAATTGCATACTGTGTGCATTTTGACTAAACAAATGCAGGAGGAAATTTCATGTTGAATGAGAAAACAAAATTACCATTTTAAACTTTGGCTCCTTCTTATTGGTATGCAAGTTTGGTCTCTAATTTTGGAACTGGTTGTAGGGTTCTAATTAGTCTCTAGAGAACACACATGGACAATAGATCACTCATTAGTCTATCAACTTTCCATGAAGATGATTGGCTATTTTCTCATGCACAGTGTCTAATGTGGAAACTGAAATAATGTATGTTAATTTCCTTCCAGACATTGCAACTGCCTGTCCAGATAAGAAGTCCATCTTAATGTACGTGACTTCCCTCTTCCAAGTTCTACCCCAGCAAGTCACCATGGAGGCCATCAGGGAGGTGGAAATGCTGCCACGGCATTCAAGGGTCACCAGAGAGGAGCACATTCAAGTACATCATCAAGAGCATTTTTCACACGAAGTAAGTTGTTCTTGCTCTCTTCTTTTCTGCTTTCATCTTGCTGCTCTAATGTGGTTATTTCCCTTACGTGCCCCAGGAGTTTGATGTTAGATGTCCAATAGAAAGGAAAAAAAAAAAAAAAATCACAGAGTCACATAATGGCTCAGTTATATCTGTGGTAAAGATTGTGCTATGTACTTGTCTGCATGAAATGTACAAATGTACTTTTTTATTACTTTTCACTTGCACTTGGCTGTTTAAAAATTAACTTTTTATGAAATATTTGCTTTGCACTTCTCTTTTACAGCACTGGGTGTTTTGAATGTGGAAGGAAGAACACAAAACCTGGATTCTATTTCCATTTAAACAGAGACACGTTAGAGACCCTTTTGCCTTTTTTACAGAGTAGATATTGCCATTTCTCCATATTCATGACACATTTTTAATTACTTTTTTTTTTAGTGTTTCATTTACCCTGACTCGTATTTTAAGACTATTTGTTCTCAGCTCATAGTCAGCCTCTCAGAACAGTCACATAATCCCTGCAGTTAATTATGCTTCCTTTATCAGTTATGTTTTTGACTGAAATCAAAATAGTCTCTGTTTAAGTGTTTAGTGGACTTTAGGCCTAGTATCCTTGTTCTGAATTTAATCTCTGTCTTGCTTTTTGGGATTCTCATCTGCTCACGGTGAGCAGATGAGCATTGGCTTTGTTTGCTCAGGATTTATTACATGATCACTTTTTTTTTTTTCTTTTTCCAGCCTTTCATGGTTGGAATTGAAGAATCTTCAATTCATATTGGTATTCTGCTGAGATTGAGTCCTGAAAGCTTATATCATTTGGGGCGGGATGTCAATTAAATGAGAGCTTTCCTTTCCTTAATATTATCCCAATTTTGACTGTAAATTTGTCACTGTCCTTGAAAAATATAACTGCTGATGCCCTTCCTATATTTACTCTTAAAATCCTTGGTTTTATTCTAAAGTCTGTGTTCCTATTCATATGCCTGTTTTTTCCACCTTTAATTTCTTCATAGATTACAGTCAGTGTACCGCAGGGACCTTCACCTTCTCCAAAACCACGGTTCAAAAGTTATGCATATGCACAAGCTGTGTATGTCACATCCCCTGACCAAAAAAGGAGGCAGGTTCCTCCACAGGTCTGTCAATATTGCCATTTGTTTTAAAAATTGTATTATTAAGCTTTTGCCTGGAATGGAAGTGTGTGCATTTTGCTTATATCTGATCTTGATGGCCCACTTTTTCAATTTTGTTTTTGTTTTTTCTTCTTCTTTTCCTTTTCCCTTTTTTTTTTTCTTTTCATTTTTAAGCATTTGTTAAGTGGTTTTTTGTTGTTTATTTTTTGCTGTGTATTTCAGCATGGCTGGCAATTGATGTTATGCTG
The DNA here is from genome assembly GCF_047663525.1 of Anas platyrhynchos. Lineage (NCBI taxonomy): Eukaryota > Metazoa > Chordata > Aves > Anseriformes > Anatidae > Anas > Anas platyrhynchos. Next base: position 120,099,544 of record NC_092587.1, on the reverse strand, counting down.
ATTGCTGGGGATGAAAAACATTCAAACACTGATCCTGTTTTAGAATTATCTGCTTCCTTTTTTTATTCATTTTTGAAAATAGTACATATATTGACTTTAAAGAATACTAAAAGTACAAACCAAACACAAGCTGTATTGGCTTATAATTGTTATTAAGCTTTTGTCTTAGGCTTGATTATAGAAGAACAAGAACCATTTGTTTATGTTGCATTTCCCACCCTGCATAACTTTTAAAGAAAACTATAATTTCAAGAAGACTACGACAGTTGGGAAAGAAGAGAAAGGAAACGTTAAATTTAATATTATTTATATGACCTCAATTATTAGATGACAGCAACTGGTTATTTTATCACAAATGGCACCATGCCAACATTCAAGGCAGGGATTTGTGTTTGTTTTATTTTTAGGTTTGTTTGTTTTGTTTTGTTTTGTTTTTTTACTTTTAAATAGCTTCATTAGTTTAATGGAATTTGTTTAAAGCAGTCCTCACAAAGAGCCTTTCAGTAGTTAGATTTTTGTAATATTTGACAAGTGTGAGAACCAAATATTGTGTAACATGTTCATTAGTTTTTAGGTAAAAATAAATAAATAAATACATAATAGGTACTTATTTGGCACTACAGTGTGAGTTCTCCTGTGGAGACTTAATACTGTCTAACCTCAAAAAAATATATATTTTAAATTTACAATTCTATTCTACATTTTCTGAATCTACTCTTCAAGTGACAGGTCATTACATCCAGTCATTACTGAATAATGACTTCCTTTAAATATTCTAAGAATACTGCATACATCTGCATGAGCTCTGTTACATTATACTAACATCAAATGTGTTGCTGTGGTGATTAATACAGCATTTAAACAAGTCCTTTAAAATCTAGTACAATTAATTTCTTCCACTTAAATACTAAACTTGATAATTCGTAAGAATGAAAAGTCGTGATAGAGCTTTTCTTATTGAGCTACATTTGTTGCAACTGATTATTTTTTTGCCAACATCCCTACCATCAGTATGGTATAAGCTCATATAATTAAAGTTGTTTCTTCAAAAAATAATTATCAAAACGTGCTAAGAAAATGTTGTTTTATTATTCAGTCCTCACCTTGCATTCTGGTTTTCAGATCTTTAGAAATCTGTCTCTCATTTCCAGCTAGTTACCCAAGGAAAAAAATAGTAGAGTTCTTATAATGTGATCTGCCAGTTTCAAAGGTGTCTTAGGTGCTATCACTGAGAAGCAAGATTTTCACTATGCTGGTCTGTTGAAAAGTACAAATCACTTGTTCTGTGGCTATAAACTGTCATCTTACAGGACTTGAATAGTGTCATTTCCCCAAGATAGTCAAAGATCATGCACAGAAATTATCAACAATAAGTTTTACAGCTGTTTCTCTCTAGAGGTTTTAGCTGCTAAGATTCATCTTAAATGTAATTGTGTTTAATTGGGTGATGTTTTTAAAGTTTTTCATTGGGAAGATTGTCACAATAGATTTTTGTAATCCAAGCATGAGCCAACTGGAACTCAGAAGAAAAATAAATAAGACTTCTTTCAAAGATTTTGAATGTTATCATCCAAATTTTACCGTTAATGCCATATGTTTCCTGCATATGTTAATTGTCAGAAGTAAAGATGAAATGAATTATGATTATAAAGCTTTCTGTTGGCAAGGAGGAATAATATTTTTTTCTGAAACTCATTGTTTCTTCTGTATAAAGTATCATCAACATTTAATGTATATAGAAAATTTAGTAACACGAGTACACCTTCAATGTCTCTGTTCCTTAATAGCTACCTTCACTGAAATTTTAAAGCTGTTGGAGAAAAACAGCTCAAAAAACCCTTTCTATTCTATCAGGTTCTTGAAATCCCAGACTTCCTGGACCACGGTCATAGTAGGATGCTGTGTTTTTATGGGTTTCACACTTTCCTTCTCTTCATCAACATTTGTAAACTCAGGAAAAACAGGCATTCCTTGTGAAAGTTCCTCTACCTCATTTGACATCGCAAGTGGCAGCATCAAGCCTTTAAAATGAATCATGCTATGTAAAATATTGTTGTGATTTTGTTTTTTAATTTCTGAAAGCTTGAAGCACTGTATATCCTGTTTTCTCAATGCATCCTGTTACACCATCAGCTGTCAAAGTCTTTTATAGTATTACCCTTATAACTTCTTGATAACATTTCGCTTCACTTTATCTGTCTCCTTATTGCTTCTCTGATTCTTAACACTTACCTTCAGAACCTGTGTGCAATTGTCTTTAAATCCTTTGTGAAATCTCAATCTATTTGTTATTCAGGAGTATTCTTCTCAGCAAGACCTACCATTTTAATTGCACAAATTTTGGCCAGACAAGTCTGACTTTGCTTAACTGTGATGCATCTCAGATTCAAAGAAAATCTGTTCTACCAACCAATTCACTCAGTGCCTTCTTGCTCTGTGGTCTGTGCTTATCTGCATTTCGTTGAAGTTAAGCCTTTAAAAAAGCTATTACTAACATGACTAGCAGTTCTGGTAGTTCTGGCAGAGTTCCTTTCCTTTTCCTTGCTTGCTTAGAAAGTGTTCATAAGCTCATGCAGATAATAGGCCACAATTCTCAAATATGTATCCTTGAATTCACTATATTAAGACACAAGAAAAAATATATTGGCAAGTATTTTGTCTTGTACTCAATCTCTGTAATGAGACAGTCTGTCTAGCTTCACACTTAGGAAAAAAAAAAAGGATCCTTAATTTTCTGAGACACTTGAAAATCTCCGCTTAAAAGTACCCCTTTGCTTCAGTTTCATATTTAGGAAAAAATTTATGTTTCTGTTGCATCGCTTCATCTCCTTGAACACCTGACCAAGAAGAATGACGACTCCTTATTTAACTTTTTTTTTTTTTAAATGGTTTTCAGAGCAGTTTCTAATACTGATCCCAAGCAATGCTTTAATATTACTGTTTTTGTTTTTACTTGCTACCTGAACTCTATAGGATGTAAAAGATAATGTCTTAGATGGGTTCAAGTACAAAGAAAAAGAAAATAAAATTGTTAAACACTGCATTGTCTAGACAAGAACTTCTTTAAATATATTGAAAATGTAAACATGAAATGAGATAAACAAAATCTATCTATGGAGACTGGTACTAGTGTAAATAAGCTTTTGGCAAGGCTATTCAAAACACAAAATGTGAATCTGGCTGCCTTAAATGTTTAAATTACGAAAAATCAAGCCTTCGATATCTTGTAGATTGTTGTTCTTTTGACAGGAATTATAGTTTGTTTGTTTTTTTTTTTCTCTGGTATATGAAATACAATGTTTATGTGCAGGATTACTTTTAACATTTAGACTGATAAACTTCAGTAGATGTGAATTAAAATAATTTCAGATGCAGTCGTGGCCGACAGAGGGACAGTGTTACTTAGCACTGAATGATTTGCTTTCGGAATTCAGAATCAGAGGCTTCATGTCAGGCTTCAGTGTAGCACTATTTTGTGGGAAATTCCTAGCCCTGCACTCTGTTTTGTGATATGGATTTCACAGAGTTAATATACTAGATTTTAAATAATGTTCATTTAAGCTAATCCTATACCAGTGAGTCTCTTGAACATAGGGTTATTGATAACAGCGTACATATCCAATATCGCAGACTATCTTGAGTTGGAAGGGATCCATAAGGATCATCGAGTCCAGTTCCTGACACCACACAGATGTACCTATAAATTCAGACCATATGACTAAGAGCACAGTCCAAATGCTTCTTAAACTCCAACAGTCTTTGTGCTGTGACCAAGTCCTTCGGGAGCCTGTTCCAGTGCGTGACAACCCTCTTGGAGAAGAACCTTTGCCTGATATCCAGCCTGAACCTCCACTGTCGAAGCTTGACACCATTTCCTTGGGTGACCATTTCTGGTCACCACAGAAAATAGATAGCTGCCTGCCCCTCCACTGCCTCTCATGAGGAAGCTGAAGACCCTCAGCCTCCTCTTTTCCAGGTCGAACAGGCCAAGTGACCCCAGCCGCTCCATGTATGTCTTCCCCTCTAGGTCCTTCACCATCTTCATAATCCTTCCCTGGACACTCTCCAACAGTTTCACATCCTTTTTACACTGTGGTGCCCAGAACTGCACACAGTACTTGAGGTGAGGCCACACCAGTGCAGAGCAGATCAGGACAATCACTTCCCTCAGCTGACCATCAATGCCGTGCTTCATGCACCCCAGAATACAGTTGGCCCTCCTGGCTTCCAGGGCACACTGCTGGCTCATATTCAGCTTGCTGTCAACAAAAATCCCCAGAACCCTCTCTGAGGGGCTGCTGTCCAGAGTCTCATTACCCAGTCTGTACATACAGCCAGGGTTGCCCTGTCCCAGGTGCAGGACCTGGCACTTAGTCTTGTTAATCTTCATGCTTTTGGTGATTGCCCAGCTTTCCAATCTGACCAGATTTCTCTGCAAGGCCTTTCCACTCTCAACAGAGTCAACAACTCCCAGTTCAGTGTCATCAGCAAATTTGCTCAAAACACCTTCTAGTCCTACATCCAAAATACATCCTATGTCCTACATGCAAAAAACATAGAAGAGAACCTAAAATGAAGCCTTGGGGGACCCACTGGTGGCTGGCCACCAGCCTGATGTGGTCCTATTTACCATAAATATATTTATGTTTGCCATAAATATATACATGTATATAAACATACTTCCATAAATACATTTATGCCAATATATATCTGTTATATATATATATAATATATATTGAAATATGTTATATAATATATATTTATGAATATATATATTCAATCAAATATTAAAATATATTCAATTCAATCAATCAATATAAAAAGTAGTTATAAACAGTTTATATGTATTTTTCACTAGCAGCATTTAATAAAATTGTATACAGTCAAAATAAGCTAGCAGAAACGAACAACTGAATGGAAGCTGTTGCGTGTTATTTGTACCATTGGGGGAAATGCAGTTTTCCTATTACTTAGTTTATTCAGAATAACTTGTTGAGTTTGAATTTGGCAGTAGCATCGAGAAATAGAAAGTGTACAACATTTTCTCTGTTCTAAAAGGTATCGGAGTGTGATAACCAATAAGTGACTACATGGTTTTCCCACCAGAATTGCATTTGCAAATATTGTGAAGAACAAATAATTAATTCCTCTGCACATGTTGGTTTTTACTCCAGCCTTTTTATGCCCTTACAGTTTCTAATATGATTATCTTTTCTAAAATATTTTTTATTCTACCCATAATTTTTCATTCCTTTCCAGAACACATTCTGTTTGCTTCCAGTATTTGTGATCTTAAAAATTAGCTTCATTGTTTCTTTGACCTCATTTATTCTTACTCACATCCCTAATTGCATGGTTCCTGTATCTTCTGTTACCAGGTGCATTCCTTGTTCTGCCATCTGATGTTTTGCTGTTTCTAGTCTTTTCCTGTCTCTCTTAAATTCAGTTTCAAAATCATTCTCTTCTGTATTCATGGCTTTTAAACTCAGTTTTTAATTACTCATTCATGTTCATCCTAGTTTTCCTGATTCTAACAACTCTTCTATGTTTAGCCTTAACTTTCGCTTTGTTCACATTCTGTGAACGTATACAATAGCTACTGTAATGGATATGTGATTTTAAATACCTACAGTTTAGTAATACAGTTATTGGTAATTTTTGAGCAATCTTAAAGGAGAATATGACTACAAAACAACATATTTATAATATATTTTTAATCTGTAGATTTTAGTATTATTAGTCTCTATTAAATAAGTTAGCAAGCAGCTATACAACCTATATTTCATGGTTGTATGGTGTCTCTACAAATAGAATTGGAACCCTGTAGCTCTCTGTTCTTGAAGTATGCTTTCATGCCCACCTCATTAGTAATTATATCTGAGGAGTAATTTTAATTAAGTGAATTCCCTCTTACCAGAACTTGAGGGTAAATTCAGGTCACGTTACCATGAATAACCACACTGGAGTAAAAGTTTGGCTTAATAAACACATTTAATTTTAGCCAGTTAACTGAAGTATAATTTAATATGAACTGCAAATATATATTTATGAGAGAATAATATTTTAGGATACCTTTGTTTCAGCATTTCAAAATAACAATGGCATATAGTTTGTATCTACAAGAGAGTAAATAGGAGTCTATAAATTCTTTATATATGCTACACATGTAACATGCATACTGAATTATTATTTAGTTTTATTATTTAATTGTGCATGCTACATACATATGTATATACATATTAGTAGATATAAACCAGAGATAATGTACCCCTCATTATATATGCTACTTCTATATGCGTGTGAGTGTGCATATACACATGCACACACTGGAAATATTTCATCCTTTAAATAGTAAAGAAGCGTAGTTCTTATGTAGATCAGAAGCTATTCGGATTATTTTGGTATGAAAAATGCATGTGCAAATATATGTAGCTGCAAGAAAAAAATTGGCCTACAAAATAGGCATTATGTGAAGGGTGCCTAAGGTACTTCTATTACCCTAAAATATTAGTTTTCACGTGTGAGTTCACAGTGCAGCATATTACAGTGATTAACTGAAGTGACTCTGACAAATTGTTTCACTTACAAAAAGATTATTTATTTGTTTAAATATTATTTTTATTAATTTTCTTCATTTCCTACATTACATTTCTCTATTCTGAGAAGAAAAAATAGGTGAAATAATATAATCGGGAGGTGTGGCTGGGTAAAAGCTGTTAATAAATAGCTTAAGCAAGAATAACTAATAGTAAACTAGACATCTTTAATTCCTCTTCCCTACATCATGAATTTTTGCAGGGTCTCAAAGTATATGTTAATGAGGTAATGTTAAGGTATAGAGCATGAAAGTACCCAACATTTCTACTTTTGTATACCTTATTAAATTTGAGAATGGCCATAATAGGTCTGTGTGACAACAGAATAGCTTTCCTTAGTGAGAACAACGGTTTTTTTCATCAATTATGCTGTTTCCAGAAATTACCAATACTGGATACACTGGAATAAGAAAAGAAGTATGACTAATTACCTGTATTGAAGTATCAGTATATTCTCACTTAACCTCCACTGCTTTGTGGCTCAGAAATTTCTTGAGCCACAGATGGTATCTTAACGTTTATGTCCTCAGTATATTGTTATTCCATTTTTCTATCCAGATGCTTGTCTTTGTAAACATTTAGCTGAGTTTTTATGTAGTTTTCAGTACATCTAGAAATACTTGAATGTTCCTGTTTTTATTATATATTAAAATTATTTTTAATAAATTCTATATTGTTGTAGAATTTATAAACCTTCTGCATTCAGAAGAGGAAAAAGCTCCTTTGTGAGGTGAATAGTTATCACTTTCTCTCATTTTCAGCTTTTGATTTATTATTCAGAACATGTTGAGACAAGCAAGGTAGTCATACAACAGAATTTGAAAGAAATATTAAATCACTTAAACCTCTCCTGTAACACCATTTTTTGTTAACTTTTAATTTTAAATTGAAAATACATTCTTTGGAGTGATTTCTCCTGAAGTCGGGCAGCCTCTTTAGTTTTAATATAAGCTAAAAATACATTTAGGGAAAGTAAAACACATAAGAGCCGTGAGCTTAGAATTCAGCCTATTCAAGCAAATTTGACTATTTAAGATTTTAGATGACTTTGCAAAACCAACTTTTTAAATAAAGTCTCCCAACTATAATAACACAATATTAAATACTTTGAAATCTCCTAGCCTCCACCCTCAACTTCACAGAAACTAATTAGTATGTCTACTAATTGGCTCTTGTCCCAAACATTTCTCAAAAGAGTTGTATTATAGATGTATCATTTTGTGGTTAATTGCTCTTGCTATTGATGCTTTTTGATACTGTACTGTGTAAAAAGACTATATAAAAAGAGTTTTGGAGTTAAATAATCTTATTCTGAAGACTAGATTTTCTTCAATGAAGATTCTAAAGAGAGCTATCATGGCTTAGAAGCTCAAAATAACAGCAGAATTGGTAGCTGGATACAGTGAATAAAATAAGCTGAAAAATGGTCTTTATTTCCACGTAAAAAACAGTATCAATTATAGCTTTGATATATCTGGGGTTATGTCTTAAGAAACATATTTGCAAAACTTAATTAGTTTCTTTTGCTGGTTAAAATTTATAGATAATAAATCTAAATGCAGTGCAGATCACAGGCTAATTAAGATTCATGTGGTTTTGCAGGTTTGCAAAGAATGCATGGTAAAATTTTGTGGTTGCAGATTATTTTATCTTCCAGCCTTTATACTTTGAAACTTCATGTTCCCTATATTCCTCTGTGACAGTGTATCCAGTAATTTGGACTTTGAGCTCTGGAAGCAGATTGTTATGGGCAGTAGTACACTGGCGTGAAAATTAATGCATTTTCAAACATCTATATGTTCAATGCATATATATATCTTAATATCATTTTTAAAATTAATGTAGCTTCTGTGCTAAAATTGAGTAATAAGTTTAATTATATTCTTCTTCTGAAGATGGAAAAAATTGTCAACTTTTGGTAAAGTTAATGTATCTTAGTTTCGGATTTTGAGCTAAATAATTAGATTTGAGTTCTAGCAACTTCACCAGTCATTTATTAGTGATATTTCCCTTTTCCACTGGCAGCTTTCTTATAATACAAGTATTTTTTGTGAGATATACTGAGATGAGCTCTTTATGCATAAATATATTTTTTACCAACTTCAGCACTAGAAGTATAGTTGATCAGATTTGATAATTAAAATTGCCCAAAGTTTCCTTATCTTTTTGAGGACTAATTGCATGATTTGTACATCTGATTATTATTTACAAATCCCATGGAAGTTTATAGTATTTGCAAGATTTGAAAAATGAACTCTAAGGCACAGCAGTCTTCATTGAAAGGTACCTTTGGTGGCCCATAATAAGCAATGCCTGGATCCATTGCATATGTGGCTCACAGTTTTGAAGATTACTTTTCTAAGTAAACACAACTGGAAATATAGTACTGTGCTTGTAAATAAAGGATTGAAATAGTATTTGACCAGAAAAATTTAGTACTATTTAAATTACCATCGTGTATTTCATTTTTTTCTTTAATGTTTACATGCATGTACTTGTGTATAATTTCCATTCTCAGTTATCAATATTTTTCATTCTGTAATTGTAAAATAAAAAAAATATATTAAAGCAATGACATGATATATAGTGAGGGAACACGTTTCCATAATTTGCATTATATTTCCCTGGCAGATTTATTTAAAATCAGTGGAATATCCAGTGGTAGAGCACCTAAAGACTCCAGAATGTTTGCCCCTTTCTTGTCTCTAAGTTCTTTTGAATAAGAACTGCCCCTTACAGTATATAAAATGATGAAGTCTAAAAAGAAATCTTATGTCTACCTTTTTACTTCCACCATCCACTTCTTTAAATTAGTTGCTGTCTTGCATCTAAATTAACCTGGCATAAAGTGAATGCAAAATCTGTGTAGCAGCTATGAAATTTATATTTTCATATTTTTACATGTATATATTTTTACATGTATATACCTTACTAATTCCTGATTCTTGTTTGTTCTGTCTCCGTAGCTTGTTTCTCTTTAACTACTTTTTTTTTTTTTAAACTACTTTTTAGATAGTGTTAACTACCTAAAAGCAGAGAAATGGTAGAATTCAGGTTGTTATCTTTATATCCTTCAGTGAATTGGATAAGCATGTTGTAAACGGAAGTCTGAACTGTATGATAAAGGAGACTGCTGCCTTTGTGAACAGTGATTTGTTGCAGAAGTTAGAAGGTTAGAGAGAAAGCATCTCAAAGTCTACCTGAACCTACAGTATGGTCTTAATTTTCTGTAAAAGAATGAGATATGTGACTACTGACTCATTCCCTTTATAAGGCATTATAAAATATTTATATATATTCTCTCTATATAAGATTTCTATACACAGGGCCCATTGCAGCACTCCTATTTATACTAAGTGCTTAACGTGAAACTACTTTCTAAAACTGCCTAACTAATTTGTAAAACTCAGAAGCAGTCTTTTTGAACTAATGCAAACATTCTTCAAGAATCTGCAAGCATGTGTCCAGCCCTTCTCCTTCTTTTAGGAGCATAATACAATGGTAGGTGAGGAACTCTCCCTCTCTTTGCTTTCTCACCCTGAAGCAGCTGGAAGCTCATCATTTAAATACTGAATTAATTTAGACAGCTACCAAGCATGCCTCATTTTTCCAAGCTTTTGAAGGTCAAAGGCTTTTTATTTTCTCTTCTTATACTTTAAAGCTTAAGAGTCCTTGAGGTCTTCCGCTTTTGACAGGTCCCACCCCCCAGCAGAAAACAGTGATGTATGTAAAAACTCACATTCCTGTCTTTTCATCCAGATAAGATTCTTCTATGTGCAGCAGCAAAGAAGATATCCTAGAGGACAACCTTTGTGTCCAGAGTATTTTTGCCTCCTGGGTTAACCCCTATAACAACTAGCCATTTCCATGCAAAAATGGCTAGCCAATTTTCAAAATAACTTATGAGCTAGTTGGATTACTGATTCTTAGCTGGATGTGAGACAGCCTTCATCAAATATCTGAATTGTTTAGGTTTTCTTTCCCCATAACACGTGTCCTCATATATGTTTTGTTACTCAATAGATTACTCTGTATAAACGAATGGGACGTTTTTATTTGACTGCACCCAATCAGCTTTCTTTTGTGTAATAATTAAAGGCTTTATTGGGAATACCTTTTGATTCAATGAGACTGCATGTATATTTGAGCAGCTTTTTTTCAAAAGTAATACATGTATATAGTAACAACAGTTTAATTTCAGCTTTAATTTCAGCAAACAGTTAATTTTCAGATTGTTTTTTATTCTCTTAAAAATCATGGTTAGAAACAACCATCACAATTTATAATAGCTATCTCTAACAATAAGTCTATGGTTTTGTTCTCAATGCAGTATATGCAATACCATAGAATTCTTTGGTATAGAATAGAATTTTTGTTTGTTTGTTTGTTTGAGAAATTTTGAAAAGATTTCATATAAATTCAGAAATAAGGACACTGATTTGTCTACCATTATTTGTAAAATTCAGGGATCTCGTTGTTAGTGCTATAAGGATTATTTCAATATAGTGAAATATTCATTCTTGGCGCTGTAGAACATACCATATTTAAATTTGGGTTGCAGTAATAGATGGAAATCTGTAACTGACTATTAACTGACTATTGAAACACCTAACTTTTTTGTTTGCTTTTTATTACAAAGCACACGGCATAGGTATTAGGTCAGTAACTGTCCACTTCCAAGTGTGAATATTTAACATTGTGTTTGATATTCTGTTTACAGCTGAGCCAGCAAGAATCTCAGTTTATGATGAGAATCTTGCAGAAGGGGTAGTAATTGGCTAGTACTTCTTTCAGTCTCATTTTGTGACATATAAATTAGAGGAGTGGATTTGTGATCAATGAATTTTATCAGATCATATTGAAACAGAGTAGGTTTCTTTCACGTGTCCCAAAATAATGGTCAGTGATCACATAGCACAGTCTGAATTCCCATTGCTTTGAGTAGTTATTTTGTGTTCCATATGTAGGACAGTTCCTTCACATAGCCAGCAGCACTGATAGAAGTTGTGACGTCATGCTATAACAGCAGACTTTAAAAATGTTTTTGGTTAAGTCAAAAGCAACCGTTGACTCTGAAGCATGTTTTTGATGTTTGTTGACTTTTTACAATGTGAATGTTCTGTGCATATGTAGATGCGGATCAAGGTTGCCAGGCCATTACTTTCATCCTCCAGCTTGTTAACAGATAATATGCTTAAAGATGGTGACAGAAGTTTAATAGAGTTTTCGAAGTGTGAAAACATGGGTTGGTTTTATCATTGAAATAATAAGGATGATCTGCTTAAATTAATTTAACAGTCCCATGGGGTCTTTGCCTATGTCACTGTCAAATGTGAATGGAAAAACTCTGCATTCTTAGTGCACTCCAGAGTAACAAAGTGTTACAAGCATTTCAGCTTCTTATGGCTACTCTCTGTTACTCTTTCTTATCCCCATAGAGGAAGAGAAGGTATAATGGTGCGGTGACTTTATTAGGTCTTAGCAGTTGAGAACTGTCTGTTATCCACAGATGAGTGTTTAAAAAAACTGTTTACGTTTCAAGTGCAGCTGATATCCATTCCTCTGTTCTGTCACCTCATGACTGATCCCAGCTCTCTGCAGTCAGTGATAGCGTAAGATCTGAGGGAAGGTGGAAAAGCTGTTGTTCCATCCCTGTGCCAAATAAAGGTGTTGCTGTTACCACTCTGCAACATCCTTTGCTTATACTTCCTTTAGCTCTTTTCCAATTTCCTTCTGTCAAAAAACTGTCCTTCTTGGAATGAGAGCATAGTTTGAGAGCATAGAACACCTGTCAAGAAGCTCTTTTGCTTTCCATTTATGTTAATGTTTGCTTTTCTTCTTTACATTTCTTAAAGTTTTATTAAAATGGTGCAGAAGTTAATCTTCACTATTTTGCCACTGAAGGTCATGAGTCCAGGATTTTTGGTGCAATTCCATGCAGTTTTTATAATAACATGAGAGAAAGCAGTGAAAAGTCTGGGCAAAATTACACTGAGTATTTTTTTGCAGAGGAGGAATTGTTAGCAGTGTTGGGTTAAACAGGTACCATGCATGAGATGACGTTCTATGTCGGATCTAATGGAAGTATTTTCAGATGGAAAATTTTCAAACACTTAATGGAGATCACAGTAGATCCGTGCAATAGTCACATAGTCTTGCTCAGCTATTATGACGTCTAATTTTAATTGTTTTTAAAGCATGTTACGTATGGATATATTCCAAGCATTAATGTTATAGAAAGAAGAGTAATTAACCTATGCAAAACCTGTGTACCATTTCCATAGTAAACTGGTACTTCAAAAATTTATCTTGCTGAATAAATGTCATGTGGTTAGGTAATTTCTTAACTAGATTGTATACTACTTAAAATCTAGGCTTGCACACAGTACAAATGTTAATTTATGCAGCAGGAATGTGTGTTGAAATTGTCTGTGCTTCATTATTTATATTCCCATAGGACACTATTTTCTTTAAACCAAACTATGGAGTTCATCAAGTTCCCAAGCCTGCTTTCCTGATGTAGCTTTATTTACTGAGCATTGTTTTTCACACATAAATAGTGCTGAAGTTATGACTGGTGTTTTAGCTACTCTAACACATATATGACAGTGGGATAAACATAAATTGCACGTAATTATTAGATCTGTACAATTCAAAGTGAGTTTGTTATGAAGATCAAGACCAACAATTTCATTATAAGTTATCACATTACATCTGTTACACTTCTTTCTTTTGGTTCTGGTATTAAACTTTGACTTTGTGACCTAAACTACTGTGAAAGGCTTTAAAAGCTCTATCTAGTGTTATATTTGCACAATAATAGTGGTAGAGAAATTTTTTTCTATTATATCATTAAAATTCCTCAATATCATTTTTGATAAAGTCATAAATATATTTTTACGTGAAGAATTTAGGTTTTGTACTAACTAGCTAGCAAATTGATTAAACTTCTTCAGAACTTTTTGAGAAACATGAGCTATCACTTTCTGTATCAAGCCCCTCTTCCTGGCTTCTGTTTTGTCCTAGTCTTTTAAGATTAGAGTAATCAGTAAATTCTGCTATTGGTTTATCTTGACTTTACCCAGTAGAATGTAAGTGTGATTTCTATACTTGTATGAGTCACTTGGCTTCTAAAAAATAAATGTGAGGGTGGCCTTTGAGGGAAAGAGAATTAACGCTAATGGATTTTTTGTTTGTTTTAAAAAGTTGTGAAATGGCATGGGATTTTTGGGCTTTTTTCAATTTTCCAGAATGCTTTCAACAACATGGGTGTCCATGGATAGTTCAGGTCTAGCATTACTTGAACTGTAATTTTTTTTTTTTCCTTCTTTTTCATACTGTGTTTTCCTTTGTTTCTTTGCAATGTCAGCATGCAATTTGCTGCTTTTTTGATTATATAATTTTACTAGCTGCTCTGGAAAATAAATTTCTCATAGTTCCAAGTGAAAATGCTTCAATGAGAAACAGTAAATGGGAAATGAAAAATGAGAGTATTTATTGAAAAACAGGTACAACACCACTCTACAGTTACAATTTAAATATTGCAGCTATTCAGATTAGTTGCTACAAATGTTAAATTCCAAAGTAAAATATTTCATCTGAATTTAGTTATTTACTTCAATTTTAACCCATTTTGGTAAATTAGCAGAAATACTAATGTATAATCCCATTCATTCACCATCTGAATTTTTTGTTTGTTTTATAAAATGCTGTTTTATTGTACAAGATAATTGGATTATCTTTATTCCTTTGCAGAACTTTCTGAATAGCTGCAGTTTGCATTTCTCTTTTTGGTTTTGATCAGTTTTTAGAAACTGTTGAAGAAAGAACATTTACCACCACAGTGATGGGGTCCAAAATGGATCTTGACAACTACCAAACTGCTTTAGAAGAAGTACTCACATGGCTTCTCTCTGCTGAAGATGCACTCCAAGCACAAGGAGATATATCCAATGATGTAGAAGTTGTTAAAGAACAGTTTCACACCCATGAGGTACGTGTTTATAATCTTTTGTTAGTCATTTTCCTGTTTGGATCCCATAATAAATTATATATGTGTATGTATGTATGTGTGTGTGTATATGTATATATATATATATATATATATATATATATATATATATATATATATACATAAAATATATAATATATATTAATTATTATAAATTTTTATTTGGAGAATTTAAAAGTAATATTGGAAACTGTACCATATGCAAAATGTGAAAGTGTTTATTTCTGTTTTATGTTACAAGGTTTGTGGAGGGTTATGAGAAATGAAAATAAAAATAAATAAAAAAAGCAAATTTGAAAATCAGGTTTGGAAAGTGGTGAAATTAAAGATATTTCTTCAAAGCCTGTTCTTCCCTTCCAAAGAATCAAACTTAAAACAGGATTTTGTTTTTATTGTCAGGGTTTTATGATGGAATTAACAGCTCACCAAGGACGTGTTGGCAATGTTTTGCAAGTTGGAAGTCAACTACTAACAATTGGAAAGCTTTCAGATGAGGAAGAAAATGAAATCCAAGAACAAATGAATCTACTTAATTCTCGATGGGAAAGTCTCAGGGTAGCAAGTATGGAAAAACAAAGCAAGTAAGTAATACAATAGCTAAAATAATATATATTGAGCTTGACTGGAACAATTCTGAACTTCAATAACAGCTGTGGCTTTCTTCCACTTCAGTGTGAACAAGACTCAGTTTTAGCTCCTTTTTTTTTTTTTTTTTTTAAACCAGAAATTTAATGTGTCATGACCCTGAAGGTTACATGTTGCTTTGAGACCAGAAGCTGTACAGATCAGCAGCTATCAACAGCTTGGACACTAATAGTGTTTAAATTAAAATTTATATAACCTGTTCTACTTTTTTTCTGGTTATTTCAACAAGTATCACACAAAATTTAGCTACAAGGCAGAGAATCTTTACAGAGTTGCAAAAAGAAAATCAAAACAAATATTTAAAACCTATAAAATTTGATGCAATAAAAGCAGTAAATGGAAGGCTAGCTTTCCAGAAAATATTGTCATATGGGTTTATCTGAGGAAAAATTACAGGATCCAATAAAAGTGCAATACCTGCAGCTTAAAGTAGAAAGACAATTAAAAGTAGAAAAATTAACTATTAATTAACTAGTCTTTGAATTATTTTTAACATTTTAAAGTCTTATTTTGAAATTTTGATTTTTGTATTAATACCTAGTATAAGAAAGTCCATAAGGGTAAGACCTTGTGATTGTGCTACAGTGGAGTAATTTATTTTGCAAGATACAGAGTAGTTAACACAGGAAATTAATTGAAAGTGGCTTTTTGTGTGTGTGAGTTGCATTCCTCCTGTCTTAAGAAACAGCTTGTTAGGTACCTCTGTTTCACATTCCTTTTCCTCAAACTTCTTTTTTCATGTGGAGTCTTAATTTCTGTCTGATATAAAAACTAAGTTTCAAATTCATGGAACTTTGTTACACCTACTGATATTTCTGTATAAGGGAAGCAATGGTGAAGTTTACAACTATTATACTAAGCCAAATCCAGTGGAAATTTTAAAATTAATGGAACATCACTATTAGTTTCTTTATAGTCAAGAAGTGTTAATTACTGAAGGATATAGCTATTCTACACAGCAAAGACAAATAAATGCAGTGGCAAACAACCTGAGTCTGAGATCCCTGTTGGCTTCCTCTGGACTTTGAGCCAGACAGACTTCATTAAAATCTTTCTGCCAAGACCTTGATTTTTCTCTCAGAAATACCCAATGCACATATACTAAGCAAGAAACTCTTCTGTTTCTTCAGTGCACCTGGAGAGCAAGTCCTTTTGCAACTGTAATCTTTATAAAAAGGTGAATGTCTTTGTTAGTCAGGCCACAAGTCTAAGCCAACATCCTGACTTTAACAAAGTAAGACGCTTTAGGGGACATGCACGATCAAATATTGGGCTGTATAAACTGTTAGAGATCAAATATTGGGCTGTATAAACTCATTGCTCTGGACTCCACATATTGGGCTCTTGTAGTGAGTTTATGTGGCAAGGTTTTGTGAGTTTATGTAGCAGGGGGCTGCAGGGGTAGCTTCTGTGAGAAGACCCTAGCAGCTACTCCATGTTAGATAAGAGGATTCTTGTGGATTCTTCTTGATTCTTCTCACTGGAGCCACCCCTGCAGCTCCCTACTAACAAAACATTGCCACATAAACCCACTACAGCTCTATGGACCATTACTCCCATTTACTACAGCATGTCTAGTGCATTATGAAGTTCTCTGTAGCACTTTCATGACTTTGAATTGTTTTCCACTGAGGGAACTTCCTGAGAATGAAAGTAGTTGTGTGTATTTGGTAACCTGCCATTGATTTTTCTTCCATACATTTATTCAATATCTGCTTAGCCCTTTGTAAAGTGTATGTACACTTTACAGCATCCTTTGGCAGCCTATTACCTAGCTACTTTTTTGAGGAATGGCATAGTTTTATTGGTTTTAATTAGGTCACTGGTAGCTTAACTGATTCCTTGTAGTTAATATGTTGGAAGTGAGGATCTTTCCTTACTGTCTTTATAAATATCAACCTTGGATTATTTGTTTTGTTCTCTTGCTCTTCTTTGAGCTTTTTAAGTTTTACCTTATCTTTTTGGAGTAAAAAGGGACTAGAAAGAATCATGCACAATATTTAAAGGCAAGCTATAATTTTGACAATTGCAAAACATTGTTTTGTTTTGTTTCATTCTAATATTTTCTTGGTAATTCCATCAGATGATATTTTTGTGGGTTTTATCCATTGATGACCTTGCATATCCTTGAGAGTCTATAAAATTGTTGATAGACTTCAGCTATTTCAGCCTAACTTCCTCCAGCTGAATTGTTTTCTAGGAGAGTAGAATCTATGGTACTTTGGTGTAGTCATTTTTTATTTTCCATATTTTCATGGAAAACAACACTCATGGAGCGATCTCAACTCTATGTGTATGTAGTATTTTGTCTACTAAAATATACCCTTTGATACCAACTATTCAATTTACTTCTAGATGCAGCTATAGCTCAAGGAATCAAACAGTCTACTATGTTCTTAAACATGTTATATTTGGGGAATACAAAATCAGAAGACGACATTAAGTGAAAAGAGCTTCAGAGAGTGTTGTGTTACTATTTAAATTCTTATACAAAAAAATAAACAAAACAAATGAAAAAACAAAAAAAAAAAAAAAAAACAAAAAAAAAAACACTGTGACACATTTAATACAAATTTGGTTAGAGCAAGCAAAAATTTCTCAGGACTGATGTATTTAGAGAGAGCCAATTTTTACCTATTAGGTCAAAACTCCGTTTCAAGCACCAGATGGAGGATTATGAATTTAAACAGCTTTCATATCACAATGTAATATATTTCTGGGTTATTATACTCAATTTAAACTTACAGAATCTATCTTGTACTTTGGTGTAGAGAATAAGCTTCTGAGCACATTGCTGTAATCTTGTCTTTAAGGCAACAGTAACATGCTTATCCAAACAGAAATGCGTTTGTTTTTTTTTGTTTGTTTGTTTTTTGTGGCAATAAGAGCAGCAAGGCTGTCTGTCCTCTGTGGTAATGGCAATAGGAAACGTAGTGAAAAGTAGCCTGCACTACAGCACAGGGGAAACAGAAGCGAGTGATCAGCAAAGAGATTTTAAAAAAAAAAAAAAAGTGACTAGTACCATAAAAGTGAAAGGGACTTAATATTTGAAAAATGATTAGGAGGTCAGAATATCAGAGTAATTTTAGAACACATCAGTGCAATGATTAAAAGTGGTACACATTGGATTTGCCATGTATTCACTCTGTATTGGGGCGTGTCCAGAGAAGACATACAAAGCTGGTGAAGGGTCTGGAACACAAGTACTGTGAGGAGCGGCTGAGGGAACAGAGATTGTTTAGTTTGGAGAAGAACAGGCTCGGGAGAGACCCTATTGCTCTCTACAACTATCTGAAAGGAAGATGTGGGGAGCTGGAGGTTGGCCTCTTCTCACAGATGACTAGTGACAGGACTAGAGGAAATGGCCTAAAGTTGTGCCAGGGGAGGTTCAGTTTGGAAATTAGGAGACATTTATTCTCAGAAAAAGTGGTCAGGCATTGGAATAGGCTGCCCAGGGAGGTGGTAGCCTCACCGTCCCTGGGGAGGGATGTGTTCAAGGAAAGGTTGGATGTGGTGCTTAGTGGTTTAGTGGGTGACATTGGTGGTAGGGGGATGGTTGGACCAGATGATCCTGGAGGTCTTTTCCAGCCTTAATGATTCTATTGTTCTATATTTGACTCTTGCAGCAAGCAGTACATTAACATGCTGAAGGAAAACAGCCTGCTTTTTCATTTCTTCCTCCCACTCAAATAGGATTCTTTATAATAAAGCATCTCAGAGTGATAAATGAACCACTGGAGAGGAAAACTTAATGCAATTTACCACTTTATGGGGAATTCCACAACTATTAAAGCACATTCAGTTCAATGGAAAAGTGTTTTGTGTTTGAAAATTATGAGAGCCATACTGTAAACAAAGATTACAATAAACTCTTGAGGTAAATAAGTAAGTATTAAAATATTTATCAGATGTTTATAGAAGTAATTTGAAAACCAGAAAGAACCTGGAGAAATTGGAAAAAGAAAAAAACATTCTTCTGCTTAAGAATCAGACACGATTGTTTTATGTGTTTTATTTTCACATTTATGCTCCTTACTTCAGAATAGTAACAGTTTTCTTTATAATAAGTATTTACTTGTTCCTATGTTGTTTGTTTACTTTTAAAACAAATTTACCAGATTTTCTATACTGCATATTATTTCATTTATTGCTAAAACTTCGCTAAGATGAACCATTGTATTTAATATCTGTAATGCCTTGGTTTATAGAACATCGAGTAAGAGAATAAAATACACATTTGAAAATAAAGAAGAGATGGAGGTAGCTTGTGACCATAACTAAAATACTATTATAAAACAAGTTATTATCATGTTTTGTTGTTGTTGTTGTTTTCCAAAATCATTATTTCCTGAGGTGGCTCGTCTTGATATTTCTCCGTTTTTCTGTATCCATGGCTCTGCAGTAGAACATATGTTACACGTTTATGTACTTCTCAGGACTCCCTTGTACACTGCTTCTACTCTTTCTATGTTTCCAAGACCATTTTTCACATTTCCTCTCTATGTATGTTCCAAGACATTCTGGCTTGACTCATATTTCTATGGCTACTACTAATACTCAATTATTTCTGTTTCAGAAATCCTCAGACAATTTTGGGTTTTCTTTTTTATCCAGATGCAAAGAATAGTCCAGAGATAAATTGCTAGTGTTGTTGTCTGCCCCAATAAAGCTTTTTTCCACAGCTTTTCCCCATCCAGTCAGTTGCCATCCTATATCATTCCAAACATTCTTCCTGTCCAGGTGCAGGACTTTGCATTTGTCTTGGTTGAATGTCATACATTTCTTGTTCCTCCAGCCCTCCTAGGTCTTTCTAAATGGCAGCTCTGCCCATGAGTGTAAAATGCGAAAGTGAATTTATAACTTAATGTATAGAACTGAATTTGCAGTATTTTGCATTCATAAATCAATAGCTTCTCCCAGGGATTGTTTATAAATATATTAAATATAGTACATATATTAAGCAATAGTATCTAACAAACTGAATATGAATTAGATGAGAGAAAAACAAGTAAAGTAGAGAATAGTACTGGAAATTTATCAATTTCTTTTTACAATATGAGTTAAAACTGTGTATACAGTATTTAACTTAGCTGCATAAACAGCAAGTAGTAATTGTATAAAAAGCTTGTTGGAGACTAAATATTTGGCTCCTTCTGAGAAGATTCAAAATTGAAATGAAGGAAATAGCATAACATTCAAGAATAGAAATGCTGAAGTATCAGATGTGCCTTAAAATATAAATGGGCTACAAATGGGATATGGGATCATAGACAATATGTCTGATGTTGGCAGATATTAAATCCTGGTTCAGGTGAATGTAAGTGTCCCAAAAAGTAGCTATCTACATGTTCAATGCAATCTTCTGTTGTGATTATTTTGAAAACTATTAGGTATGCCTGGGAAAATACAGAGTGATACTTAATTTAGACATACTCTGACGTGTATTTCCAAAATAATACACTTCTGACACTTCTGGTTTTTTTTCAAACTATCTTGGGAAAATCTGAAATAGTTTGGATAAACACAGAAGTAATTTCATTATTTGAGTATACCTTGAAATTGTGACAAAAAGCTATACGTTTGGATTTGTGTAAGCACCTGTTAGTTGACTAACTGGTGTCGGACAAGGCCTCTTACACTTCTTTGGAGCAGTATGTTCACATTGCACTTCTGCCAGTCTGCATTTGTTCAGGTGTTGAGGGAGAAAAATATACTTATGTTTTGTTCATCTAAAATATGAACAAATGGGAAGAAAGTCAATTTGAATCTGGGCACTTTTTGATGCCATTCGTTGCACAATGACAAACTTTACAATAGCTTTCTCATTTTGGCTACATTTTTTCACAAAGCCAAAAAGGAGACAAATAAGAAATAAGAGGAATTGGAGTAGGACTGTGAGCTAGGGTCTTTCTTCCATGACAATTTTCTCTGGTGTGAAATTTCAGCTCAGATTTTCAAATCTACAGACTGAGTTTTGAGTGTGGCAAATTTTAATGGTGTGGTCCAAGAGTTGTGCTTCAGGTATAAGCAGCATACTATAACTTATAATGGTTTCACCAAATTTGCCATCATGGACAGCAACTTTGGCTTGATAAGTTAAAAATCCCATGTTATAGGAAATATGAGTAATAAAAATAATTACTTGTAGTTCCATTTTTCAGCACGAGTTTACATATTATTTTAAAGTTTCTTTTGATGAGATGAACATTTTGTTTAGGCAAGATTGGAGGATTTCTGAGAATGGTAAGTATGAAATGTGAAGGATTTGTAATGGATTTCTGGATACATCAATTTCGAGTCATCAAAATACTTTGTTTAGGCAAAACTGAAGTATTCCCTTTTTTTAATTTTTGAGAGTATTCTCTGCTGAATAACTGAATAATGTAATAATCTGTTCTGTGTAATACCCTTAATTTCAAGGAACCTTTTAAGTACATATGTCTGAGGGCTTTTAAGTGCTTGTAATAGACAGTACAAGAAACCAGATAGCAGGAGTCTTGAATTTTCAAACAGCTTTAACAGAAATGCAACTGCAGAACAAAAATTTAACAAACCATAAATTCCATCCAGTACTCAGGTTCTAATAAATAATATAATAATAATAATGAAATCCTAATTCTAGACTCTTTCAACTAAACTATTGCCAAATTCACAACTGTTTCAATAAAGCTTCACATGGCTGTTTGAAAATATTTTTTACTCTGGCTTGACATCTAGCCTCATGAAAATCAGTTTAACAATGAAAATGCCCAAGAAAGGTTTTTTGTTTGTTCGTTTTGGTTTGTTTGTTTGGTTTAATTTTGGAAAGAATAGGATTTAAGACTGAAATCAAAACCTGTGCTGAGCAATTACTTAACTTAAAAAAAAAAAAAAACACACACAAAAAAAAAAACTTTTTTAATTATTATTTTTTTAATAAAATAAATTTTAAAAGGCCCAGCTCTCCAGAAAGTTAAGCAACTCTCTACATGAAAGTTAAGTTTCCTGATAGAAACAATAACAGTAAACCTTGCAAAGCTGTCGTGTAGTTTGCAGTCTGTATTCTACTTTTTGACTTAGGGAATTAACATGGATAATTAATAGTATACATGGGACATATTTCTTCTTTTTTTTTTTTTTAATGTATAAATTGAAATGTTTATTTCTTTGTTTTACAGTTTACATAAAATTCTAATGGATCTGCAGAATCAGCAGCTAGCCCAATTAGCTGACTGGCTAACAAAAACAGAGGAACGGACAAAGAAAATAGATTCAGAGCCCCTAGGCCCAGATCTAGAGGATTTAAAACGTCAAGTAGAAGAGCATAAGGTATGCTATGGAATTCATGTACTGCATAATTTGGGATTTGATAGACACTAGGAATTAGAGCAACTGTGGAGTTTTATGAGTTTTTGTTGCTTTCCCCACGCATCAACATGTATTATCCATCTTACACATTAAGTCCCTGAAATTTCCTCTCTCTACAAGCTGAGGAGAACTTTTTACAAATTTGGATTCAAATGATCTGCATAGAGCACGCTCTAGTCTTAAGACTGCCTTCAATGAATTCCTGTTTAAACTAGTTCCTCTATACAAATCATTGTCTCCGGTGAACTGCATGGTAAAAATAGAGGCTTTAATTATAAAGAACAGTCCTTTAGCTTGGGGCAAATTGAATTTGGGGATTAGAAAATGACTAAACTTTCTAATTTCATTGGTTTGCTGACTTCTCACAAACCTTTCACAGTATGTGTTAAACTCACACCTCTACTCCTTGCATTTGCAATGATTTTTTGCATTTTTGCATCACTTTTCATCCTGGCTTTGCCATATTTCAGATACTCACTAATCGGGAAATAAGTCACTTTCTCCCTGGTTGTAACCTGAACCTAGGGATCCATGAGTGCTCTACCCCCTATTCCTTGATCAAGAACTGTCATGATAAAGTTAAGAAGTCTGAATTTTAAGGATTGTTTTAATAATTTGGTGCACTTCACAGTCCTTGGTAACTGCTTATAGTTTAGCTCTCTGAAGCAAGTGGCATGAAAGTTGGAAAAAAGAATTCTTATGAATAAATCAGCTCACGCTATGCCCATGAAGGAATTAAAACTCTGAAATGTCTTAGGGTAATGAATGTATGCCTTAACATCAAATGTCTGTGAATTCCTTTGTTGTGTTAAGCCATGTTATCATATGGCTTTTTATTTTTTTTTTGTATGTGTGGGATTTTTTTGTTTGGTTTTTATTATTATTGCTTTGTCCCCAAATAAAACTGAAGTGTTTTACCTAAAAGGTTTAAAATACCTCCAGCTGGGGCATCACTTCATACATAAGTGAATTCTTCTACTTGAAAAGCAGCAGGAAATTGATAGGGTAAAATTTAACATAGTTTGTAATACATTTAAGGTTTCCACTGTGACTTGACATATACAGTTAACCATGTTATTTTTCAGACTGTGGCTATCATACTATATATATTAGTCACTGGAGCACACTCAACTCAGGTGTTGGGGGCACAGTCCAGGACTTTGTTTATCCACATTCTTCTGTTTGTTGGTAGCTAGTTATAAATACCTAAAAAGTGTGTCAGAAAGGATGTGATCTTGGATACCTGGTTTTTGGGTGAGTGGGATGAGAGTGTATTTCAAGTTTTCTTTAAGAAACAAAATACAGAACCCAGTAATTTAATACAGTGGGATAACTATTAGGAGTTTAACATTTACCATTTGTTCTTAGTACATTAAGATAAAGCTTGAGATAGATAAAAATGAAAAGAAAATGAATATTGCCTTCTCTGTGACTTGAAGTTTCAGTACCAATGCTTCTTTAGCTCCTGTTTTTCCCATCTTTGTCACTTGTTCTCTTGTTGCATTTCAGCAGAGAGAAGAAGCAAATAAATCTACTTGTTCAGTTCAATGTTTGGTGACAGAAGCTTGACTGGTTTTATTTTTGTTAACAAGCAGAAAGGTGGAGTCTCCATCTTGCACAGAAAGTTAGGGAAGAAAAAAAAAAAGGGGAAAATAAAGAGGAGACACTAAAACCCACTAAGAGGTTCCAGTACCTTAAATCCTTTCTTCTTTTCCCCTTTACTCTTTATATATGTTTATATATATATATATATATATATATATATAAACCTATATATATAGGTTAAGTGTTTAGTGACAATACGGTAGACTGTCTTCTGAAGAGAGTGAAGGTGTATGAGACCTCCATACTGCCCTTATAAATGAGCTGTGAGGATGGAGGGAATAATTGATATAATTGATTAGATGTATATTGCGTGAAGTCTGGGAAATTTTGGGAGTGTCAGAGAAGTGTCAAGAGTTGTAGAAATTTGAAAAAGTTTGAAATTATTCAAATACCAGTTTGTGCAAATGTTAATAGATTTTTCTTCACTTTTAGCAGTTTACTATTTCTCAGGAAAAAAAAAAAAAAAAAAAAGCAGTCCTGAGTTTTATTACAGCCTGTAGCAGGCTGAATACCAAAAGTCAATGGGCAAGAAACCTTTTTTTTCATGTTCAGAAATCATCAAGTGCCCGTCTCAATTTATGTCCTGCTTTCTGCAATAAGGGTGTGGCATTTCCTAATCTTGAATAATTAACATAGTTTGATCCTATGTTATTGTTGTTTGTAGGAGTGCCAGCCAAAGATCATATGTGATTGTTTAATGTAAAAAATGAATAACTTTAAAACTTTTGAAATTAAAAAATATTTTAATATGCTAATGAAGTACACAATCTAACCCAATGTTTATTTAAAATGAGTGGGCTATTGTTATGTATAGATCCTGTAATGATATCTATAAATCATCAACCACATCAACTCAACAAATAATTTCTCATGCCAAATTTTCAGTCTAAAATACTGTAAGAGTTATGCCTTGTGAGTAAGTAATAGTAAGCTATTTTCGTGAAAGGAATAGAAGTCCACAAAATATGCTTATGTTAGCATGTGTACACTATTTTGACTAAATACATTTAAAACTTAGTATTGAGTTTACAATAGGATTACGGGGTTCTTGCAGTTGGTTAGTTACTCACATTAGTCAGGGAAACTCCAAATACACAGTGCCTTATTAGTTGGGAATATATTCTCCATCATTTATGTTTTAATTACAGGCATTTCAAGATGATTTGGAACAGGAACAAGTAAAGGTGAACTCTCTAACCCATATGGTGGTGGTGGTGGATGAAAACAGTGGAGACAAAGCTACTGCTGCGCTGGAAGAGCAGCTTCAGGTAACTGAACTGAGAGAACTGGACTTCTGTCTCAGAGAAAGAGCCTTAAGTGAAACAAAGATTGAATAAGAACTATTTGTAACATTGGTGTATCTCAGTAGATATTTCTGACTATGACTTTTGTATAGATGGGTAAATACAGGTGTGTATTTTACACATATCTTAAAGCAACTTTTCTGGTGCCTTCAGTATCAACCTGATTTATTTATACTCAAGACCAAGGACCAGTGTTCGGCTTTTGTTTCTCAGCTGTATTTCATTACTACTGACAGAAGGAATGTGATTCTCTGCTATAGTTAAGGAGAAGGATATAACATGCAAGAACCTACATAATTCGGTGGATTGTGAGTTTACGGAAAGATTTTTGTTCTGATGGGAAACTTGTGCATGTGGTATGTGTTGGTGTTGCAGTGCATTATATGTCATTGTCCACTGTTAGGTGCTTAAAGACACATTCATATTAAATGATTTCCAATTTATTTATTTATTTATTTATTTAATGCTAACGCTGGCCCCATCAACTTTCAAGAGGACCTGTAAAAATAAGCAAAACCAACTATGTGCACTAAGCAAAATTAAGCTAAACCAACCATGTGTAGGATCACCTAGACAAACAATGGTTATCAGAAATATTTAGAACATGTTGGTTTAAAAAAAATAAAATTTTAGGGGCAGAAAGGTATAATTTCTTTCCCAATAGTTTCACATTTTTTAGGAAATAAAGGGAATTATCTCACTCTGTCCTTAGATTCATTTTTCCTTTTCAGAGTATATCCTCTTCTGTACACTTGTTTTATTAATGTTTTATCATTTAGGATTATTATGGCAAGGCTTCGTAGTGTACCAGTGTCGGGAGAAGCTAGCAGCAACATTCTTTCAATTTGTTTCAGACCTCTTCTCAATCACCTTTTGATTCACAGTTTAAACAACAGACCATAACTTCTGTATATTCCACTTTATAAAAACAATTATTTGAGTATCTCCTCAAATGATGCACCAGAGACACATTTGCGATTAAACTAGCAACCTAGATGATCTAAAAACTGTCAAACTTACTTAAAGTTTTTTTTTTCTTTAAAAAAAAAAAAAAAAAGTGTTGGTCTTACTGTAACTTCTGAGTGAACTTGCATGGACACTTAGTATTGGGACACATTGACTGCTGGAATCAGGAAGAAAGATATTCCTGAGTTGGTGGTCTGATGTCCAGCCACTGCTCAAAAAGTATGTTGGTATTAGAACCAAAGTTCCTTCCAGTTTTCTCTTTTAGAAAGGAAAAAGTAGTTTCCTTCACTTTGTTTCACTTCTCAAGGAAATAAAAATATTTTGTTTTGTTTCGTTTTGTTTTTGAATCATTAAAGGCCAAGATTTCTCCAGAGAAACTCTCAATACATTCAGCTGAAAGTTATGTCCATAGCACAGACAGATGTGTAAGATGTGTATGCTGTCTTGAATCTAGCCAATTTGGGTACCAATCCCAATAAATCTGTAATTAGTCTGGGATTTAGTGTAGGTAGTACACATTGATGATAAGATGCTGGACACTGACACTACAAATTGCTTAGACATCAGGGAAGACAACCTTGTGAAAGAAACAATGTAGCCTATACTTAAGTATCAATTATTACTTCTTTTTAAATTTATCTTTGGTGTCAGAATCATGGTATACCAGCTCAAGACAGTCTTTATGTCAGAATTTCTTGCCAATTGCTTGTATGTTCTTCATTGGAATGATATATATCCCTTGCAAATTCACAGTTCTATAAACTTAGCTAATCTAAGAAAACAGCTCGAATGGAAGAGGGAGAGTGAAATTAAAAAGTAGATGGGAAAAGGTTTAACTGGGATACTACTCTATGTTTGCAAAATGCAGGTTCCTGCAAAGAGGGCTATGGTATGACCCTAAAATAAAATAAAATAAAAAGACATTCTATATTTAATATACTTCATAAATTAGAAGATATACAACTGAGATCTTTGAACAGTATGGGGAAAAATATAGAAGACCATTGGTTATTGGACATTTAATCTAATCTCATATTTTGGAGAATTAATGTTCTTCAGTAAAATATAGGGTCACAGCAGCACTCTCTACCACCACCACCCCTCCTCACGACAGGCAGAGTTGATTATCTTTAAATTAGGTATGTGGAGAAAGCCAACCAGTTTAACAGATGGAATGATGGAAAGCAGAAGATGTTCTAGTCTTACAGGTGTGACATAGAATCCAAAGTCCTACAGGAAAGGCATGTGCAACAAAACTCAAGTATGATGTATAGCAAAAACCATACAGGAAACTCTCCAAGGTTGTCAGTGTAAGCATCAGTAAAAATGATTGAGGGCTCTTAATATATTTAATTTGGTCTTCTGGTTATTTTATGTGAACCTATATAAACCTACAGAATAAAAAGGTTATTAGCAGTTTCATTAAATAGAACTCACACATTACTGTGTTGTGTTTACCCCATTAAAGAAGCATAAAGAATAATGTATGTAAATGAAGCACAATGGAAATATGCCCCTTTTTAACCATACCAGTAGAGAAGGTGTCTGTAATAAAGGATGCTCAATTGTTACTGTCACCGAGGAGTTATATTTGTATTGTCACTGTCATTTCAGGTATATTCTTGGAACGATGCCAGCAAGGGAATTCCTGAGGCAGTGTATTCTGCAGCACAGGCACACTCTGAGCAGTGTGCGGGGTGGTGTGGGGAAGTCCTGCTGCTGTACAGCTCCCTCCTTCAATCATGCTCTCTTAAAGAAGAGACTGAAAGAAAAGTTCAATAATCCCGTTGCTCTGGAAGTCACAGAATATGTAGCAGTATTCCAAGTATTGATAACAACAAAATACAGATAAAAGGTCACAGGGATTAGGGTTTTAGGGAGGTCTGCAAAATTTCATGCCTTTATGCCAAGGAGTTACCACAGTTCACTCACTGTACTAGCAAAATATTATATCACCTTTCCTGAGTGTATGAGAACATAGGGTGTTTTGTTTGTTTGTTTGTTTGTTTTCTTCATGTGTTACTTGCAAACTGAATATATAAGCACAGGAGAGACTTCACAGGCCCACCCATTAAAGCATTTGACAAAAGCACAGTGGAGCAAAGTTCAAAGCCTGATTACGTATCTGTCAATCTGACTTTTAAAGCAGAACAAAACAAGAGTGTGTGCTGTCAGACGAGAGACTTAATAAGGCTGCCTGAGTGAGATACTGGTCAGGATCAGATTTTGAAGAAAGTGAAATGTTATCGCCATGTAATAGTCGAGAATGCATTTTCCAAGCAGCTGCAATTCAGTTGTCTTTCTGTTTGAAAATTTTTGAGGTGGTGATTCCTGAAATATATATGTGTATCTATGTATATGTATATACAAATATATATATGCAAAATACGTATATGTATGCTTACATGCATACATATATATGTATATATATGTGTGTGTGTGTGTCCGAGTCCTATTTAAGAGGCAGTTAATGGTGTAGAAGCCAAAAGCATTCCCTGCAATAAATTTTCCATAGATAAGCTAACGTTTTTTGGGGAAAAAAAAAAAAAAAACTTTTTACAGTTGTTGCCACAAGGTAGTCTGAGAGACTACAGCTAGCCTGGGTGAGTGTGAATATTACATTTACTTTTACTTGATATCACATGTTTTACTTGACATATCAGTGAGACATTTTGTAAGACTCCGTGTGTTTATACTGCTGTCAAGAACTGGCTATTTAGACACACAACTCCTAGACCCCAATAGGTACAGTCCAGAGATTTACCAAAAAGGCAGATGCAGACTAAGGTTCAAATCTGTATTTCATGCTTCAAAATCAGAGGACTGCGCTAGCGAATCAGTTGCTATAGTCTGACTTATTTCTCAGTAAGTGTGGGGAAATTGCCTTCAGCCAAGAGAAATCATTGAAAGGCATTAAGAAGCCCTGAAGGTAGGGAATTTTTACTCTAATTATACCCAGCAGACAGGTGGTCCCTTAAGGACTTTGGTAGGCTGATGCAAATTTGTGTTCTCCCCAAGCTTCAGCGATCCATGCTGGAATGAGATCTGCATTAGATATATCAAATACTGCTTGATGGCTGCTGAAGGAAAGGAACCAAGAGTGTAATTTACACAGTCTACTGTATATTCATACATGTATTATTCAGGGTACTGTCCTTTTGTTAATGATGAAGTATAGCTAGTTCTTGCAGAAATACATCAAATTTTGCACAGGGTAAATTCAGTGAATTTGCTAAACACTTGTTTTTAAATTTGATTTTGCATATATATACATATATATGTATGAAAAAAAAATCCGTTATTTCTCACTACTTTATGGAGTGGATAGCATTACTCTATTTAAAGAAGCATCTTACAAAAAAAAAAAAAGCTCTTCTATTAGTTGCAGACTTGCAGACTTCAGGCTTATTATTTCCCTTTTTTTATTCATTCACTCCAGTGTTCCCAAGAGTTGCATTGTTTTTATTCATTTTATCCTGTTCATGTACTTGCTTACTTTGACCTTTTTTTGCAGACTGGGAATGTTTTATATTCTGCCTTTGTAGTCATAAAGAACATTCTTTCAGAGTCCTCTCAATACACGAAAAGTTTCTTTTGCATGCAAATTTCTCTGAAAATTCCAGTTAGGGCCGTAAAAATAGGCATTTCAAAGGAGCAAGAAGACATTTTACTTTTTACTCTGGATTCAGCTAAGTTCTCTGGAGATATGTTTTCCTGGGTGTTGGGAGCAAAAACTGTGGTGCAGCCTGAGTTCCCAGATATCACACAGGCTACTTAAAGCATCAAGTACTGTTTGGTGTGAAAAAAGATGCAAAATTGAGCGCCATCTGATTCAGTAGTCATTATTCACCTTATACACAATTCCCACATGATTGCATTTGGCTTGCATCAGAGTTTGTATCTACCTGATTTTTTTATTTTTATTTTTTTTTTTTATTTTTTTGAATTATCACTTAATTTTGTGCAGAGTAATTTATTCTGATCTAGATCTGTTTTACCAGTGAAGAGATGTCTGGTCATGAAAAGACTTTACTAAAAACATTGAAAACATCAGAGGTTAGTGTCCCAAAACTTTTGCTGCTTGACTTTGGCATTATTTACTAATCTTTTAGTAAAATCTGTAAGTGTATTTTAAAAATACAGTATGTAATTAGCATCCGTAAACTTTGCTGTTACTCAGACCTTTAGGCACCAAAACAACGAAATGTGGTTCACCTCACCATCTGTATACAGAGAATTTTATGAACAGATAGAATTTTCTCCTGTGTTAGTGGAGAAAAAAGGGCATAGGGAAAATGAAGTATTTAGTCTTGAGCGTTGTTATGTAATGACAAGAAGCCCTTCTTATGACTTATTGAATTATTACAATGTTTTTTAGTAGTTGACTAGTAAAAATTACCCTGAATCGTGGGACTTGTTAGGAAAGAGTTTCAGAGAAGAAGCATCTGAACTTTAAGGAATGATATGTTCATGATTTTTGGACTAGTAATTAGGAAGCAAAGATGCCAAGGGGAAGAAAAAAAAAAAAAAAAAAAAAAAAAAAAAAGAAAGAAAGAAAAACTTTATTTGAATGTTAGAAACTGTATGGGTGCTACGTATTTGCATATCTGCTAGGTTACCTTCTGGGCTTGGAAAAAGGGGTTGAAATTCTCTAGAGGTAGAGTGGAAATGTAATCAGATTCAGGAAAAATGACACTAAACATGATTTATCATCATGTTGCTACATAAGATTTTTAGTTTTTCAGATCAGTAAAATTAGTCAAAATACAATTTATGCAGAAAGGGTGTTATTGACTATGCATTACAGTACACATAGTATTTAGCCTGTGAGGCCAAAGAATACTATCTATAAAGTCATGAGTTTCCTACAAAGGGCATTAAAAAAAATGATATTTTTATTGGCTGGTCATCAATTATTTTCTGCAACAATTATTATGCAATTTACAAATTTATGAGAATGAGAAAAAAAAATTATGAGAATGAGAAAATGATGAGAGCTAAAATGAATGAATAAAATATTGCAGTGTTTCCTAGTAAGTTGGAGGCAAACGTGTTTCACCAGTAATGATATGACTGAATGTCATGACAACTGCCTGTTCACTCTGCAAGATTTATTATGGTGTGAGCCTTCCGAAAAATATGGAATCTTTTTATTTTTTACTTTGATATAAAATTGTCACAGAAAAAGCCACAAATTCAAACAGCAACCTAAAGCTTTACCTTTCATTTCCTAGGAAGTGCAAAATAAAAATTTCAATTTTGATAGAAAGTACGTTTGGATCTTTTACATGCATTTCAGTTAGATATAATATTTTAATACCCCATGAAAAATAAATAAAAACATATGAAATCTGAATAAATAGGAAAAAGGAAAACAAAATAATTTTATCAATACATATGAAATTGAAGTTGATGGAAAATAAGAACACAGTAGTATAGAGTATCCTTCAGATTTTATAAGGTTTCTTATTTGGGAGGAGTTGAATAATTTGCATATGGCATTCAAGGGTAATTAAATCATTGTAATTTGTTACAATAAAAGTTTTATAGCATGTTGCACCATCACAGCTCTAGTAAGTCCTATCCTGTCTCAGGCATTTTTCACTCAAGGTTGACAGGAAAATTAAGTAAAGTGATAATGCTCACTTTCAATTAAAATGAGGGAAAGAACAACATAGCATTTTGCACAGATATATAGTAGCATATGCTAGAAATATACAAGAAACCTCACTGTGGTTTGCGCTACTGCTAGCTTAAAGGTTTATTTTCTCTTATGACAATTTTGTAAGGAGAAAAAGAACAGATCAACTGCATTGACAGAACAACTTAAGAAACAGATATTTTATTGTTACAGTTAATTGTTTGGGCCCCTGTAATTACATTTCAAGTAGTAGTGCAGTGGGATTCATAAAGTTATGGATTTTTCTATTTATTTTTATTTTTTTTGACAGAACAGTGCCAAAGACGTAACAGAAAAATATGTCTTTAGATTACTGTTGAAATTATCTCCCTCTTTCTGGCTATA